>NC_081406.1:578542580-578887580 GCF_030272615.1 Cryptomeria japonica
CTCAACAAAGGAAAAGTGGATCCTTAGGATAGGAAATATCAATGCCCCCCAGACATGAGAATAATGAGAAGGGTTACATAACCTCTAAGGAGAGATTTATACATAAGAAAATGTACTACTTCAAGCAAAGAAAGGTCCTAAACAAGGAACACACATGTACTCTCATGAAGGAATATTCAATGCAATAAAAGACATCAAGATATGAAAAATGCAACTCTAAAGAAGAGGTAATCTTCAAACAGAAAGAGAGAATTAGATATGTATTGTCCTTGCCCCCCAAACGAGGAAATAAGGAAAATATATGTTGCTGCCCCAAGATGTTTTTTATTGAAATAGCAATGCCACTCATGACAAAGAGCCCATGTGCAGTTAACTAATAGTGTCATAGGGTGGGGAGCAACATGGGAGGGTGAACGGAGTGCTAAGGCACTACCTCTTCACTAATAAAAAGGTTAAAGATTGGTTGTAAGAGTTATGTGAGATCTATCATATTGGGCAAAAAAAAATTTAAAGGCTTTACAATTTCAAAGAGAATGAGAATAACTACAATGAAAAAGACAATGTTCATCACCTTCCTTATGCTTATAATTGTGATTAAGTCTAACGAAAGTAAAAACAACATTCTTATCATACTTCAATCTCCAAAAGATTCTAGTAGCTAATTTTTTTTTTATCATCAATAGGAGTAGGTGTGCTCTCTTGAGATATAGGACAAGGGTCTCTAGAAGGAGGAGGATTGTATTCTATTATTTTAATAGTGCCATTATCAATGAGTTCTTATATTCCCTTTTGAAAATCAAGATAATCATTGGCACAATGGTCATGAGTTTGATGATAGAAGCAAAAAATATTATTTGAAGAAGCACCTTTAGATGGACGATAATTTATATGTCTTGCAAGATACTCCTTAATTTTTTGAATTTTAAGAAGGTCATCCATAGGTGAATGATGAGGATGTCCTATACCTTCAATAATACCTTGGGAAGGAGGGTTTATAGGGACTTTAATTTCTTGTTCATATTTTCCAAGTCCTTGTCCACAATTACTTTGTTCTGAGATTATGTTATAACAACTCCTATGAGAGCTTTTTAATTGTGCAAAATAAGGACCATTATCATGAATCTCTCTAAAATTTGTAGTGTAAGGACACATGGAAGAATCAAAGGGAGAACTAGATGAAGAAGGAATATCCTTTGTAGGGATTTTCTCCTTTCTATCAACATTATTCATTTCCTCTTTGATAGGTTGGGAGGGAGGATCCTTATCATCTAAGGCTACATCTTTTCTTAATGTTATATGAGGAGATAGGTCGTGAATAAAATGCATAACATCATCTTCCCTACAAATGTTTTGATGACAAAGGTAAGCTCTAGGAGACTAAGGAGGATCTAAATGGATTGGTAAGCCAACATGTTTATTTCCCCCACCACTTGCACTAGAGTATGCATATGAGAAGAGGATGGTGTCATGTTATTCTTCAATTCTTGATCTCCATTAGAGATATCATTGATAGGAGAATTGAATTTTCCCTCATTCACATTAGATATTGTAGTCACATAAATCTGTCCATTTTATTTAAATGAATATTTGCTATTTATTTAATAAAAAATCCAGTAGCCATCAGTTAATTAAATTAACATTTAATTAATTCACCTACAAATCATTCTCCTATTAATTAAATAAATTATTCAATTTATTTTAATTCATTCATTAAACCAAATTCACAATCAATTAAATGAATAAATTATATTTATTCAATTTAATCCCCTATCTTCTTTTAAATAAATTAAATAAAACATTTATTTAAATCATTAAATCCTCCCCACTTGCATTTTCCTACAAATGCAAGTTGCAACCACAAGTTGAAATAAATTGATTTTATTTTAATTAAATCCTATTTTCCCTCACCCACCAAACCCACTTGCAATCCTAACCCCCTTCTAGATTCTTCTAAACCCTTCCTAATTAACCTAATCCATCCCCTAATTATTGTCACATTCCTAAGCAGCTTGGAGTCACTTCTCAAAGACTTAAAAGTCTTTGAAAAGAATTAAATGCTTTATGTGTTCAACAAATTAACCTCTAAAGTCTTCCAAACCACTTATGGCTCTTACATGACCATTTATGGTTAACCCCTAACTCAACCCTCATGTGACTCATGTGTCTCCTCAAGTATTTATTGCTTTGACTATGGTTATCCCTTTTACCTTTGCACAAGAGTTTATCCATTCGATAAAAGCTTTTATTCTTTGAATAAAGAATTTATTCACTCAACCTAACCTTGACCTTAACTCCTAAGTAAACTCTCAGGTCATGTCAAGCATTTAATGTTTATTCCCTCTCCTCTCAACCTATCTCATATTGACACTTGTCATCCTGGGATTGGGGTGAAAGCCCTCACATGGATTAAATACCATTCAATCCTAACCCTTGTTGAGATTACTCAATCTCAACCATCCATTACTCCATTTTTCCTATAAATAGAGTTCATTTCTTCATACTCCAGATCCTAAAAACTTGTATGCATCTAAGTTATAGAGAATTTTAGAGAGCATTTAGCATATCTTAATCATATTCACTCTTTTGGTTAAAATTAACAAATAGCATTTAGATAACTTATCCTTATTTGGTTATTAAGCTTGCATTTGCATACTTTTCATAATCATCTACAATCTTAAACCTCCATAAGCATCCATAGTGCAAAAAGTTGCTGAGAGCTACACTAATTTGGAACTTGGAGAGGAGAGGAACAAGAGAGAAGCAGCTAAGAGCATGGTAGAAGGCATTTGGAGATGTCTTCTTACATTTATACTCATAGTTAAATACTTTACTTTGTTTTTAGTGTCTCTTTTGGTATGTCTGCTTAGACTAGTTTTTGGTTGATTAACACTAACGTTTGCCTTTGTTTCTTTGTTTTTTGTGTGTTATACAACCACAGGTTTTAGTCTAACCTTGCCCCATTTTGCAGAGAATCATTTGTTGAACCTGACGTGAATCCAACACCCAACAACATTTTTATTTTTACAAAACTAACTTTTTGACTGTTTAGCTTGACACACAGATCGCGCTTTGGCACTTTTGCCCGTGCTTTAGCACTATTGCAATTTGATATTTTAGCACTATTGTTCTTTCAATGGCATTATTGCCCATATTATAGCGCTTTTGCTTATTAACTAGCGCGTTTGTCCATACTTTAGCGCTCTTGTATTGCTATTTACATATTTTAGTTTAGCGCCTTTGTATATACTTTAGCGCATTTGTGTTAAGTAGCGCTTCTATTGTCACACAGAGTAGCGCTATTGTAACAGAAAGTTGTAAAAGAAAGGCCTTGTAACCGATAATATTATTTTTTAGGCTTGTGGAAGCCCACCATGTTTTCGGATTTTTCTAACTGTTCATTTTGTGTGCAGGTTTTAAACTAACCCCTTTTGTTACTTAACAATAAAAAATACTTCTTTTGGTGCTTTTAAAATCAACAAAAACAAACCTTTATTTCTTGCAAGTTAGGGTTCAAATTTCGTTTTGGTGCTTAAAATCAACAAAACAAACCTTTATTTCTTGCAAGTTAGGATTCATTCTCTTTTTGCTGCTTAAAATCAACAACACAAAAATTTGATTTCCATGCATCAATCCATAATTAAAAATTCATAATCAACATTTCGATTTTGTGCAAGTAAAAAGAACAATCAACTTGTCTCATTTTTTTTGCAAAATGATTTTACTTCATGCAAACATATTTTTCATTAAGTTGACCAGGATTTCATATTCTAGTTTACTCAAACATATTGCCTTTGAAGTTAAAAAGAACATCATGGTTGTTGGAGCAACATCTCCAATTAGATAGAACATCACTGCAATGACAAGTTAAAAAGAACAAGTGTATTTTGTGTTTGGCACACTTGTGAAAAAGAGTTGGTCAAGTGGTCCTACTTCTAACACACACTATCCTCTCCCTTGGCTTTCGTGGTCCTAGGTGCAAGAGAAAAGTGTTAGTAACACTCAAGTTTTATCTTTTTAAGAGAGGCCTGCCAAGAGACACATCACTCTTGGGAACAACCTCGCACGGTAAATCCTTCGAGCCGCTATAGAAATCAAGTGAGAGTGAAAGTTGTAGCCTTGGTATAGTTGTTCCTACAGTGTAACTTGCCGAAAGGACAAATGGGCCCCACCACAAGTTGCAAGGCTCTTAAGTGAGTCATTGTAGAATGAACTTATGTCCAAAAACATCAAAAATTACTAAACACTTTTAAGTAGTAGCCCACCCATTCTATTGATTGAGGATATTTGTGATAAATTTAGTGCAAGAGCATAGATGGTTTTGGTCCCAAGATACTCACCATACATATTTCCTTGAGTAGAAACATAGTTTTTTGAAAGGTTACTTGTAGCCCGATAAAAGTGGTGACTCCCCCATCATAGGGATCATCTATTTGTTATACTCACGCAATACTTAGTATATGACATCCTTACCTGCCACGACGGGATTCATAAGGTATGTAGTACCAAAGTCAAAGAAATATCAAGATGTGGGCTGAAATTATCGCAACTGGCCATTTGACCTTAGGGATAAAAAGTGTTTGAAGTATTTTTGTTTTTGAGTCAAGACCAGTGCAAATTGAGCTGACTTCAGGCTTTGGAAACACCTAAAATACATTTGGAGGAAAGAGTCATAAAAAGTCCAAAGATTGGGTTGATCTAGACCCATACTTGTGCCTTTTGAGGCAACATTCTTGTGTTTGTGTGCTTGCTTTGTTTTCTTGTCAAAGAAATATCATAAAACCAAAATCCAAAACAAGTATTCATCCAACACACATTTTCAAAAACAAAAGATCAAAAAACCAAGAGCAACAACAAAAGTGTCGAATTATATGACCATTCTTCACATCTTGAGAAAGCAGAATCTTCATCAACACATCAACTTGAAAAAAAGAACATTGAGCTCAAAGTCTCTTATCAAAAGGAGGAAATTCTTCTATCTTAATGGAAAAATATTTGTCTCTCATAGAACCTTCCTACGTCGCATGCGTCTATATCTTCAAGGGAAATCAAACGAATTCGATCAAAAGTCATTAAACTGCAGAGCTTTTATGCAATATCGAGCTTTGAGTTATCACAAGAACAAAGGAGGCAAAATCAATCCTAACTTCTTTCCCAACATTTGCATCACATATAATGTAGCTCAGGAAGAACCACCAACTCCCGAAAGAGAAGAGGAAGAATTTGTCCCATATGTGACACAAAGCTTTTATTGAAGTTCACATTTCATCCATTATCATATCCATATCTCATCAAATCCACTTCCAACTCTAAAAACATCAAGAGGTTTTTGTCCTAAGTTCTATTTCAATATTGCTTGAATTGAACACAATACATCACTTTTTAGAGTGTCTCTACATCTAGGATCAACTCATCCTAAGAGACATTTCTACGCAGGTTTAAACTAGTCTATGAGTGCAATCCTCTCATTACTAGGTAGTTGAGTCTGTAATACATCTCAGATTTCTCTAAACCTTATCACATCAAACTTTGTCAATCAAACACAACAAGAAATTCAAGAAAGAACTTTGGTACCATCTACCTTTAGTGCTAGAGATTCATATGTGAAACACTTCACCAAACATCAATCTTTCATTTCATCATCAACTCATCATCATTTTCATCAAACTTCAACAAAAACTTATAAACAAAATGGCTCATACCAGATCAAGATCTAGACAACAAGAAATTGAAGAGGAAGAGGAAGAAAATATCAATGAGTTCCAAGAAGCCCTAGGAGGAAATATAAATGATGAAAATCCAGGCACTCCTACTCTGGCGGCAATAGAAAGGGCACAACACAACCCTCTCTTTAATAGACTTTTTGATGAAATACTCAGGAGCAATGTCGATGCTCACTTTTAAGACTTGCTCAAGAGGGGGCTAAACTACCCTCTGACTTTGATGTTGCACAACTAAGACAAGCATCAGAATGCCAAAGTCGTAATGAGGATGAAAGAGGTCGAGAACATATCAGATACAACCTTCATCAAGGTAATCCCCCACCTCCTCCTCCTCCAAATGAAATAGAAATGTTACGGAAACAAGTTGAGAATCTCACCTAACAACTTCATAGTGGTGTGAAAACTAATCAGTTTTCACTTAATGACATTTGTCCCTATCCCTTTGATAGGAATCTTCATATACCACCTTTTCTATGAGTGTTTGAAACACCCAAGTTTGAAAAGTACCGAGGAAAAGGAGATCCTCGTGATCATGTTAGAGAATTCCATTCAGCTTGTCTCGAAGTGGCATACGAGGATACATACCTAATGCGGCTTTTTCCCCAAAGCTTGGGAGGAACAACCACATCATGGTTTTCCCGATTACCAGGTGGCATTAGGACATTTGAAGAACTCATCCAGAAATTCCTGGCACATTACTCACACAACATTGAACGTGATATCACAATGGCTGATCTATGTAACACTAGACAAAAACCAGGTGAGCTATTTTCAGTCTTTCTGCAATGATGGCGTCAAATGTCTAGTAGACGTTCTCTTTAGTTACCTGAACAAGAACTAGTGGAAATATTTATTTCCAACTTAAATGATGAAATGGAATTTCACCTAGACGTAAAAGACACAGACTCTTTCAATGACATGATCACAAAAGGCTTAAAATGTGAGTGGGCTCTCATCAAAAAAGGGCTTATCAAAATATATAATGAACCAAAGGATGGCCCTCGCCCATGCTTCAATAGTCACAAGCCTAACTTCTGGAAGAAAAACAAAAACATCGTCAACGACGAGGTTGTGCATGTAAGAACTATCAAAAGTGCACAACGTGTGGTATGATTTGCAAGACAGAACCCCCCACCCAAGAATAGAACAGTTCCTCCTCCAAATCAAGGACAAAATACATCTCAAGAGGAACCCAAACAACGTTAACAAAATTTTAAACCTAAACAAACATACACTCCCTTAGGGGAACCCATTGAAACAGTGTTACGTTAGCTGGTTTCTCAAAATCTGGTAACCTTACCCAAAACATCAAATTATGAACCTCAAGTCAAACCTTTATGGTGGAGGGATACTGAACATTGCGATTTCCATCAAGGAAAAGGGCATAAGACAAGCAATTGTCACAAATTGAAAGATCTTATTCAGGATCTTATTGACCGAGGTGAAATCAAAATCGAAGGACATGAACCAAAAACAACAAACAACGATCATCTTATGTTCAAAAATTCACTTCCATCGCAAGATCAAAGGGGTCCCTCCACTTCAAGGAGAAACACAAATACCACTGATTATACGCAAGCCACGTATAATTACATTGTGAATCACCTATATGATGCCAGTGAACAGATTGCAACTATTACCATCAAAAATCCCAGCTCCACTTTCAATGTTGTTACACGTTGCAACAAGATTACCATAAAAGTAGCTCCACAAGGCACCCCATCTATCCCAAAGTAGTATAACCTTGTGGAACAGTTAGACAAAACACCTACACTGATATCTATCTTAGAGCTATTGCGCCTATCTCCATCCCATAAAACAATTTTGGATCAATCTCTCCAAGAGGCGTTAGTCCCTGCAAACCTAAATACATATCAGTTCCAAGCCATGGTTGGAAACCTAAGGTCATTACCTTGTCTCACTTTCTCTGAAAGTGACAACTCATCCTTCCAGCAACTTCACAATGCCTCACTACACATTGAAGGGTTTATCAACCAACATAGGATCAAGCGAGTCTTGTTTGATAATGGAGCAGGCCTGAATATCTATACACTATAATTAGTCACAGCTTTGGGATATGCAATTGAATCAGTGGATCCCTGCAAAAAGATCACATTCAAAGCCTATGATGATGCAGAGCGTTCATCCAAAGGAGTTGTTGTGCTACCAATCTGAGTGGGCCCTGTGGTGAAACACATCATCTGTCAAGTTCTGGACCTTCCTCTGCCATACAATTTATTGTTAGGAAGACCTTGGATACACGCCATGCAAGTCGTTCCATCCACCTACCATTAGTGTATCAAGTTCCCACATAATGGTGTAGAAATCACAATCCTGGGCGATGAAAACCCCTTTGCATATTGTCATAGTATAGGTCATCAACCAGAGATTACCATTCCCAACAATAGAGAAGCCATCTCCTCCACATCATAGGTAAGTCCAGCCTCTCTTTCCAGTTCAAACACCACTATACCCAAGCAATAAAAGCTCAAGATGAAGATAGAAGAGGAAGGTCCTAGGGAGTACAATTTGAGCCAACTATTTTGTGTTGGACAAAAGCCTACTTCTCCTAGAACACATGGCAAACCTCAATGGTTACTTCAAATGCCACTGGTCAAACTAGCATGTACTTTGATGCCATTCATCCTTGGAAAGAGTCAAGAACAAGAGACCAGAGATGAGGACTTAGCAGAATGGATCTATAAAGATCCCATCACCACCGATATTCTGCAAGCTAAGCTTCCCACAGATCAGTATGGAAAAGGCCTTCTCATTATGCAAAGAATGGGTTATGATGGTCAGAGTGCTTTGGGGCCTTGCAAGCAAGGACAACATGAACCGCTGCAGCTGGAATTAAAACCCAAAGATAACACTAGCCTAGGCTTTCAAAAGGAGATTCTTCCTAAGCTCAGATTCAAAGGGAAACCCAGCAAACCACTAAATCAGCCTATTAAAAAGAGGTCACCATTGGTTATAAAAGCAGTGTCAAACATCATAGCAACTGCCTCATTGAGGCTAAAAATCCCAGCAAAACCATCTACAATACCCATCATCCCACCAATCAAACCAGTAACCCCATTAACAACAACAATAACATCAATAGCACCATTAGTAGCAACAACTGTATCAGAACCCACAGTAGTATCTACGACACCAGCAGTTCCAGCAGAAGTAGCAGATTGAACACTACCAATACTCCCCGTATCAGATTCGTTGATCCCCATAATCCTTCTTGCAACACCAATCATTTCATCCACAAAACCAATCACACCTGTAGTGTTTAACTCAAAGGACATCCGAGTATGGTATAGTAATCGAAAACTGGAAAGCGACTCAGAGATTGACTCACATGAATGGGAATTTGATTCCATCCAGCTTAATACTTCAGATGAGGAAGACACATCACTACCTCCACCCTGCAAAGACATCCCTGTTATGAAGAAGCACAGATAAAGACCTCTTGGGTTCCTGAGCTGAAAACATCTTCCACAGACCCTACGTCACATCTTATGCCTAATTCTGACAGGGAGAATACCATCAACGACCTTCACCATAACGTCTTAACCCTCACTGACACATCTAACGAACTTAACCTAATCGATGAGGTAATGTCCATTATCCATCCTGAACTCATCGAATGGAACCAACCTAATCCCCCATGTCTTGACCATTTCCAAAATGATGAGGTGATCATTGACTTTTTGGAACTACGAGATAGCATACCAAGAGGGGATCACAAAGCTAGATTCGCCATTGAACTTAATAGCACAACATACTTTGGGGCAAATGCCAAACCTTTCAGCTGCAAAAATATAACAATAAAACATGGATCTTCCAGTGAAAACCACACTGTGGCACTACTTGATCTCACAAAAGTAAAAAGAAAGAGTGTATCCAACGGTGAAAACCTCTTTGGGGTGTCGGAGGATGAAAGGTTTGACATTCTCCCCTCTAGTACACAATAGGAATGATCAACAATTCTTATTGAAGAGACAAAAGAATATAACGTAGGGACTCCTAAAACTCCTCACCACATACATCTGGCCTCTCTTTTAACTCCAGAGGAACAACCTAAGTTTGTAGAGTTCTTCTAGAAGCATCAGATCAACTTCGCATGGTCATATGCAGACATGCCTGGGCTTGATCCTTATTTAGTCATGCATCACCTCACCATCACAGAAGGAGCCAAACCTGTCAAGCAGAAGCTTCGCAAGATGCATCCTCAAATTGCAGTACTAGTCAAAGAAGAAATTAAGAAACTCCTGGATGTTGGGTTTATTAGACCAATTGATTATGCAGATTGGATATCCAATATTGTGCCTGTCGGCAAACCAAATGGGGGCATTCATACCTGTACTAACTTCAGAGATTTGAACAAAGCATGTCCTAAAGATGACTTCCCCCTACCAAACATCGACATAATAGTGGACCTAATGGTAGGGCATGCCATGCTTTCCCTCATGGATGGCTTTTCAGGGTATAATCAGATAAAGATCGCACTAGAGGATCAACATAAGACGGCCTTCACATGTACATGGGGAACATACTGCTAGAATGTAATGCTTTTTGGTCTAAATAATGCAGGAGCGACCTATCAACGAGAGATGACCACCATCTTCCATGATATGATGCATACTATAATGGAAGATTATGTTGATGACTTATTGGCAAAATCACTAACAAGAGAAGGTCATCTAGAAATATTAGAGAAAATCTTTGATAGACTAGAACAATATCATGTTCGACTCAACCCAAAGAAATGTGTCTTTGGAGTAACCTCAGGGAAACTTCTGGGATACATTGTCTCAAGTAAAGGTATTGAGGTTGATCATGCAAAGGTCAAAGCAATCATGGACATGCCACCACCAAAGAACATTAGTTAGCTAAGGACATTACAAAGACGGCTACAATCCATCTGAAGATTCATTGCACAAATGGAAAATAAGTGTCACCCATTTACACACCTGTTACACAAGAACATCCGCTTTCACTGGGATACCAGATGCCAACAAGCATTCTAGATGCTTAAAGACTATCTCATGACTACAACATTATTGATCCCACCAGATCTGAGTAAGCCTCTACTACTCTATATATTAGCAACAAATACAACATTGGGTGTACTATTGGCACAACACAATGCAGAAGGAAAAGAGTGTGTTGTTTACTACATCTCTCGCACACTGGTTGGCTATGAACTCAATTACACTCCTATTGAGCGAGCTTGCCTAGCAGTAATCTTGGCAGCCACTAAACTGAGGCACTATCGATTAACACATAAAGTACAGCTAATTGCAAAGACTGATCCACTCAAATACTTACTCAGTAAAGCAGCATTGACAGGCCGCTTGGCCAAATGGGTGATGATTCTAAGTGAATTTGACATCGAGTATGTGGACCGTAAGGCTATCAAAGGCCAAGTTATTGCAGATTAGTTGGTCGATGCTCCTCTCATAGGCGATCATCCTCTCATTTACAATTTTCCAGATGAAGAGATATTCATCATCACAACAGCACAACCATGGAAACTATACTTTGATGGTTCATACACTAGGCATGGCTCGAGGGAAGGCATTATGTTTATCACACCTCAAGGTGACAGCATCCCGAAGTCTTACGGGCTCACATTTCCATGCACAAACAACATAGCTAAATATGAGGCCTTGATAACAGGACTCAGGCTAGCCATACAAGGGAAGTTACAAGAACTACAAGTATATGGCGACTCCCAACTGGTCATTCAACAAGCAACAGATGAATATCAAACCAAGGATGACAAACTCATGTCCTACAAACAAATGGTGGACAAATTAAAAACATCATTCACTACTATCACCTTTGAGCAGATACCCAAAGATCAGAATCAAGTTGCTGACGCTATGGCTACCATTGCATCTCTCCTGGATCTTCCACATAATTCAACACGCTACGAGTTCTTGGTAGAACAACTTTGGATTCCCACTTATGATATCCCCGGATCTGAGATGATATGTCACCTTATCAGTTCTGAATCCCCATGGTACGGTGAGTTCTACACCTACATCCGAGATCACACTCTTCCTCCTGACCAATCGAATAACCAACGTAAAATCTTCATTTGCCAAACCACTCGATATACCATTATTGTTGAAACCCTATACCGATGCAGTCTTGATGGTACTCTCCTTTGATGTCTGGAACAGGATGAGATAACAAAGGCCTTGGAAGAGGTACATGAAGGAATTTGTGGAACTCATGCAAGCGGTCTGTCACTAGCCAAGAAACTCATGCGCATTGGATACTATTGGCCATCCATGGAAAAAGACTCCTACTATTTTGTCAGAAAATGCAAGAAATGCCAAGTTCATGGAGATCTGATACATGCACCAGCACATGAATTGCAACCAATCACAACACCATGGCCTTTTTGTCAATGGGGACTTGACCTTGTGGGTAAAATCCATCCATCTTCATCCAACGACCACAAATTCATTATTACCGCCACCGAGTACTTCACAAAGTGGATCGAAGTTGTTCCACTTACCCGAGTCATCGGAAAGTAGATCGCCTCATTCATCCTTAATTACATCATCTGTCGGTATGGTGTACCCATGTCTATCATCACAAATAACAGGCTTCCTTTCAAAAATCAAGATGTTCGTGAACTTTGTGAGAAGTTTCACATCCAACACCGCTTTTCCACTCCCTATTACCCACAAGGCAATGGTCAGGCAGAAGCATCAAACAAGAACATATTAAGAATCCTCAAGAAAATAGTCAATGATGTCATCCGCGATTGGCATGTTCAATTGAATCCAACACTAGCATATCGAACTAGCATTCGAACCCCTACAGGTGCAACTCCCTACTCACTAGTCTATGGCGCTGAATCTATCTTACCTATTGAGGTTGAGATACCATCTCTATGGGTTTCCTTGCATAATCTTATAGATGATGAAGCATACAGAGTAGCACGTCTTCAAGACTTAGATCTACTTGATGAGAAACAACAAGCTGCATACAACGACCTCAAAGCCTATCAGCAACGCATGAGCAGGAGCTATAATCATTGAGTTAGACCTCGTACATTTGAGGTAGGTGATCTTGTTCTTAGGGAAAATCCTCGTAACCAACCAAACAAAGAACATCAGGGAAAGTTTGAATCAAACTGGCTGGGTCCATATGTTATCACTGCTGTATTTGGGTCCAGGGCATATCAGTTAGCTACTGCAGAAGGAGAACCACTAGCAGATCCGATCAACAACATGCACCTCAAACGATTTTATACATGAGCTGCACAGAACATCCGGCTCCCATGCATATCGGGAAAAACACCAAAAACATTCAGATAAATTTCCTAAAGAAAATACAAAAACATCAAAATAGTAGAGAAAAATCATGCATCCAAACGGTGAACAACCACTCCGGTGGCACCTTGGGTAAGTGCGATGGTGAAAACCTAGCAAACAGGTGCCACTCGTAAAGGCTATGGCTCCATTGTCTTTCAGACTTGTTGCGATCACATTCACTACATTCACTCATCCATCAGTCCAAAACCATGGCTTGTTCTTAATCTACAATCAAGGATAGTACTTCATGCGTCTCGCATCCCGGTTTTTCATAAGTCATGTCTAAAACTGGGGGCAATGCCCTTAATCTAGTTTGATGGAAGTGGATTATACATTATCTTAAGATTCATTGAATTCTTCATTCAAAACTATCTCACAAAATCCAAAAACATTCGGAAAATTATCTTCCAAAAACTCCAAAAACATTCAAAACAATCATCAAAATACCCAAACAAAAAATTGAAAAACTATCTCACAAAATCCAAAAACATTTTGAAAACATCAAAATCAATCAAAAACATGGCAAACACCTTCTTCATACGCATCCACGCAGATACCAAACAAACATTGTGAAATACTCAAACGATGACCACTTATCACATCAACCCAACAATCAACATCGACACACCAACTGTTTTAACAAGGTTGCATCCTTCCTTACCAAAACAAAGACAAGATGACTTTTTCTTTGACAAGAAAATTTTGTATAAGCTATCAAATACTTGGTTGATTTGTAGGTTATTCATTCATTTATATATATCAGGTTCCTACGCTACTTCAGGATATCCACTAGTGATTATTCCGATGAAGTACTGGGGCATGTCCTAATGGTGTCTATGTGGGAAGTTCACTAAGTTACGTGATCATATGCAAAATACAGTCATGGATCACTACGGCTTGCTGACTACAATGTATACCTCGACCATATGAGCATGAACCATTATCGAGGGTCCATATTCTTTATTCTTTATATATGTTGTTTTCTTGCAAGTACCATGCTCCATCTTTGGTTCCTATTGCCTCATCCAAGCTCGATAATGGTTTATCTCTTACTATGGTATGAACTTGTCTCAGGATATGATCGGCAAAAGATCAAGGAGGACGTTCCAAGTCATGCATGAAAGGAGATAATCCTTGTCTGTTCTGCAAATAATACTCGGGTCAACTTGATCCATTATATCAAGTTGCTTGTATTAACTTGCTATATCAAAATCCATGTTCGGAATATTCAAGTCATCTTGAATCATTATGTCAAGTTGCTTGTATTTTCTTACAACATTTTTAAAGCTCACTGATGAAAATAAAGCACTATGGATCATCATTTCATCTCATCTATTTATATTGCATTTCGTTGCATATCGCCCATCCATTTACTCATTCATTATTCATATGCATGGTTTTGAATGCAAGTGTGAACAAAGTTAATATGAGTAGTTATGTGAAAATTGAGTTGGTCTTGGATACAATCACGATAGATTACTCTGATACATCATCAGTGCATCATGCAAAGTCTGTACAACCTTGCATTCATCTACAATGATCCTATCTTCATCATTGCATTTAGTTGCATTTGCATCAAGTGCATTTCATTTAGCTGCATAACACTACATATAGTTCATTATCATTTATTATTCTCATTATACCATTGCATCATTGCATAAATCATGACATTTAGATTCATTCATGTGATAAAATTGTCCTTGTGTGCATTTCTTACCATTATTAGCCATTACTATGCATTCATTTCATATCAGTTACCAATCATCATTTATCATCATTTAAACATGTACCATGCATTTGTTTAGATTTACATAGTCGCATACATTTATCTATCCATTAGTTAAGTGCATTCATTTAGTATATTCTTATACTCATTCATTGCATTTCATTTAAGGATTCATTACAATACATTAAGGTGCAATTATTCGTTACCCATAAGTTCCATTATCATTTCACTTCATCATATTTTTGCCATTTAGAATCATAATAAAACCATTTGTTTCCACATAAGTTCATATATTATCCATATGCATTCATTTAGAAATCATCATTTAAACATTTGTATTTTACATTTGTTTATCCATTCTGCACTCATCTAACAGACATCTAGATGCATTTGCATATATAAAATCATTCATTTTAAAAACACATTATAGCATAACATCATTACATATTATCTCATTATCTCATCAAAAACATAAAATCCAAAGTACCATCATAAATATCATTTCACTATGCATACATAACCATCATGGCATTACATACATAAGACATTACATCATCCACATCATGAACACATATATCCACCTACATCCATGTATTAGCATCCCATTCATAAACAAAAATGCATATAGACATCATGTAAGAATAAATCATCATAAAACATGCATATAGGAATCATCTCATAAACACATGCATATAGCAAGTACAACTATCCATCTATCATAAAGTCATAAAATCATCATCCTCATAAGCATCCATACATGTCATCAAAATGCATATCAGCACAAAATATGGGATCTCCTCATATATCATATCATATCTCCACAAATATACATGTATCAGAGTACAATGAACTCCAAAATATCGGCTACCAAGAGTCATCCAAGACACAGTCCAAAATGACAATGTAAAAACATGTATACAAAATGCTCTCTCAGATGCCACTCTGACCGGATGTTGCACCACCATCACCACCTGCTCCCCCACTAGCCCCCACACCACCTGATATATCTCTCTGTGGAGGACCCATCACACCACCACTGCTCTGCATCCTCTGAGACTGCTCTAATCTCGCCTGCCGCATCTGGGAATAGCTCAATGCTCGCTGACCAGCTGGCACCACCTGCTTATATAACCCCCGCCAATACTCTATCTCTGCCTGTGTTCATCGAATCTCCCTCATCACCTCCCCAAGATGACCTTGTGCTCCTACTCCAACCCAAACTCTCTCCTGCAGCTCTACTAATCTCTCCATTGCATCATCCCTCTCCCGCACCACCACAATCAGCTCTCACTCTCGTGCAAACAACTGCACATCTCTAGCTGCCACCTTTTCCTCCATATCCTTGAGCCGTGTCTGCAAAAATAGTATCATATGATCCCGTAGATCTCCGCCTGTAGCTCCCTCCCCCATATCCATAGGTGCCTCTCCAGTCGCTCCCTCCCCTATATCCATAGGTGCCTGTCGCTCACCTGCATCCCTGCCACCTAATCTCATGCCTCCCTGCATCAAAGGTCCTTGAGATAGCCTCAATGGTTGCGCACCTCTCCCTCTTTGTTGTAATCTTCCACCACCCCCACCTCCACCTTTGAATCCACCACCTCCTCCAAACCCACCACCCCTCCTCCTCCTTCTCCTCTATCACCACCTCCTCCATCCCCACCACCACCATCCCCTCTCCCCCGTCCACCTACTACTTCGTGACTTCCTCTCCTCCTCAGTCTTTGTCCCCTATCCTCCTCAAAATCTGGAATCGTCTCTATTGGATCTGATATCTGAGGAATCAAATGTGCTGCAATATACTGCATGTACTCCTTTGACACCCCACCATCTACTACCCTGACCTCATCTGCCATGGTCTCACCTATAAGGTGCGGAACTCTGCCAATTCCTGATCATAAGGTAGCACGGGCCCCCATAAGGACCTCTCTCGTACTACTCGTGCATACTCTCCCGAACCACTAGGCAATCCCTGCCTCTGCCCAAACTGTCTCAACACCCTGCCAGGCAACTGTCTCTCCACATTGTAGGTTGTCCTACCAATGAGGTATCGTGTCATGAATACATACGACAATGCCTCCACATCATCCTCCCATGGCTTACACTCAATATACGGCCTCTAGATCACTATATCCAAGTCATCCAGTGCCCACTGCCACCACTCTAACTTCCTCAAGTGGGGCTGACTCATCATACCTCCATACATATATACATATGGCTGGTCCACTGCTCGGAATCTCAAACTGACTAGTCGGGTAACAAGTAAGTGCTCACAGACCCAAATATGTAGTAGAGTGATCCCCACTCCCAATGAGCCCCTCCCTCGGTATGCTACCTCATGTAGATCCTGATATAAGTGCGATAGCACGCACGGTCCCCAAGCAAACTGTGTCCCCTCTGTAATCATCTGATCGATCACCTGAACCCAACCAATGACAAGTCCATGCGATCATCGATCTGGACACAGTAGTCCCCCAACAATCCCTGATAACACTGTTGGTAATGGCTCATATAAGGCTGCTATGTCCTCCCAGGCTATCGACCCATCATCAATAAAGACATCCTCCTCAAAAAATCTCTGCACTGCTAATGTCCCCCACACTCGATCATTGCTCACCAGCTCTCCTCGAATAGGAATGTGTAGGATTCACCATACATCCTTCAGTGTCACTATCATCTCCCCCTACACCAAGTGAAACGTACATGTCTCACTATACCATCGCTCGGCCAATGTTGTGATAAACCCGCGATTCGTCTGAATCATTGGCATATACATAACGTCATACAGGCCTGTCGCTGCAATACAATCCACCTCGGCCTTTGTTAAAGGATCGCGCAACACATGTGTCGCGGGATGTCTCTCACGCATCCGTAAGATGCGTAGATCCTCCTACACATGTGCATCAACCATCATCATCAGTTGTTTTGTTTCAAACTTTCTTAAGTTTAAACCTAGACTATCATCAAATATTTTGATCAAGTATCTTCGGGTCTCAACAGGTAAGCAATCATGGCACACCTAGACTTCAATAGACATTTATCCTAATGACCTAAGTCTCATCAGGGCTACTATGGTTCAAAACAACTCTCACCTCACATCTCCATCCATCCATCATTGACATCAGGAGATCCTTTTTCACACACACTGGGGCATCTATCTTCCTACACATAAGTGCTATTTTGAATACAACAGCGCTAATACTATCACAAAAGCACTAAATCAACTATGCAACAACGCTAAATAAACAATAGCGCCAGATTGACTATACCATAATGCTACTTCACAACAATAGTGCTCAATCAACTACTCAATAGCGCTACAAAAACAACAACGCTAAAGCAGCTATACCATAGCGCTACTTCACAGTAATAGCGCTCAATCAACTACTCAATAGCGCTACAAAAACAATAGCGCTAAAGCAGCTATACCATAGCGCCAGACTTGACAAAAATGCTAAAACCACTATGCAAAAGCGCTATAGCGGCACAATAGCACTAATTAAATTGACAACAGCGCCAAAACACTGTTTTGGCGCTATTGTATTGACTCAACTTGGACTAAGCAAAAAACATATCAAAAATGCACAAAAATCAAAAATTCAAATTCATATACCGTTGGTCCGTAGTCGTCTGGCCGCTGGAATTGTCAGCCTCTCTCTAATCGGTGCTCTGCTATGGGAACCAGCATCCTGACTGTTGCTTGCTCTTCCAAAAGGTCACTATCAGAGCTCAAATTTCACTATGGACGTGAATGCAAATGAGCTTGTTTTCACCCCTTCCTCCCCATATATACCCTTTGTCGTAACCCTAATTTTCCCTCGCTAACCGTCATGGTCCCCGTGAACTTCCCGAGCCTCCCATTTCTTCATTTAATCTCTGACTTCTTCTATTTTTCACCAGCGTTGCTAAAATCTTATCTTCTACCACCCTACCAATTTTCATTCTTTTTCGAAAGATCGCCTGATTTTTTGAAATTTTTCGGCCCATCTCTCGAGGGGGCATACCACCCATTAAATTAATATTTTATGGGGCATTTATTCACACCTATTTTTCTTTCTTTGAAACGACGTGATAAACCGCACCGTCTCAAAGAGGGGCAAATGTAGTCACATAAATCTGTCCATTTTATTTAAATGAATATTTGCTATTTATTTAATTAAAAATCCAGTAGCCATCAGTTAATTAAATTAACATTTAATTAATTCACCTACAAATCATTCTCCTATTAATTAAATAAATTATTCAATTTATTTTAATTCATTCATTAAACCAAATTCATAATTAATTAAATGAATAAATTCTATTTATTCAATTTAATCCCCTTTCTTCTTTTAAATAAATTAAATAAAACATTTATTTAAATCATTAAATCCACCCCACTTGCATTTTCCTACAAATGCAAGTTGTAACCACAAGTTGAAATAAATTTATTTTATTTTAATTAAATCCTATTTTCTCTCACCCACCAAACCCACTTGCAATCCTAACCCCCTTCTAGATTCTTCTAAACCCTTCCTAATTAACCTAATCCATCCCTTAATAATTGTAACATTCCTAAGCATCTTGGAGTCACTTCTCAAAGACTTAAAAGTCTTTGAAAAGCATTAAATGCTTTGTGTGTTCAACAAATTAACCTTTAAAGTCTTCCAAACCACTTATGGCTCTTACATGACCATTTATGGTTAACCCCTAATTCAATCCTCATGTGTCTCCTCAAGCATTTATTGATTTGCCATGGTTATCCCTTTTACCTTTGCACAAGAGTTTATCCATTGGATAAAAGCTTTTATTCTTTGAATAAATAATTTATTCACTCAACCTAACCTTGACCTTAACTCCTAAGTTAACTCTCAGGTCATGTCAAGCATTTAATGCTTATTCCCTCTCCTCTCAAACTATCTCATATTGACACTTGTCATCCTGGAATTGGGTTGAAAGCCCTCACATGGATTGAATACCATTCAATCCTGACCCTTGTTGAGATTACTCAATCTCAACCATCCATTACTCCATTTTTCTTATAAATAGAGCTCATTTCTTCATACTCTAGATCCTGAATACTTGTATGCATCTAAGTTATAAAGAATTTTAGAGAGCATTTAGCATATCTTACTTATATTCACTCTTTTGGTTAAAATTAACAAATAGCATTTAGATAACTTATCCTTATTTGGTTATTAAGCTTGCATTTGCATACTTTTCATAATCATCTACAATCTTGAACCTCCAGAAGCATCCATAGTGCAAAAAGTTGCTGAGAGTTACACTAATTTGGAACTTGGAGAGGAGAGGAACAAGCGAGAGGAGTTAAGAGCATGGTAGAAGGCATTTGGAGATGTCTTCTTGCATTTATACTCATAGTTAAATGCTTTACTTTGTTTTTAGTGCCTCTTTTGGTATGTCTGCTTAGACTAGTTTTTGGTTGATTAACACTAACGTTTGTCTTTGTTTCTTTGGTTTTTGTGTGTTATACGACCACGGGTTTTAGTCTAACCTTGCCCCATTTTGCAGAGCATCAGATACCCTAGGAGAGGTACAACTGTTAATTTTGTCAATGGCATCTCTAGGATTATCATTCTCTGCAAAATCCCTTATGTGATCTACAAATGTAATGCATGTACTTAAAAATACCATCATAAAACAACATATAATATGGATAAAAGCTTTGAGATGTGATTTTCAATTAGGAAACATTTTAGAAACCTTAAAAATAAAATATGGAAAAATACTATGCATGAAAAGAAGCAATGTAAAATTAAAGAAGCCATTATCCAACACATAATTATGATCAATATAACTAAAAGGCAATGTAATCATATGTAAAATAGAAAACAAATTAGATTTAGCAATTTATATTATGAATGCCTAAAATCATATCTGAAAATATAAGTGAAAAACTATGCAACCCACAAGCCAAAATTAGCAAAATAAATTAGGGTTTTTTATGAAATTAACCACTAAACTTATGTAATTATGATCTATGATAGAAAAAAATATTTTTCAAACACCTAAAAATTAGATCTGAGACAACAAATCAAAAATAAGCATGCAAGGAGTGGGGTTCACCAAAATGTAATGGTGTAAATTTGGAATTAGTATTTCAACAAGTAAAACCACTAACTAACCAAATTAACCATACATTGAAAGAAGAGAGTAAATCAAATAGACCTAGTTATAAATTGATTAGAAAAAGGGTTAAGAATGCTAATCAAATTTATCCAATTATGTGTGGAATGTGAGTCTCCTTTCTAAGTTAAATTGTAATGAAATTTATGAAATTAGGGTAAAATAAGGGATTATTGAAGTAATCTGACAGAAATACTAAGCTACAAATGTCCCACAGAGCCACAAACTTGGATCTGGGCAAAATGAGATGTTTAAACGTGTTCTCTAAAGTTTAGGCTGATTTTTTGGGACCAAGTAGCATAGATCTGCCATGGTCCTCTGAATTTTCCACTTTCGAAAGCTGAGTTGTCCGCCATTGTTAACTATGTCAGATTTCCCAACTACAATTCTACACCTATTTCCTACACACAAAAAGAAAGGGAATATGTTGGGAATAGGTGTTTTCCTTAGGTCAAACCTAGTTTTGGAATTAACCATGAATGAAATAATGCAAATACTAAAATAAATATTGGGGAGATATACCTCAGATCTATAATTGTTGATGATGATGCGATACTCTTTAAATATAATCACAATTTTTGAATGTAATGGTATGACAAACACATGGACATCAAAAATCTAATCACACACACACAGAGACATGCTTTCATAGACATTGATGTAACTCTGCTCCACAATGCTTGAATGATGAATATGCAACCTTGAATCTCTGAAGATGTTTGATGATGAAAGTTTCACGGATGCACGAATGCTAAGGATGGAGTCTTAGATTGGTTCTTAGATCTAAAATTAATTGATATAATATCTTTCTATAGGGTTCCCTAGGAAAATTACCGATTATGTTGACCTCCAACGATCTTGTGTAGCCTCAGGAATGAAATTTTGTTGGGGAGATATAGCACCTACCCCATTTCAAATTGGGGTCCCTTTGAAAGGAACCGAGGTGTTTTGGGGTGCCCTGGTCCTTGTATAAAGAGGACCAAAACAAGTAGCTAAGGGGGAGAGCATCCCATTGTAGGACCTACCAAAGGGTGTACATGACATCAAAGTTGGATAATCGAACATGAACGGACCTAGAGAGGGGATGAGGATAGGACACACTAGAGTGGGAGCACAAACATGAGATGCAAATTGGACTGGTGACAATTTACGACGCTACAAAACCTCTAGTTGTAGTAGCAAGCTAGAGAGTGACAATCTACAACGAATGCCTCAAACATGTCCATATACCAAGCCTACTCATAGGTGGCATTCTACTTTATGTAGGTTTTGTGCAAGGAAGAGGGCTAAGACCTTAGAAAATCAAGCCATTAAATGTTTAAAACTCTTTAAAAATAAATAAAACATATACAAGGATAATTGAAAACTAACCAAAACATTAATTAGTTAAAATTATCAAAATTTGGCCTAAAAATATTCAAGCTCATCATCCTTCCCACCTATGGAAATTATTAGAGAGGTCTCCCAAGAAAATCTATAGGATAGCCCAATCGACCCAAGTTCAAGTGTTAGGTGACTTTGTTGACCTTCCTCAGTAAAAGGGTCAACCTTGACCACACCATAGTGAGCCCTAATGGGCTAACAAATTGTAAAAACTAAGCAAAATAGTAAATCAAAAGCAAAAAAGCAATATTAACACAATATGTAGTCTTTTTCAAAAACAAATTCAAGTTTAGCAAGAATTTTCAAACAAAATGATTGAAAGTTAAATTGAGGGGTTGTAAATAATTTTCTCATTTCTCACACCTAGAAATCTATGAGAAGATGAAAGATAGCCATAATCTCAATCCCCTCACCATTAGGATTTAGTTGGCTAGTTCAAATATTTTTCTTGTCATTTTCCCTCTTTTTCCTTTCTTTACTCTCCTCATTGTTGTCAATTGTAAAAATGACCTTTGTTTTCCTCCATATATGCTTTTGTGGGGTAGGTTTTATTTCCATATTGTGTTTTTATTGCATCTCTAGAGTAGGAAAAGTGAACCACTATAAAAGACATTCAAACCTCCCAAGAACTCACTAACCTCTTCCCCACGTGGAGAAACCTTCGAAGTCCTCAAGCCTATAAGTTAACTCACTATAATGGAATGAAAGTACAAATTGATTACTGTTAATAGGTAAAAATGTTTTAGCTATAGAACCCAAATGCACTAGTCATAGAGATCACTTGGTAAGCCACATGAGATCTTTGTCTAGGATGCATGCACAAGTCATGTGTGACACACTAGCGCCTTGTACGAACGAAGTACAAAGACTTCATCAAAAAATAAAACAACAACTAGATACAGGGTTTGATTATTTAATATAATAAAAATAATAATGAGCAACTAATAGCTAACTAAAATGGAAAGTGAAATAAAAAGAGAAGGGAAGAAGAAATTCACAAAAGGTCCACGAATGTAGCCTCCAACAATTCTTTTCTTCCCATGAATCTACACACAAAAGAACGAGGACAAAAATCTTGGGTCTATGATTTAGAGGTTTGCCACAATTAGACCCCCACTTTGGTGTTTCCACCTCCATGAACAACCAAGATAGATCAATAGATAAAACGATAATACAAGAATTATAAAAGAAGATAACAAGAACGATATGCTAATGGAGATAAATGAAAATGCAACAAAAGAGGACGAAGAAACCCCCCTTATGTTGGATTGGTTGAAAGGAGCAGAATATTGAGAGGGGGGTGAATCAATATTCACATAGATTCTAAAACTTTCACAATTACTTAACCTTTTTTGATATACCAATATTATCAATTAAGCTCATCAACATGAAATAACAAATGCATAATAAACAGGAAACACGGCCACAAAAGGAACGATGGATTTTATGCATGGAAAAGCCAAATGGGAAAAACCACAGAGAGTGTTAACTCTCAAGATAATATAACTAATTATATGGTTTTATAAAATGGGTGGCTCACTGCTGGATGGCTCACTGCCAAAATACAAAATGACTCACTATTGGAATGCTCAGTGCAATAGATATAAATTAATTGAGGAAAGTTGCATCTCCAAATGCATGAAACCAGTTGCAAAATAAGCTCAGATCTCAACTCACAAAACTTACAAAAAATCATGTAAAAGATCTATGTACCACTATCCATAGACACTTACAGTAGATCTGGTGAAGGATTACTGCTCTTCTTTGTCGAACCAATCACTTGCAACTGATCTGCTAAAGGATTACTGAAATGTTGTCTACACTGAGACTCTGCTTCAACTGCTTCACTACCCAAAACTCACACTTCACACACAACACCTTTATCTACCACTTCTCTTCATTCACTCACATCTTACACACACACTCAAACATCATTCATGCCTCTGCACATATATACAAGAAATCTTACACATCGAGATAATATGTTAGCCATGAACAAGTAATATATTGCTCGGAACAACACATTATCCAATAAAGCCTTAATCAAAAAGCATGATAATCAACTCGACCTTTGTAAGATCTCTACATGCTTCCTTTACACAATTCTTTCATTGATGCATACACCTTAATTAATGGAATAGAACAAGGGTCAAACAAACCCATATATACTAACATATAAGCACAACAACTCCATATCTCAAAATACCAATACCGTAAATACCACAGATACCAGACCATGAAACATGAAAGATACATTTGACATAACTGATGCCTGAACACACAACTGAAATCAGGATCATAATAAGCATAGCTTAGGATTCTAGAGATGAGAATCTTCCAAAAATGACTCCAACATATTATCTATGCCTTACTGCATCATATCCTATACTTTATTTCTAGCAATACCAAAACTGAATACATCATCTGCACATACCATCTGCATATATCATCCAGACCAAACCGAATAATTGGTTTGACATCAATGACAACAGTGACAATATTCACACAAGTTTGACAATCTCCTCCATTGTCATTGATGGTAAAACATCTCAAAAAGAAAAAAAATTGCATACAACTCCCCCTAAATCATATATCTTCTTATTACTCCATTGCCTTTCTCCTATTACATTTATATTTCTCCCCCTTTGACATGAAGGACAAAGGATGCCTTTGATAGAAAAAAGAAAGAAAGAAAAAGAAACTGCAAAAAGAAATGTCAAAATTGTGTACCAACCCAAAAAGAACACTCAACCGCTCTTCTTTTGAAACATTAGCTTATATTTCTCCTTTAGTATCGAAAGAAGAACATCCCAAGAATTCATAGCCAATTTAATGCTTACTGGAAAACTCCTGCACTCTACCTGCAATTCAACAACATGAGAAAAGTTGTCTGAAGCATATGGATTCTGCTCATATTCAACTACACTATCAAGCAATGCTGATAAATGCTCCAATTTTGACTCAACAATTTCCTTCACTTTCCAGAAAACACTCACAAAGTCTTCTCTTTGTCTTTGCAAAAACAATGGTTCAACCTGAAGAGAATTTATCTTTTTCCTTTGCTCTCCATCCTTGACACTTAGAAAATCAAAATATTTACCCAAGGAACTCAATTCATTTTCAACAACATCAATCTTAGCCCTATGCTTCACTGCAATTCTTGACCATGAAAGAAAATACTTTTAAACTTTGCTAGCACTGTGGATACAGTCTCTCATCTCATCAATGCATACAAATAGGGCTCTTTGTGCATCATCTCACTCCTTCAACAAATTTTACATATCATCACCTTTTTCTTCTGAATCTTCAACATCAACATGTTGCTCATACATTTTCCCCTTAACAATCTCACACAGAGATTCCAGAAGCACATTACCAACATCTTCAATTCTGATACTATTTTAGACCAAATGATTTATCAGAACATTTTCAATCTTATTTGACTCAACAAAATTCAGTCACATCTTACCAATCTTTCTGATTCCATCAGTGTTGCCAATGATTTCCAGCAAGTTAGATTCACCATTATATTCTTTTGCTTCCTACTCTAGAACAACCAAGTTGCCAACTCTCCTTTAGCCACAAGAAATTTCAGATCCTTAATTATCACAATGTCTTTTTCCTTATGATCCTTCTTGCTCTTCTTATATTTTGGGACACTAATAGGCACATACTCTCTCCTTTTCCTCTTACCAGAGGAAGAACCTCATTTAGCAGAACCGAAAGAAAGGGATATCGGACCGCCACTCGACATATCCAAGAAATATTTTAAATAACCATTGCATGCCTTCTCTCTCTTGTCTAATCCATTCAAATATCCAAATATTTTCTTTGCAACCAGAACACCAAGCTCCCATATCACATTTTATTTAGCCGAAAGGGATCCCAAACAATACATAGCTAAGAAAATAAGCAATGATCCAAACTAGAAGGGGTAACTCTTCTCTTTTGACATCTTAATGTTTTTTAAGAACAAATCCCTCAGCAATTCACACGAGTCGAATATTCTATCTTCCATAACAAGCATATGCACCAAATAAACTATAACACCCGAAGTGGAACCTTCCCTATTTCTAAAATAGATCTTGTAGGAAATTCCATATGCAACATACCTTACCACAGGATTCATGATTTTATTGATAATTAATGCTCGTTGATCGCTTGTTACGTCAGTTAGGGTTTCAACCTCTTTGTTCTTTATTGATTTCTTAACTGGAATGACTCCATTATCACACAAACCAATGATAACCGAAATGATCTCCTTTGTGATTGGATAGGGTTTATCCAACACGATGGAATTATTATGCGCATGATTAAGCATTACTTTGATCACCCCTCATCATCAAACTACAGGAACTCAATCCATAGATTCAATCATTTATGGTTTAACTCCTTGATCCTCTACAAATATACATCACCTAGACTCTTTTCCACTTTTCCGATCTTCTCAAAGTCAAATTCATCCAAAAATACCTTCTCTACAACTTGAAATTCTCTACTGCTCAATTCTTGGACAATCATCTTGGCTTCCATGATAATTTTATCTGCTCTCTTGCTCTACATCTTTTCAACTATTCACAACTCCTTCAAGCACTATTAGTCATGATAAAGAAAAATGATTTCAAAACATCAATACTTATCTTGCTAAAAATATCCTTTAATGTTTTGCTACCAATTAGTGTCTTATCAATGATGTCAGCACAAACCTCTAAATATCGGATAGCCTCTCTAACATAGTCATCTTAGACCAACAATGTAATCCACTTAATTAGAAGCGGGGACACAAATAATTTTCTTCAAAAACTCCCCCTGAGTTGAAGCAATATGCTTAGTTTCTGGAGGAAGAGGTGCCTCCACCGGATTCCGGTACACCATGCTCACTTCCATTTTTCACTTCCTTCTTTCTCCAAACCAAAATTTCCTTTTTCTTTGATCCATTATCCTTCATTGCATTCTTCTCAGTAGATTTCTTCATATTTACGTTTTTGCACCGATTAGCATAATGTCCAGATTCCTTGCACTTGTGACAACAAATGTTCTTCTTCATAGAAGTTACTAGATGACTTCTAGATCTGCAATGATTATCTTTATGACGATAACCATTGCATGCATGACAATATCAATGAAAGTTATTATTCACCTTATTTAATCCAATGCGATTAGAATTCTAATAGTAGTTAGCTTTATGACCAAACCTCTTGCAATTGTAACACTGAATGCTTCTACAGTTTTCAGCCTTATGACCAAATTTATTTCATTGAAAACAATAGCCATTAAATGATGGGTACCTTTGTGCATTAGGTTGGCGAATCGATAGCCTCCTTACATCAGTATTCTGATTCCAGTTCTTGCTTGCATCTTCCAATTTCTTCTCATCTTCTACCTTAACCTTTTTGCTTTTGTCTTTGTCATTATGATTTGAACATTAACTGGGCTGAAATCCAAGTCGAGTTTTGTCCAAATGAGTTTTCTGCATATTGATCAATTCTTCTAAGAGCTTACTGCTATCAAGAACCTTATTCTTTGCCTTCAACTTCTAGTTCACCTCTTTCTCTAGCTTTTCACATTCTTTTATCTTCAATCTGATTGATTCTTTCAGGTTTTCCTTTGCTTCGTTCTTCTCCTCAATTTTCAACATCAAATCTTTAATATTCTCATTCGCCTGCTCCAACTGATTGTTAACTTATGCCTCAATTTGAATTTCTAGATTTTATCTCTCAACTTCTGCACACATTCATTTGCTACCTTCACATTCTCTTTCAATTCCTCATTCTCAGATTCAACACTTTCCAGATCCTCAAGAGTTGTCTGCAATTCCTCATCCAACTGAAATTCTCTAATCATACTCATTGGTGTCATGATTCAACCAACAAGGATCTCCCTCAAGCAATTAGTCTTTCAAGCAAGGGACCAAGGCTCAGATAAAAATTGTTGGATTGGTTGAAAGCACCAGAATGCTAAGAGGGGGGCGAATCAGTAATCTCACAAATTCTAAAACTTTCACAATTACTTAACCTTTGTTGATATACCAATATTATCAATTAGGCTCATCAACATGAAATAACAAATGTATAATAAACAAGAAACAAAACCACCAAAGGAACACCAAATTTTATACGTGGAAAACCCATATGGAAAAAATCATTGAGATTTTTAAATCTCAAGATAATATAACTAGTTATATGGTGTTTAGAAAATGGGTGGCTCACTGCCAAAATACAAAACGACTCACTATCAGAATTCGCACTGCAATAGATATAAATGAACTGAGGAAAGTTCCATCTCCAAATGCATGAAATCAATTCCAAGTTAAGCTCAGATCTCAACTCACAAAACTTACAACAAATATGGTAAAAGATCTTTTTACCACTGTCCACAAACACCTGCAGCAGATCCGATGAAAGATTACTGCAATGCTCTGCCAAACCAATCACCTGCAACTAAAAGTGTAAAGGATTATTGCAATGTTGTCTGCACTCTAACTCTGCTTCAACTTCTTCGCTATCCAAAACTCACACTTCACACTCTGCACCTTTATCTACCACTTCTCTCCATTCACTCACATCTTACACACACACACACACACACACACACACACACACACACACACACACACACACACACACACACACACACACACACACACACACACACACACACACACACACTCACTCACACATCATTCATACCTCTGCACATATATACTAGAAATCTTACAAAATGGGATTATATGTCAACCAAGCACAAGTAATATGTTGCTCGAAACAACATGTTATCCAATAAAGCCTTAATCAAAAACCATGATAACCAAGTCGACCTTCGGAAGATCTCTACATTCTTCCTTTACACAATTCTTTCACCGAATGCATACACTTTAATTACCAGAATAGAACAAGGGTCAACCAGGCCCATATATACTAAGCTATAAGCACAACAACTCCAAACTCCAAAATACAAATACCACGCATACCACAAATAGTGGACCACAAAACATGGAAGATACAACTGACATAACTGATGTCAGAACACACAACTAATACATGGACCACAATAAGCATAGCTCGAGATTCCAGAAATGAGGATCTTTCGATAATGACTCAAACAGATTATCTATGTCTTACTACATCATATCTTGTACTTTATTTCCAGCAATACCAAAATTGCATACATCATCTGCGCATACCATACGCATATATCATCTGGACCGAACCAGATAACTGGTTTGACATCAATGATAGCAGTGACAATATTCACACAAGTCTGACACCTTCAACACCGAAAAGTAGAAAGATTGCTAGAGTAAAGATAAGTACCAAACCCTCGAAGGTGACAAGCTTCAACAATGGTAATGGTGTGACAAATAGGCATGAATATGATGCAAAGAAATCAATGATATGTCTACGAAAGCATGATAAATTGTGTTCAGAGCCCAAAAGATTCAAAAGATTGATTCCAGAGCCAAAATGAAGGCTAGAAGGCAAGATAAACAACCTAGAAAGGAATCTTGATGTCAATTGATGCATAAGGAGGCGTTATGCTATCAAAAATAGTAAGTGTAATGCTCAATCGACCACCTTTGGACTGAATTTTCATAGGAAAATAACATGGCATGTAGATGTCTCTACAACACGCAGGTATCCTCGAGTCAACATAGTCAACATACTCGGGAAATATAACAAAAAGGATGATAAGGCAAGCCAAGTAGGCAAGAGGATGAAATGGAAGCGAAGGGAATATCTCTAATTCAACTTAAAGTGGAGGCATTTATGTAATGTGGAATTGCACATCGTGCTATTTATGATGACACATTTTGCCCCCACTTTAGAAAACATAGCATTAAGAGGCGCAAGCTAAAGTGGAGAAAAAAAATTAGAAGCATTTTGCTAAGATACAAAGAGGAAACATAATCCTCTATTCATTTGGAATTGGCCCAAGGAAAAGGCTTGAACCTTCATGAGATGTTGAGCTGAATCATCACAAACATGTTAGTTGCAGACAAACATGTTATATGAAAAAGTGAAGAGATTGATACAAAACCTATTACTATCAAACAAAGATTGCAAGATAGTGATCATTGAGAATAAATATTGTTAGATTGTATTAGATTGTGTCAGTATGGGTAGCAAGTTGTGTTATGCTAGATAGCCATATGATAGGGTGGTATGTGACTGCTACAAACTACATTATAGGACAACCACATAAGAGATTGACGATTAATTGGAAAGTGGTTTGGCTGCCACAAAGGCAACACATAAAAGATACAATAAAAGATTCTGATAAATGATACTAAGATAAATATAAAATGAATGCAGATATGATAGCCTCCAGAGAATGATACCCACTACATGCAGGGAACATGATTCATTGTAAGGAAAAGAAGTGTTGTGTTACATCAACATAGTTAGATGTTTCCATGGAATGCCACCTTGCAATAGATGAAACATGATACCCTCAATGTTAACAAAAACACAAAGAGATAGGTTGATTTGATTATTCGACATCAGAAGAGTCCATAGAAGTAAAATTAGATAGTGTATATATTTGCATATGAGTTACTCATCATGTTCTTGAAGTTTTTGGATCTAAAGAAAGGCACATGAAGCAGTCAGAGGGATAGGATGTACCCTTCAAAGCTAAGATACAAGAGCCAGAGATGAAGGATAGGTACAAGGTGAATGCCTACTCTTACCATATCGAGAAAGATGAGAGATATCAGCAAGGATCAGGAGCTCGAATGGAGGGAGATCCTTAGACATCAACAACATGAATGTATTTCCCTTATCTATTCTAAGCACATATGTAGGAACAAAAGACACCACTAGAGGTTGTGTAGTCATTGGAAGATAGGAGGTCCACCCTAAGGAACAGATCTATCCTTAGCTCCCAATGAAGAAGGGGTTGAAGACACAACCCCCTACAGAACAAGAGTAGATAAAGATGCAAGAGTTGAAACAGATGCAGGAGGAGATAAAGAAATAAAAGGCTAAACTTACTTGGGTGCCGACTCCCCATCTTATAATAATTTGTGTACAAGAGATCACCATGGGGAAGAAAAGGCCCAATTGGAGTAGGCCAAAAATGATCCAAAAGAAAAGCCCCATGGGCCATCAATGACAAGTATCTAATTTCTTGGGCAATGTGCATTGTACCCTCGTGAGGAAACTTCAAACACTTATGCACAGCTGAGGAGATCACATCCATGGAAATTATCTAGGGGATACCAAGTTTGACATGAAATGAATCTGACTCGAGAATAACAACGAATTTGCTTAATACAACCTTGGGTCACACAAGGAATAGTAAGGTCATGCAACCCAAAGGACTAATAGATAGCCCAGCATGCATTTGAATAGTAGTACGACAGTCATCATATCTCACCTATGCAAACCATTAATAAATAGAGCCTCCTCCATAATAACATCAACTCTACATGAATGGTCAACCATAAAAATTGTACCAATGTGGTTGTTTATCTTTTTAGGGATGTACAAAGGAATAGGCTCCCCATAATAAGGAGCATCCAGAGGTGTGAAAGATATATCATAAGATATCGTCCTCTGGCTAGAAGATGAGTTTAGAGTGATAGCATATAATTCGCATAAGGGCCACCATTTGATGTAAGATTTGACGATGCAAAGATAAATTTAGACGAAAGCAATGGAAAAGGATCAATGTAGATCTAGAGCTTGTTGTTTGTCTTATCGATAGACTTGTTAGATTGGATAACACTATTGTCTATATGATCTTGGAAAATACGTCACAAACACATATAGAACTTAGTATTGTTGCCAAGCACACAGTGACACTAACATAATTTAGACCCATCATACTAGTGAGGGTATGGTTTGTTATCAAGTAGCAGTCTAATCTTAGAAAGGGCCACAAGATTATCTTTCAATATTTTTTGTAATATGCTCAAATAGGAATTAGATAATTTGGTAAAGACTTGATTCCATTGTGGTTCCTATGTAGTTCTCTATGTTGCTTGAGGCACAATGATAACATTCACCACAACTTTATTCTTTTTAGACCATCCTAAGGAAGACACACACCCAAAGGTATCAACATAAGAGCTTAAAGAAGAATCTTTGAACTAAGTCAATGTATGCTAATAATCAATGAGCTTGAAACAAAGGTTGGTGAAGTTTGAATATCAATTAAGAGAGATCTTTTATCTCAATGTTGGCTGAAAATTCCCAATGAACATTCTTTGAAGATAACTATCTGGCATGGAAAAGGGGATTTTGGTCGATATAGATTGATAACGTGAACTTACAATGAACAAGGTAGACGATGGTGTCCTTGCTACCAATGTTTGCCTAGGACCTCTTGTGAAATGCATCCATAAGTTGATCAAAGGTTTGGATAGAATGATCAAGTAATGAATTCTACCATTCTAACACGATCCCCTTAAAAGACCAGGAGAATAATTTCAACAAAATGAATTACGAGTTATGATAATCACTACACATAGTCATGAAAGAAATAGTGTGCACATGTGGATCTGCTTCTCCATTATACAAATCAAATTTCAATGCCTCGACCCCTAGGGGAATGATGGTGTTCAAGATACTCAGTACAAGCAGACTGCGGCGATAATATGCTAGGAGTGATGATTAGTTAGTAACGGATGCAAGGGTGGTAAGTTGTTGCAATTGTCCCATATTATACAAAATGGTATTCAGGAGTGGATTATTAAGTGGAGGTGGTAGAAAGAGTTTATGCATAGAGGCGGAGGCACGACCACCAGAACCACCCCTAGGACCAGATCTAGTATCAATGCCCACACCAATGCTATCGAAAGCAACGAGCAATAGAAATAAAAAAAAGTGGAGCTAGTAGACATGTCGGTGTACCCCAAGGGAGTCTAAGAAACAAAATACTCAAGATAGTGCCACTAGATAATGGAACAACAGTAGGTCTTGTATCCACCATGTGGATTGACAAGATAGGAATAGCAACATCAATTTGTGCACCAATGGTATCGAACTAATTGTCCTTGTACTAGCCTCAACAACTAGCACATGAGAGCTCACGATAATTGATGAAGCCCTTAACACCTCCAAGCCCTTATTATTTGAGATAAGAATGTCTCTCATATTTTTGATTACAAAACTAGCCTAGGGGAGGATATCCTACCAACTCAAGAACACTTCAAAGTCCCTTGGGTTCTCCTTTAAACATTGAATATGATCAAACAGAATCGTAAGAGTAGACTCATGATCAATAGAAGAAGGAGACCTCAGTGGACTATTCATCAAAGTATTGTTTCAAGAGTTAGGTTGTGAGCCAGATGTAGAATATCCTCCCATAATGATTATTCTTGGGGAAAGGACGGGAAGCAAAAGAATCACTAGGATTAGTAGTTCTCGAGAACATCGAGCCAGGTCTTGTAGGACTGTAACAATTTGAAGAGATACTTGGTCTTCACAACAACCCTAGAGGCAACCTAGGTCATAAAGCTCATACACAAGCCTTGCAATGCATTGATAGCTCTGAAAATGTGCAAAAAATGAACCCAACACAAGCACTAAATTGTTTAGTTCAAGAAAAAGTTTTACATAATTTTGAAATAAACTAACACACAAGAGGCAAGTTCACATCACATTAACCAAAATGTCTATTATGTGTATACGGTGAAAAATGATGATGAAAACTATTGTAAAGCCTCAAAGACTCAACCACAATGAAAACCCTAGTTCTACAACCAAAAATTCACCATACACCAATGAAGATACCTAAGAACATGCAAATTCACAAAATAAACAATATTACCATTCACATGTCAAATAGGGTTTCAATCTCCATTGTCTCCTATCTCCATTGATCTTGTTTCATATATTTGCTCTCAGATTTTATTTGTGCACAAGAGCTCAACAAAAAATGGACTATGGTTGAAGACGCTTGATCACAAGAAAGCTTGATTGCATAATTGTTGATTAACTGATTGGGGCTGATAATGAAGTATCCTCTTATATAGAAGACACTTTAGGAAATGGAGGGATAAGATTAAAAGGTGAAGATGATAAATGGTCGGCTAGGATTAAAGGGTAGGTAGAAGAAATAATAAAAATAGTAAGAGGGTAGGTAGAGAAAAATTAAAAGATAAATGACATGTACTATTGAAGGAAAAAGCTAATGAATTGATTAAATAAATAAATATTTATTTAATTAATATAAGAAGTGGGACAAATCAAATAAATACAGTATTTATTTAATTTAGGAAAAGGACAGTTTAAATAAATAAAAGTATTTATTTAAATGAGGAAGGGCTTAGAAGAGGAATAATGAATTAATTAAATAAATAAGAATTTATTTAATTAATAGAAGATTTAGGATAAAATATTTATTAAATTAGACAGCGCAATTTTAGGTGTCTACATTTTGCCCCTCTTTGAGAAAATGCAAATTGTCGCATTGGCTCAAATAAGATAAGATAAACTGATACAAACTTGTCCTGAGACGAGAATGATAATCCCCTCAAGAGATTGGATGAAAATGCTTGAAAAGATCGCAGACAATCTCATGATAAGAAAGAAAGGCTAGAAAGGACTGACAAGATAGGGTGACAAGGTCATGTAGGAAAAAGACTTACTCAAGAGGGATCAACAAAATTGTGTATGTCTTAAAAGGCCAAAATTGATAGTTATGTGATGAACATACGTGATCAATTGGATAAGCTACTGAGAGTATTCACTCAAACAAGTGCCCTAGGAAAGACAAACTGAAAACAAGGCTAGAATTGACAATTTTGTGATAAACATGTGTTGCCAATTGGATAAGCTACTAAGAGGATTCACTCAACATGTGCCTTAAAACAGGTAGGTTTGTTAAGTTGAGTATAGGATAAGTCGTCGAATAGATAAAATCTGGTGAGTGCTCTAGCAAGATAGGATATAGTGCAATGTGACAAACATATACATAGGATGAAGTGCCATGTGATAGACATAAGCACTAGGATAGAGCCTGATGAGCAGCACCATGTGATGGACATAGGTACCACTAGGCTAGGATAGGATAAGATAAGCAGCACTATGTGATGAACATGAGTACTTCTAGGATTGACATGATTGATTTGATTGGATGCAGGAGTACTTACCCCAAATTGAGTCTAGAGAACGATTCCTTGTGACACAATGGCTACGAACATATTTGATTGTTGAGAACCACGTCAAGATCAAGGTGATGGGATTGAGACACATTATGTATATGCATCAGATTTGGGAAAACACAAGACTGTTAACTGCTTTGGTGAAAAGATGGTCACGCAAGATCTGCAGGAGGGGAGAGACAAGAGGATCCAAGGGCTAGTACTTTCAAAGCTCAGATTCCTTCAAGGTCAACTGGCTCCGAGGGAGGGTCTTCATCATAGCTCTCTTGGATCCCATTTTGTATCAGTTTTTGTACGATAATGTAGACACCTTTGGGAGATTTTTTAGCCATATGAGATTTTGACATCATTGTATCATGACACTTATTATTTTTCGATATATATATAGATATATATGAGATGATCCATCTTTGCGACAGTTATATGCATGTGTTCCTATGTGATGTTTTATATGCTTTATGATGATTTTTTTATGCTTATGATATGGATGCAAATATATACATAATGAAATGCAATATATTTTTGTTCTTTTTATGTTTTATATGAGCTAAATGCAGATGAGTATATGGTTATGATTAGATGCGTGATGTATATATTTTTATATTTTTATGCTTTATATGAAAATGTAAATGCTTATTATTAGATGCTCATCAATAGTGTGTGTAGGATGTGAAGCTATTATGATTTCTAAATGCATGTGCATTATGTGCTAACATGTAATGATGCAGGTGAAAGCTATATGATATGAATATCTTGTTGGCATGTCATTATACTCAGTTATATGATAGAAGGCTACATGGACTCGGGAAGGGACAACGGAAAAAGGGGATGGAAGGTAGAAGATATGGAAGTGAGAGAGATTCATGTTCTATTATCATCTTTGAGCTTTTTTATGACAAATAGGTTATGACCATCTACATATAGGTTTGACCTAGAAAATCATTGTACCCATTTGCATGGAGATCAAGCAATCACTGTAAATGTAATTCAATTTTCAATTCAAGATGCAAGTTATATTCAAGGTTATTTTTCTTCTTTCAAGTATATGTTATTTCTTAATATAATAAATATGATTATTATCTGGTATGTTGCAAATGGAGAAAGATCATTTATGAATTTTGATGTTCTTCTCACAATCACCGATATATATATATGCCTATAAGGAGGATCAAGCAATACCTTGACCGGTCATGTCTATTAGACATGACCGATCAAGATATATATATATATATATATATATGCCAATAAGGAGGATCAAGCAATACCTTGACCGGTCATGTCTATTAGACATGACCGATCAAGATATTACTTGATCGCACCTCTTCAATCATAATCGTGTTTAACCAATACCAATCGGTGTGCATATAACTAACAAGCTTAACTGATACCAATCGGTGTGCATATAATTTAACAAGTAAAACTGATACTAATCGGTATGTATGCAGTTATCAATAAACCTAATAACAATTGGTATGTATGCAGTTAACAATAAACCCGATAACAATTGGTATTCCGTGCATTAGTTAAGAACCCGATTATTAGCAAGGTTATGTATATTAATCGAGGGATACGATCACAACTAGATTGTATATCATGCATACTATTATTGATATAACATAAAACAAAAATAACATATCGAAGAGTAATTATATTTATCAGACGAAGGAATGATTACTGAAGTCTTATCATAGTCTATCAATGAGATAGATGATTGAATGAGAGACTTCATTTATCTTTCATTCAATCATTTATCTTACCGAGGCTATCATGTATCAACACTCCCTCTTAGCTAGGGAAGATAAATGAAAGACAACATATCTAGCATCACATTTCTCATGATGGTCAATATTCCTTACGTAATCTTACTCTCTAGGGAATCATATCACCTAGACATGTGACATGAAGTATCATCAATCATTTGATACAAGAAATCACATCAGCTAAGCATGTGACATGCAGTATCACCTAAAAGCGTGATACAAACATTCATCACATCAACTTGTGATGATAAGATATCACCCAAGCACGTGATATCAGTATTGCCTAAACACACAATACTTTAAGAATAAGCACATGAGAATAGTTAAATTCTCAACTTATCCAAGTTGTGGTATGTGCACTAACATTTTATCCAAATGTTTTACCACAACACAATCATGGCATACCAGAGATCCAACATGATAACTAGTTTGAACATCATAAGATCGTCACCTTATAATGTCTACATACAAGTGTTCATTATCTGAGAGATCGTCACCTCATAGACATGAAAACAGGGGGTTAAACCCATAAAATTCCTAACATGACAAAGAAGTTTACACATAAAATATCTTAATAAGTATAGGAGTACAAAGCAAATTAAATTTCAATCATACCAAGACCTTTTCTGAAGTGCTCAACTTTCACCCTTGAAAGTGGTTTGATAAGAATATATGTTGTATGATCTCCTGTACAAATGTATTCCAACTAGATCACATTCCTATCTACCATGTCTCGTACATAATGATATGGAATCTCAATATGTTTGGATCTGTCCTGAAACACTGGATTCAGTGAAAGTTTTATACAACTTTGGTTGTCGCAATGAATAATTGTAGGCTTCATTGGTTCACCGAATAACCCCACAAGCAGCTTCCTAAGCCATATTACCTCTCGAGCAGCCATGGAGGCTGCAATGTATTCGGCCTCAGTGGAACTTTGTGCTACTGATGACTGTTTTCTGCTAATCCATGATATCATGGCTGAACCTAAACTGAAACAGCATCTTGAGGTGCTTTTCCTGTCAGTTACACTTCCAACCCAATCTGAATCCGTGTAGATCTAGTTCAACTCTCTCATATTTGAGACCAAGTTTTAGGGTACCTTGTAGATATCTCATGATATGTTTTACTGCTACCAGGTGTATCTCCTTTGGTTCACACATAAACTGACTCAAGGCATTAACTGCATAACAGATATCTGGTCTCGTATTTACAAGATACATCAGGGACCCAATCATTTGCCTGTATAGAGTAGGATCTGAGGGTTGTGATTCTGTTGCTGCTTCCTTAAGTTTATGAAGGTTTGTTTCCATTGGAGAGGTCATGGGTCTGCAGTTTAGCATTCCAAATCTCTTCAAAATGTCCAAGGTATATTTACCCTGGTTTAGTATAATGCCATCAGAATTTTGCCATACTTCCAAACCTAGGAAGTAATGAAGGAGTTCCAAGTCCTTCATACCAAATTCTTTAGCAAGGTCTTTCTTACACTGATCTATAAGGTGATATTTTCCTATGATTAACAAATCATCAACATACAAAATCAATATCAGCATATCACCTTTGTCCTACTTATAGTAGAGATTTGGATCTGCATCATTCTTTGAGAAGCCTAGCCCTGAGAGATAAGTGTCAATTCTTTCATACCAAGCCCTGGGAGCCTGTTTAAGCCCATAAAGAGCTTTCTTGAGTTTACATACATGAGATTATACATCATGAATCTCAAACCCTTTAGGTTTCTCTAGGTATATTTCTTGTGCAATCTCTCCATTAAGAAATGTTGTCTTTACATCCATCTGATATACTTTCCATCCTTTTGTTGTTGCAATGGCTAAGACTGTTCTTACTGAGGTATATCTGGCTACAGGTGCAAAGGTTTCTTCATAGTCAATTCCTTCCTTTTGTGAGAACCCTTTGGCTACAAATCTAGCCTTGTGTTTCTCAATGTTGCCATTTGCAACATGTTTGATTTTGAAGAGCCATTTGGAGGTGACAACAAATTTTCTAGTTGGTGTAGGAACAATCTCCCAAACATCATTTTTCATAATGGACTGGTATTCAAGCTCAAACATGGCATTCTTACATACTTGATGTTTAAGTGCATCTGATACATTAGTAGGTTCAGCTTTTGAAAGATCATTCATGAGGGCAACGTAGTTGGTAAGTTTGTTAGGCCTTTTTCTTTCTCTGAAGGTTCCTGAAGGAGCAGCATACTTCTGAGCTTCTTCTACAGTTTTGGTGGCCCATAGTGGTCTTTTCTTGAAATTTTCTCTAGGTGGGTTTTGACTTTCACCTTCATTTTCCTCAAGACTCTCCCTCTGAAGCTCAGGAGTAGGGTCTTCCTCTATGCTAAGGGTAGGGATATAGACTTCAGGTTCTATTGAGCTTTGGACTCTTTTGAAGGCTAAGTATTCTTCAAAGATTACATCCCTACTCAGTTCAATATTCCTTTGACCAGGTATATAGATTTTGTAGGCCTTGGAGGTTTCAATATATCCTACAAGTATTCCCCTTTTTTCCAGAAGGCTCTAATTTTAATCTTTTCTCCTTAGGTACATGAATATAGATAGGACACCCAAATATTCTAAGGTGGTTGATATTTGGCTTTGTTTTAGTAAAGACTTCCTCAGGGGTTTTATGTTCAAGATGGGAGTGAGGACATCTATTTTGTATATATACAACAGTGCTTGTTGCTTCTGCCCAAAGATTGGTATTTAGATTCTGATCAAGAATCATGGCTTTGGCAGCTTCTACAATTGTCCTATTTTTCCTCTTAGCTACCCCATTTTGTTGAGGATTATAAGGTATAGTAAGCTCCCTCTTAAACGCACCATTTTTACAAAAATCTTTCAACAAATCTGAGGTGTATTCCCCCCCATTGTCAGTTCTTAAGGTTTTAATTTTATTTCCTAAGTAGTTTTCTGTTAGTGATTTAAATTCCTTAAACCTATTAAGGATCTCTTTTGATTCTTTACATTTCAGAAAGTAGATTCAAGTTTTCCTAGAGTAGTCATCAACAAATATTACATAATACAAAAATCCCCCTAAAGAAGGTACAGACATAGGTCCACATACATCAAAATGAACTAATTCTAAAACTTTGTTTGTTTTCCTAGTGCTATTTTGAAAAACACCTTTAGCATTTTTACCTAGGGCACATCCCTTGCATGCTCCTGAATGATATTGCTTTAACTTAGGTAGGCCTGTGACAAGGTTTCCCATTCATGATAAAGCTCTAAAATTCAGGTGATCTAGTCTTCTATGCCAAACTTCATTAGCATTTGTAGTTTCATGGATTAGGGCTAGGTTGGGCTCTATGCACAACTCATACAAGTAGCCCTATCTTTGACCAATGGTTTTAGCTTTCTTGATAGATGAATTATTTGGCCAAGCCAACACTCTATTGTCCATGAAGGTCACTTTGTACCCATTATCTTCTAGTGCTGATATGGAGACTAGATTTCTCTTGATGCCTGGGACATATAGTACTCCTTTAAGTTGCAATGATATGCCTGACTTTAGTTTGATAGTGCAGGTTCCAACTCCTTTGACTAGATGTGTGGATTCATCTCCGATAGTCACTTCCTCATCATTCTCCTCTATCATGGAGTCTAGCACTTCTTTAAACCCTGTAATATGTCTGGATGAGCCACTGTCGATCGCCTAGGAGTTAACCTTGTTTGATGTTTGGTTTGTAAGTGCTAAGTAGAGTACATACTTATGGAAGTCATCTTCCCCTTTATATTTTCCTACTTTGGCAAATGTGGCTTGTTGTTTGGCTCTTTCCGAACATTTGGCAACATAGTGTCTGAATTTGTCACATCTGTAACATTGAATCTGTGAAAGATCGTTCTTGAAGGTGTTTTTGCCATGACGACCTTTCCTCTTCCTAAATTGTTTCTTCTTGCTTTTCTTATTGGGGTTTGTATTTAGGACTTGAAGATCTTCATCTATATTCTTTTGTTTGATCCCTTTCTTATTTAACCTTGATTCTTCTTGGAGACATTATGCATTTAGCCTTTCAAACTTTGGAAATTTATCCCTTGCACTGATGCCTTGAACGAATGTCTCCCATTTACTAGGAAACCCATCTAGAGCAATGAGTGTTAATTCTTTGCTTTGGATCTCATATCCAAGGGTTGCTAGCTCATCCCTTAGGGCTGATATTTGCATGAAGTAGGCATTGACTGACTCCCCTTTGATCATAGCTATATGATTTATTTCTCTCTTTAAAGCCAAGGTTCTACTAGCATTGGATATCTCAAATGCATCTTCAAGTGCTTTGAATATGTTGTAGGTCATTTCAAGTTTTCTTATGATGGGCATAATATTATTCCTCACCCCATCAACTATGATTTTGATGGCCTTTTCATTTCCCTCTATCCAATTTGCTTTGTCAGGTTCAGTCTCAGGTTTTGTACTTTTAGTTTTTACAAATGATTCAACTTTATTTTCTCTAAGAATCATCTTAATTCTGAACTTCCATGTTGAGAAGTCATCGCCTGCTCCGAGTCTATCTTCGAATCTGATGGTGCTAGCCATTTGGAGAAAAGTGATGTTGAATATATGCTTGTCTTGAATTTTCTTCAAAATTGAATAGCCTCAAGTTCAATTTAACTATAGCTTTGATACCATGTAAATGTAATTCAATTTTCAATTCAAGATGCAAGTTATATTCAAGATTATTTTTCTTCTTTCAAGTATATGTTATTTCTTAATATAATAAATCTGATTATTATCTGGTATGTTGCAAATGGAGAAAGAGCGTTTATGAATTTTGATGTTCTCACAATCACCGATATATATATATATATATATATATATATATATATGCCAATAAGGAGGATCAAGCAATACCTTGACCGGTCATGTCTATTAGACATGACCGATCAAGATATTACTTGATCGCACCTCTTCAATCATAATCACATTTAACCGATACCAATCGGTGTGCATATAACTAACAAGTTTAACTGATACCAATCAATGTGCATATAATTTAACAAGTAAAACCGATACTAATCGGTATGTATGCAGTTAACAATAAACCTAATAACAATCGGTATTCCATGCATTAGTTAAGAACCTGATTATTAGCAAGGTTATATATATGAATCGAGGGATACAATCACAACTAGATCGTATATCATGCATACTATTATTGATATAGCATAAAATGAAAATAACATATCAAAGAGTAATTATATTTATCAGACGAAGGAATGATGACAGAAGTCTTATCATAGTCTATCGATGAGATAGATGATTGAATGAGAGACTTCATTTATCTCTCATTCAATCATTTATCTTACTGAGGCTATCATGTATCAATAGTCACAAACAAGGAATTCCCCAGTTCATACTAGACTCACGGTGTCCTCATATCATTGGACCAGCCATAGCATTACTAAGAGACAATCCACAGACAACAGAAATAATATATGAACATACCCAATCCTTGCCTTACTAGTTGAAGACGTCCTAGAGATAGAATCTCTAGTCAAAGACATCCTGGAAAAACTAAAAGACATGTCACCTTAAAAGATGAAATCAAAAGAAAACTAAGACTTGACACCAACACACAATGAAAACCTCAAGTTATTTGTGTTTCCTTCCACATATTATAACATGTTTGATTTGGTCACAATGTTGCTATCCTAATAAAGGACAGATTATGTCGAAAACCATGTTGTTCTCAAAGTATGCTAAAACATTTGATCTGTTGAAAGCCCAATGTTGCTTTTGTCTCATTTGAAACTGACTAAATCCATGAAACTGATACTTTATTGCGGATTGGTGATGCAAGTGATCTTTTATTGCGGATTGTGCTTGAAAAGAAGGATTGAAAATATGATGCTCCTCAAAACATGTGATGTTCAGGGTACCACTTCCATCACTAGATTTAGGATTTTGCCCCAATTTTAGATTGGACCTGATTTATTATGGAAGGAAATGGTGAAAAGGGAGGTTCATTATGAATGGCTAACCAATCTTAGGTAGATCAATAACAAGCCATGATGGGAATGGGTAAATTTATTATGGGATGGAGTAGGTTGTGAGTATGTGCAAAATGAAAGGATGAAATTGAATCATGAAGGATGGAGGAGCAATGTATCTACACATCGTGTCGGTAAACCGGTTTTCACCATGGTACTTGCCCAGGGCGCCACCAAAGTGGTTTTCACCGTTTGCAGGGTTTTTTCTTTTTACTTTTTTTATTTTTCATTTTATTTATTTATTTATTTTTTTGATCACAAGGCGCTTGTTTGTCAAGTTTTCACCAAGTGACAATTTTTCTATTTTTTATGATTTTTTTGTATTTTTGATATTGGGATATTCAAAAAAACCATGTAAAACCGGCGAAGGTGCATGCTATTTATCAGATCCTCCAAAGGTTTTTCATCTGGTGTTGAGAGTCGATATGTATGTGATCTATAAACTATTGTGATGACATAAGGACCAAGCCAATTTGGTTCGAACTTGCCCTTCTTCTCTCTATCTTGCTGATTTTTAGGATTTTCTCTAATAACTAAATCACCTACCTCAAATGTGCAAGGCTTTACCTTATGATTGTACTTGTGTTATTCTTTGACTGAATGATGTGTAGCTCCATTTATTGTCTTCCTTGATGAAGGAACTAAGGTATAATTACTAATGTGTGAACTACGTTGGCCCATATGCATGCCACCTAAAGAAGTTTGGGCATCCCTAATAACAAAGTCCTTCGAGGAAGTTACATTAAAGGTCCATTGATGTGATATATCACCAAAAGGGGATGGATGCATGGAACAAGTGAATGAGTGATGAAGATATGATTGTGAAAAGAAGTGAAAGTAGCATGGCATGATGGAGACTCGGGATCAACTAGTATACCTTTAGACTTGAAATTTTACAACTTTTGCCCCTAGTTATTTTGGTATTAAGGGAGATCAAATCTTGTTCGTTTTTCTTCATAGGATTTTTATCCTTGACTTTTATTTTTGCAGAGTCTAATAGATTTTGATTTTGATTTGGACTGAAGGACTTCACTTTATTTTTTACTCTTAGATTTTTCTTTTCAAAGCTTGATTTTTTTATCCCCAATGAGTAAGGGCTTTTGTGATTCATGTTGATCCAAGTCTAGGAGAGGAGTGGAAATGGAATGAGTGGATGAAATGGTAAGGCTACATGAGTTCTCAAGAGGGTTGGGGATATATTCAGTAGATTCTTTGTTGGAACCACTCTTAGGACTATTGATATCAAGAGTTGTTTGCACCACTAGAGGAGATTTGCATTCAGACTTAGTAGCCACAACACTAGGTGGTTCATACTCAAATTCGTGACATTGCAAATTGTTTGTAGGTTGTTCATGTCAACTAAATCTCTTAGAGAATAGTGGGACTTGATCAACATGAAAGATATACTCACCACATCCCATGTCTTTAAAATTGATTTTTTCTTTGATCTCTACTTGTTTTGATGTAGAAGGTTTCAAGGATTCTAGATCCACATGTTGATAATAGAGTTGCCTCTCTATTAATTGGAATTATTATTTTTTATCCTGGTCGCAAGTTATTACAATATATGAACGGATTTGGATCATCTTTTATTGTTACTTCAACCCCATTGTAAGGAAATTTGATACATTGATGATATGTTGATGGTATTGCTCTCATCTCATGAATCCACGAACGTCCCAAAAGTATGTTGTATGTGAGATCTAGATCAAGGACTTGACAAACCACATCCATCATGACTAGACCAACTCTCAGAGGTAAGGTGACTCCTTGGATGAACATTCTTCGTCATCATATGCTTTAATGGTGATCTTGTTCTTTGAATTCACAATATGTTCAAAATATCCCAATTGTTTAATACTCTTCAATGTACAAATGTTCATACTTGCTCCTCCATCTATCAAGACTTGTTTGATATGGTTTTTATGAAGAAAGACCTCAATGTAGACAGGTGCATTATGTGGTTGGCATATAGAGACATCATCGACTTTTGTGAATGCAATGCAATGTGGAGTGGAAAGATATCCCTCCATGGCTTAAAACTGATCCACATTCAGATCAGTGGGTACGGAGGTTTCTCTCAAGGTTTTATCAAGATTGGCCTTATGTGAAGGGGATATATGCAAGAGCTTGAGGATAGAAATGAGGGGAGGTGTCTCCCCTAACTGATCTACAAGGTCATACTCATTTTTGGTAGATGATGAGGTTGTTATCTTGGGTGGTACGCCTTGCAGGGTGATTTTACCTTGATGAGTTGTAACATTACATTCAGAGGTTTCGTCTTTTGAGGATGAGGAAGATGGTCCAATGCCTTTTAAAACAACTTTACTCCTTTGGGTATAACCTTTGGGAGTTTTGTCCTTTATGATAATGTAAGAAACCTAATTGTCCACTGAAATGTGATTAACAATAGAATCACAATCATAGGACATCTTAGGATAGTTGGCTTGATTATATGTTTTGGCTTTTCCTTTATCGTGTTTAGGGAATGGCTCCTTAAACATCGTGTGTTCCTCATTGGAGGTATGACCAACTTCAATGTTGTCCTTATCAATAATATCTTCTATAACATCCTTCAATCTGTGACAATTGCTAGTTGTGTGTCCTTTGCTCTTGTGATACTCACAATACTCATCATCATTCCACCATGCAGGTTTAACTTTTGGTTCATAAGGTGGATTATAGTGTTATGAGCTTGTTTGCAACCAATTTCTTGAATGTTGTCTCAATTGGCTCTCCCAATGGAGTGTATTTCCTTTGACACTTTGATGGCATTTGAGTGTTCACTTGATTGTTCGCATTGAATGAACTTGTACCAGGGAAAGTCATTTTTGGTTTTACAACATTTGCATCTACTACCCCATCATTTACTGTGTTCCTATTCTTGTTCCAAAAGCGGGGCTTGTCTTTCCCATTTCATTCCTCTTTGTTCACTTTGAATATCTTAATGATGCCTTGTTCAATAAAGACTTTCTCAGTTGCCAATCCTTTTTCTATGACTTCATTGAAGGTAGAAAAACAAACCTTTCTTAGCTCATATCCAATATCCTTGTTGATGTTTTGAGTGAACATTTCTACCATTTGTTTTTTGTGGGATATCACAAGAGCATCGACTAGCAAGACCTCTCCATCCCTGTAAAAATGAAGAGAAAGACTCCCCATTTCTTTGTTTTGTGTTGCACAAAGTAGTCATTGACACATCTATTTCAATATTGTATGAAAAATGTTGTATGAAAGCCTTTGCTAGATCACTCCATGATTTGATTCCATGTGGGAGTTGGGAGAACCATTCCATAGCTTGTCCACCTAAGCTTTGTGGGAACAATCTCATCAAGTTTGTTTCTTCTCCTACTACCTCAATGCAAGTTGTGAAAAATTCTCTTATGTGTACCTTAGGATCTCCATGGCGTCTATACTTGTCAAATTTTGGTGTCACAAAATGTAGAGGAAATGGAGGCATTGGAATACTTCTATCAAATGGATAAGGACATATATCCTTCATTGTGTATTGTTGCTTTGGTGTATTCATGTCTACCATTTTCTTTTGCAAATCCTTGATTTGTTGTTGCAAGTCATTCTTGGGTGGTGTTGTTTCTCTTTGAGCTAGTCCCATGTATGGATGGTATTGATCATAAATGTGTTCATATGGAAGAGGGACATAGTTATAGCTTGCATATGGACCACTTGGTATGGTATTGTAATGAGGAGCACTAGGTCTAGGTCGATACATGTCATGACCATGAGGATAGGAGGTATCATAGGAATGATCTTGGATATTTCCCCCAAATCTAACATGGGGTCTCCTCATGTTGTGATTTTGAATGTTTGCTTGGGTGTAATTGTATGTATTGGTATGATATTGGGTATTATCATGAGCATGTGCATTAGCATTTCTTCTCGATAGGAAAGGATGACTACGGGGTTGTTCATGAGAGCTCCTAGCAAAATTGGTATGAGTATGGGCATTGGGAACTCTACTTTTTGAAATAAGGATGAAGGTGACTCAGGCACAAAACGTTCTCTCCTATTACCACCATTATATCCTCTAGGATTTGCATTTGTTGGAACCATTTGATTAGGATCCTCTTCTAATATTTGTGACATATCAAAATCATGAGGGAGCCTTATTCCACATTGTGCCATGACTTGAAGGAAGTATTGTCTATCTCTTCTCATGATCTCTTCAACCAATCTATTGAATCTTGGATCTAAGATATTCTCTTCAATGTCTGCAGTGGTGATAGATGCAATGCCATTATCATTGTTGTTTTCATTGTTGGTCTCATTATCATTGTCTGGCATATTACTACAATTGTCAATTGGATTGTAAAATTTGTCTCCATCAAATTCATAGGTACTCATGTTGAGAGATCTTAGAGATTCTTTGGCTTCTCTGCTAGACCTTTGGGAACGGGTTTCAACCATGAACTTGACCTTGGCTAAAATGAAAGATGGAAGGAAATGTGAAGACTATGGAAGACCGGGAAAGGATATGAGATGGAAAGAATCTAGGGTTGTCTTGCAATGTCCAAAAATGTAAGTCCAAGATATGTATGATCTAAAGTAAGGTATGGCTTCTAAAGAGATGATAGATCTCTTGATGACGTAAGTTGACCTTGACTAAAGATGACCAAATGGGACCCTAAGATGATAGATCGTATACGGGAACCACTTAGTGATATGTTGTAATAAGTGTGCAAGATATGATGAGGACAACAAAGCAACCTTTTGACTTTAGTTTGGGATTACAAATGAAGGGAAATGATGGACAAATATGTAACCAAGACTGGTTGATTGAAAATGATGAAGCCTTATAGGAGATGCCTTAGAAGCTCTTCAAATCTCAAAACCTAAGCCTATTTTGTCTTTTCCAATTTTTGCAAAATTTGTTCTGGAACACAGAAGCGGAACCGTTTTGCACAAACGTGGTTTATGATCTCAGACACAGTTTTATGCGAGACAAAAGCAGTTTTAGCTTTTGAACTGATAATGTTTTGCTTTCTAACAAAAACGTGATTCTAACCTATGTAGACGTGGTTTAAACTGTCACTGACGCGGTTTCTGATAAAATGTTTGATTCTGTCCAAATGTGTTGTTGTTGAATGTGACCAAATCTTAATATTGAATATTTTTGTGGCAAGAAAACACAACAAACAATGAAGACACAATGTTTGAAGGTGTGTTTGTCCGAAGTGTTTTTTTTGTGTATGTTCAAAAGATTTCCACTGGTATAGCACAAATTGAAGACACTTGAAAACATGCACAACCTAGGATAAAAAGAGAACCATTCAATGGGGCCCTCGTGACATAGAAATACCTTAAACAAGCAGACAACTAAAGATTCTGGTAGCACTAGCTCCCCCACCACGACACTCACTTCTCCGACATACCAGATTCTCTTACCCCAAAAGACCAAAAATCAAATGAGGGATTCCTATCTCAACATGAAAGGGTACATGAGGGGTATCTATGGGGTACAATCCGCACTCACTGAACCATCAAATGTAAATATTTTTGGCCTCTACAAGAAAAGGTGTTTAGTGGGGGAACTTCTATGGTCCTTGGTGTCTACCCATGCGGCAACGGCTCATTTAAGAACCCACTCCTAATCCCCAAAGAGGATTTTTAACACATCCAACACAAGTGTTGATACTAGGGAGAACTGTCAGGGTAGATACACGTCACCAAGTCGTTGCGGCTTTTGCCTAACGTATTAATTTATATAGCAGGCAGAAGAAGTATCGCTTGGGTCGTGCTCTCTCACTTTGCCTTTTGGGCTGCCCGGAAAACAGACCCTCCTACCTAAATAGAAGATGATAGCAATTTCTCTTACACCCAAGGTCCAATGGAAGGCAAGGGGAGAGGATACTTTTGTTATCAACTCTAGGGTTATAAACATAAATGTGCAAAGCACGCCAAACACTTCAAACAAATTCTTTAACCCCAAATGAAAAAGAGATGTGATCCTAATTAGACTAAAAATCCAAAGACACATACCTAGGTTACCCCTGCAACAAATGATTAGTAGTTTTGATAGATTACCCCCACTTGCAAACACACTAGTTAGACAAATTTTAGAAATCCATATCCAAATGTAAAAGGGGGCTTTTGACAATACGATATTTGCTCTTTTTTCAAAACAATTGCACCACTTCGTTATTCCAATGCAAAGGGTTAGGCCAAAACCAAATCGGAAAACCCTAAAATGAAAAATATAATAAAAACTGAAAAGACAAAAATGTGGTTATATCGAATGCAGACGTGATTTCTGAACACAGATGCGAAAATGTGAGATATAGACGCGATTTCAGAGATCTAGAACCTGCAAAACAAGATCTGAACACAAACGCAAAAATAAGAAACACAAACGCGTTTTATGGATAGAAATGCAGAAGTATGAGTCACAAACGAGATTTTCACAAAACCTGCTCCTGCAACAAACAAACAAAATGTAAAAACACGAAAATATCCAACCCAGACATGATTTCAGATCAGAGACGCTGTAGAATAATGCACAGACATAATTTTGGGATCTGAGACCTACAAAACAGATGCGAAAATAGAGATCACAAATGCAAAATCAAAACGCAGATGCAGAAAGATCAGTCACAGATAGACAATAAATCAGAATCGTCGCAAATCCGACCTACAACTTCACACAAAAGCTAGATCTGCAAACACAATGTTAGAAATATAGGGGACAAGTGTCCCACCGGGCGTGCCAAAATGTATACGGTGAAAAATCATGATGAAAACTATTGTAAAACCTCAAAGATTCAACCACAATGAAAACCCTAGTTTTACAACCAAACATTCACCATACACCAATGAAGATCCCTAACAACATGCAAATTCACAAAATAAACAATATTACCATTCACATGTAAAGCAGGGTTTCGATCTCCATTGATCTTGTTTGATATATTTGCTCTCAGATTTTATGTGTGCACAAGAGCTCAACAAAGAATGGATTGTGGTTGAAGACGCTTGATCGCAAGAAAGATTGACTGCATAAGTGTTGATTAGCTGATTAAGGTTGATAATGAAGGAAGTATCCTCTTATATAGGAGACACTTTAGGAAATGGAGGGATAAGATTAAAAGGTGAAGAGGATAAATGTTCAGTTAGTATTAAAGGATAGCTAGAAGAAATAATAAAAATAGTAAGAGGGTAGGTAGAGAAAAATTAAAAGATAAATGACATGTGTCATTAAAGGAAAAAACTAATGAAATAATTAAATAAATAAATATTTATTTAATTAATAGAAGAAGTGAGACCAATCAAATAGATAAAGTATTTATTTAATTTAGGAAAAGGACAATTTAAATAAATAAAAGTATTTATTTAAATGAGGAAAGACTTAGAAGAGGATTAATGAATTAATTAAATAAATAAGAATTTATTTAATTAATAGAAGGCTTAGGATAAAATAATTAAATACAGGACAATTTTAGGTGTCTACAGTATGAAAAATGAACCATTGTGAAAGGCAGTCAAACCTCTCAAGGACTCACTAACCTCCCCTCCACTTGGAGCAACCTTTCAAGTCCTCGAACGTCTAAGTTAACTCACTATAATGAAACAAAAGTACTAGTACAAATACTTCACCAGAAAATACAACAACAACTAGATATGGACTTTGACTATTTAATATATTAAATACAATAACAAGAAATTGGAAAACGAAATAACAAGAGAAGGGAAGAAGAAATTCACAAAGGGAAGAAGAAACATAGAAGAACGAGGAAGAAAAATGTTGGGGTTGTGATTTAGAGGTCTATCGTAGTCAAACCCTCTACTTCGATGTTTCCACCTCCATGGACAACCAAGATAGATTGACAGACAAAACGATAATGCAAGAACAATAAAAGAGTATAACACGAATGGTATGCTAATGGAGATAAATGAAAATGCAACAAAAGAGGAAGAAGCAACTTCCCATTAACACCAAAAAGCAAAAATCTCGCTGGAGTGAAGACAAGTACTAAACCCTCGAAGGTGACAAGCTTCAATAATGGTGATGGCAAGACAAATAGGCTTGAATATGATGCTGAAAAACTAGTGACACCTACGAAAACATGAGAAATTGTGTAGAGAGCCCAAAGAATTCAAAAGATTAATTCCAGAGCCAACTTGAAGGCCAAAAGGCAAGATAAATCGCCCAGGAAGGAATCCTGACGTTAGTGGACGCAAGAAGTATTGCACTGTTGAAAATAGCAGGTGTGACGCTCCAACCACCACCTTTAGACAACATTTTTATAGATTGCTAGTGCAGCACATGAATGTCTATGTGGCACACAGGTGTCCTCGAGTCAAATAGTCAACATAGTTAGGAATGAGGACAAAATGGATGACAAAATAGGTCAAGCAAGCAAGTGGATGAGATAGTGACCAAGGGAATATCTCTAATTCAATTTAAAGTGGAGGCGCATATGTGATGTGGAATCGCACGAGGTGCAATTTGCAACGTTACATCATTGATCTTGTAAGTTATTGAGGCAACACAATGTAGGATAGGAAAACATCAACCCACACCTCAATAGTTACAAGTGAGTGACATGGACAAACAATGTGGTTTCTCTCAAACCACATACCAAAGGTAAGTTTTTCCTATTGTTCTTCATTATAAAATTATTAACTAACATATTTTTTATTTTTTTAAATAAGAGGCATAAGCTTATACTTGTATTGCAAAAAATGATCAATTGTAACTGTATACAAAAATTCTATCGTAAACTGTGTATGGAATAGGAAAAATTTTACAACTTTGATAATTATAGATATATGAACATCATATTGACCAAAAAGATTTAGGAACAGTGCGAAATTCGAACATAAACCATACAAGCCAAGGTAGAAAGATCCCAAAACCAAGCGAGAGTGTTGGTTGAATAATTAACCCTAAAGACCAAAGGTGCCATCCTCGATATCCATTGTAGTTAAATGTTGGCAAGGGTAAGGGCAAGGTGAGGGAACTTTGTGGTTGAAAAGGAGGATGAAGGCTCAGTAGACATGAATGCATTTGTTGTAGTAAGCATCACCCAATTTAGCTTTGTGAGCCCTTAGTGCTTTGAGTAGTACCCTTTCTTCTTGTTTGAAAAGGGCCCTTTTCATGGCAATATTGGCTGCAAGGAAGCCCTTTTCTTCTCAAAAAACTAACATATTACACATGATTAACCAATTCATTTTGCAAGTCTAGATGCAAGATAACAACAAAAGTAAGTACAAATAGTTGTGGCTCCCACAATGTCAATCTTTGGGAATGGCACCTACCTACTATGTAGACTACTATAATCAAATGACCAAAAATATTTTCTCAAAATTGTAAACTCATATATGGTGGTCCAATGAGTGAAATATACTCCCTCTCAAGATTCTTTTGTCTTGATGGCAATTCCCTCATCATTCTTAGCATCTTGACCACCTTGTTTAACCCCTACACAAGATTCCAAGTATTGTACACCTCTTAAAACTTTTTGCCAACCTTTGACTATAGGGTCACCCAAGTGACCTTGAGGTCACCCAAGGTGACCTTGTAGGGTCACTCTGGTGACCAACCCTAGCAAAGAGCAGCACATTGAAAAGGGCAACCCTGTCATCTTTTAAGAACACATGATCACTTCGATTCCAGCCACTTTGCCACAATTTTTGTTTGTGATTAAGTGTTCTTTCTTGATAGTCTAAGCCTCTACTCCCCTTGATTGATTCTCCTCTTCTTTTGACTCTCAATCATCATCCCATCAGCTCTCGAATCTTTTTTCAATCACTTCCCATTGATTTGTGATGAATCTCACCTACAAATACTCTCATTTCCTTTGGCATACAAGATTATTTTCTTGCAAATTAGCTATCTTTTTCCTATAATCTCTCATTCAATTCCTTCTCTCTCAACAAAGATTGCCACTGTAACCTACCTCACAATAATTCATGCACTCATCACATACTCCCCATGCCTTTTTAGTTTTGAAGCTTCAAAGCTTCCCTTACTTTCTAGATAATTTCCAATATTCCCAATTCCAAAGCACCCTTGCCTTCCCATGGTCATCACTATTGCTAACATACAAAAGTCAAACCTCCTAATGACATAAGTGAATAACTTATTTGAAGCTTTTTAATTTAACGAGTTCCTTTATTTTGAAAAGCTTTAGATTCAAATAATAATTGGCAAATCACAAATTACCCAAGGATAGTAATACTTCATTGGCATTCCTCGGTTAAAGTATAAATTGTATTTCAAGTTCAAGGTCAATACATCACCAACTTCTTGAGAGACTTGACAAATAGTAAACAGCATCCAAAAAACTACAACTGTGGGCCTCAAATTGCTACAAGAGATAATAATGACAATTCATCACATAACATTCCCAATAACCACGATTCAATCCTTCCATGCCTAAACCTCGTCGCTCATGGGACCCTTCTCCCTCAAGGAAAGGACAATCCTATAGTCACTTCCCTACTAGATTGGATATTACTTGAAATTTATTGTTCTTGCCATGGTTTATCCTTTGAGATAAGTACGATGCTAGCTTAGCCCTCGCTCCTACTATGATGTTTCACCAAATGTGCAGCAATGTCATTAGTTTTCATAACAGTAAAGAAATGAAAGGGAATGTCTCCACAATATTTGAAGCAGTGATTGTATACCAGTTGAAGTAACTGCCATTGAATATCTGTTTATATGTCTATCCATATACAAAACAGAATAAACAGACTAAGTTCAAATATTTAACATGAAGAGCAGCCTAAGCTGCTACGCCTTGGTAGTGCTTGTCTATAATCAAACATTATAGCTTCTACAAATCCTCCTATAGCCAGCTCTCAAAAAATAATTGAGCATTGCAAGAATTAGAGTCGATAAAAAATAATTTGCACTGGTGAAAACAGCTGTGAACTAAATCTATCCCTCTGAAAAAATCAACGTCGCAAGTTTATAATTCTATATGCTGTTATTACTGTGCGCACCAATACTAAGAACTCGTAAGTCGTAACTCTTCGTTAGTCATCAGCTCTTGGAAAGCAAAAAGACGATGCAATTTATGTTCTATACAATCAATGCATTTAATGTTATAAACATCATTACAGCTTAAGTTTTTTCATATCTTTTCTTATGAAGGTATAAAAGACGGGCAGTAAGTTTGGAAGCAGGTGAAATGTATTTTACATTTATGGATTATTGTTTGTCCATCAAAAAGAACATCCTTAAAAGGTTTATCAGGTGCTGTCCAATGATTTTGCTTGGAAGCTGTCCGCTATTACTTGCAGAGTACAAATTCACTACAATTTAGGAAGCTTTAACACTATGCCAAAAAGTCCAAATAACCAGTATTGTTACAAGGCTACAGATTAAAGCGCTGAAAGTTTCTGCACTATTTTTAGGAGCAATCCAAATCTTCCCCCAGCAAAAGGAAAAGTTGGCTCACTAATGTGAACACTTGCTCCATTTTCCAGAAGCGTAGCCCCTATAGCCAGGCTCATATAACAAAATGCTGAACTGAAGATAGATCCACACTCCATATTGAAATTTATATAATTTCCACGGGAAGTTTCCAGGCTTCCCAGCAGCCTCAGTTTACCAGCATTACCTTTGTAAGTCTGTATGGTTGGATTAGATGCTGAACCTTGACAGCTTCCATGACAAAATCAAATAGAAAAATACATTATATTAAAGATTCCCTATATTCCAGTTAGCATGGTTGGCAACTTTTTGTGGGGACATGCAAAATGCTGTAAAAGTAGATGCCATCTTGTCCAAGAAACGTTTTGAGACAAATCAGTTTACATGGTGTGATCTTACAATTATATATCAGTTTTGAACTTACCAGAAATCGATAAGTTACTAGCAAGATGGATAAATTCCTTCCAGCAATCCCATAGTGTGTTTGATACAGCCAGAAAAAATGTTACGACAATCTAGAACAAGCACAAGGCTCAAACATGTGGACCATCTATGGCAATTTCTATATGCATTTCTAGGGTTACTCTGAATCTGAACTTGATGTGCTGGAGCCTGATTTGTGTTGCTTTCTTCGTTTTTGTTTCTTACGTCGTCGTTCTGATTCTGAGCTCGATGTGCTGGAGCCTGATTCATGTTTCTTTTTTCGTTTTTGTTTCTTATGTCGCCGGTCCGATTCTGGGCTAGAAACTCTGCTAGAGATAGAATGGTGTCGTTTCTTTGACTTATTTTTATATCTTGACCTTTTCCTTTTCCGGTCACCATGCTTAATTTTAGTGTGAGATGAATGTTTGCCACCATCATCACTGGATGTTTCATATGCTGCTCCATGCAATTTTCTGTGCCTACTTTCTTTCTTTCTAGACTTGCTTCTCTTGGACTTTTCTTTGGAGAAGTTGGTCAGTAGTTCTGGAATATCAACTCCTCCACTTAAAAAACCTAAAAAAATCCAAAAATAACTTGGTTTAAATAATCTGAGAAAACGAAATAGAGTCAATAAGCCAACTATTACTAAAGAATTGGGCAGGCTTTGTATTATACATAAAAGAAGCTTTTTGCTCATTCTTAACTAATTTATACCTCCATACTCATCAAAGATCTCATCTGGAATTATCTGCTGATTAGGATCATCTAACTTGTATCCACCACGAGGGGGGCTTATCCCTCCTGGTTGTTGCTTCAGTTCCCATTTCAGAGGCTGCATAAAAACAAATAGTAAGATATTAGCCTACAAAAAAAGATAGTGCTACAGTAAAAGCCACAGGTTTTATTTCCTAATTTAACCTTGTTTCTAAGACCAGAGCAATAATTTATATCTGCTAGATCAAAACAATGAAACTGTCATGTCCCCACCATAAGACTTTCTCATTTTCGTCTGAAGCCAGCATGAACATAGACAGTGCCAATTTAATAAACAATTTCAGGTTAATTAAATTGGCTTACAGTAAGAGATTAATGTATGGAGCAGCGATTTTATTATTATGGGCAGGGATAAAGTAGTAATTATCTGACTTAATACTAAACAGCAACCAAAACAATAATGATTACTTTGGAATAGCAGCAAAGCATTATATACAATGGGCCAACGATTGCATTAGTAAAACAAGCATTATGTTGCAAAGCATAAAAACCCCAATTTGCATATTAGACAAGGACAAATGCTAAAAGAATAGTGTCTAAATAATGCTGCAATTAAGAGAAGAAAAAAACAATACCAATAAGAGACACCACATTTAGAAATGAGAGACCCTTGTTAAGGGTCATACCCCTACGTGTCCCTTAAGGGATATAATAGGAAAGTCTTCCACTGGAGTAAGGGAATCATCAAGGAATTCAATAAGCATTGAGAAGAATCAGATCTGATATAAATAACCAGTTTCAGGTATACAACAGTTTGATATTATAAACATGATTTGGTATGGAATTCTTGTGATATATATAGCATAATGAATCTTGATTATAATTGCTCACTTATGAACAGTATGTATACAGTCTAGGAATACGATATTATTATATAATTTCTTATACATATAGAATATAGGCCATAATGAGTAATTCTTTATATGTCTGTTTAAATGTTGAAATTAACCATGATGAGGGTAGTGAGGGATTACAAGGAAGGGAAACAGTTATGAGGTCCTCTTCTAAGTACGCCACCTCATGGTAGTTGTTCAGTGGTCCCATGAGGCCAAGCGGGTGCAAGGAATGCTCCACCCTTGGGCTTAGAAGGGAAGGACTTCATGGTTGATTAATAGGCTAAGGAGTCCAATCATGGGGAATGGAATAGGATGGCATGATGAAGGGGAAACGGTTATAGGACAGCTCACTAGGTAAGCCACCTCATGTGGATGGCGAAGGGCCCACATAAGGCCAAGAGGGATAGTATATCCGCTCTTGGGCCTAGGGTAGAGGATCTCTTGGGCACCCTATCAAGTCACCTTATCCTAGCTGCCCTATAGTTGAATTTCCCTGATAAATTAGAGATGTCTTATGATTAAGGTAATGTTTCTAAACTAGTAGGAAAGATCTATAATTAGGGCATTCACAAAAAGGGTGTTAAGTTTTTATGATCAGATTAGATAGATAGAAATCAAACACAAATGCACAGAATTTACCCTGGGAAAACCTTCCTCTTGAAGGTGAAAAACCCAGCAATAATGTTCCTTATTGTATTTATCAATATCACAAATGTCTTTAGAATGAATTGGCTTCACTCTTGAAGCTATGTATGAATGGTAACAATCCACAATAGAGAATCTACTATCTGCTATAAGACTCGGTCTTCCTTAGTTAATTCACCAACTGCTGAAGATGAATATCAATGGACTGCTGTAGAATGTATGCACTTTGATCTGCAATAGAAGGAACACGATCTGCTGTAGATGGATGAATCACTGTTTGATGAACACGCACTGTTTTCTGTAAGGATAATACCAACTGCTGTATCAATATAATGCACAACCTGCTGATAATATACTCCGATCTGCTTGATGATCGTCACAGTATTCAAACTGCAGATAGACTGAGAATGCACAGGCTGGGAGTCACAAGACACAAACAATATGTAATGGCAGAATGATATAGCAGGCACTGAGAATGAATCTAAGATAAACACAGCACTTCATATATCCAAGAGTGATGCCTTTTCACCAATAGTCGGCCACTTTACAAAGAGACATGACTTAAACCAAGAGTGGCAGGATATGAAGATAATCAGTTTGACTTAACCAATGCATGATAATAATTAATATTAACGGTTTGAAATAAACCGCTTCAAGTATACGGACTTATGATTGTCTAAGGCCGATAGGAGTCTGACCGAAGCTATTGACATTAACAGACATGGACCAGCTAGGACTCAAACCTAGGACCTTCCATACACTGCTGGAGTGCTCTACCACTGAGCTACTGGCCCCTCTTGGACCAGTCCATCGTCGGTCCGGGTGTGGCTTATTTCCAACACCAACAAAGGGGACATTACAGAAACTACCAGACTATATTAACTTAATCATAAGATATCTTAGGAAAGATTTCTTGTTTTACTTGGCAATTGTAGTTTAGGGCAAAAATTAGGGCATTCACAAAAAGGGGACATTATCAGAAATTACCACACTATATTTACATTTAGAGGCATATGGACTTAAAAAATCTACTTAGGCATTTTTCAGCTTCAAAAGCTAAATTATACATTTTTCATCCACCAAAGATGATCTATAATTATTCTTCACTATCAAAATCAGTGTCATTGATTGAATTTATAAAACCTCTTAATATTGAATTATACAGCACACTAACATAAATATTAAAAATACTCAAATACCATCTTAATAAAGATAAATGCTTGTGTCAGGCTAGATTGGTGACATGGATTTGATGAGAACAATATCTTTCTATATTGAGTATAATAGCTTTGCTTCTAATTCTTATGCGATAGCAAAATATATTGTTCTGAAAGAATTTTCATTTTCTTTCCTTTGCAAGCAACATTAAATTATATGCCTGATGCATATTTTGAAGGACATGTACTGTTCTTTCTTCTAAAACAATTAGAGCAAGCATTAACGGAGTGTGATCCTAAACGTTGATTCAAAAAAATATTCATATGCAATCAAAAATCCAGAAACGCAGTTATTAAATTAGAGCAAGGTCACATTAGCATTCAGTGGTGCAGTGATTTCCACCAGTGGATATATTTCACTTATTTCAGCAGGGCTTTCATTCTTCACCAGTGATTCCTACATCAGTTCCAAAGTGTTAGGAACTTAGGAGATATATCAGTAATCTTTCAGCTGCCTACAGTAATAGATACAAGTCATAGTGTCTGATTTCAGCAAATCTTTTTATTTTGGTGTTGTATCAGTCATTTGAAGAGGTTTCATGATGTCAATCTCAGTGTTCAAAGGATCATTTGCAGAGGAGCATTAATAGTTCTACATGTTTTTGCAAGAGTTTCATCTACAGAAACATTTCTAGATTGAATTTTATTGATTTTCATATCATATCAGTGATGGTGGCCTTATCTGAAAAGGATTATTTATGATCAGTTTGATACTTGGTTATTATCAATCCACAGTGAAAGTGCATAATCCCAGAAGATTTAGTAGTAAGATTTGGTGTTTTCCATGAACATCCAATCATACCAGCAGTTTCATTGAATTTTCAGTGACTTACACCACAGTGTATTTATCATGTCAGGCATGTTTCAAGCAAAATTTCATACCTTGTAAAATTCAATTATCATCAATATGCAATGATCTTTTTGAGCTATACATAGTAACAGTTGAATTTACAGAAGGAAAAAAAAAGCTCTACTCAAAATGAAACGAAGACAAGCAGAATTACAAAACAAGCAAGACATGCAGAACAGGACCATCAGAAAATAGAGAGATCAATCTCAAACAGACCAGAATTCATAACCAAATCAAACCTGCGGGACATCGAACCTCAGAATGGGCAATACACTTGGGCTAACTGTTCCTTGGGTTTCAGCAACACAGTGGAGAGATTGACCAGGTTTCTATGTTGTTGTACTGATTACCCCTGATCTTTGTTGTGAGGAATTTGTTTGCCAATTTGAGTGATACAAGGCAATGTAATGAAAGACAGTTGCTGATAGAAATTGTTTCAGACTTCATTCATTGATTTTTTCATGCATATTTTGCATATAACAAAGCATTGAGATTAACAACATTAAAGAGCATGATAACAATTGTCTTCACATCATCTCTTCCTGTTCACAATACAAATTGACTTAAAATGAAACAATAGTCAGAGCTAACAGACCTGTAGCAGCAATCACTTGAAGAAGACAGTCAGCAAACTAAACTGATATTCACCTATTTGATCTATCTTAGCGCTGTCCAGAGGTGCCAATTTGATTCCAATGCCTTCCCAAACAATGCATATATCTCCTTATGAACTCAAGTCTGAGAAACAATGTTCCACATGCTAATTTGTCCCTCCATTGACTGAAAAATACACTCAGAAGTTCTGCACCGGCAATCTGAGCACTCAGACCTCAAGGGCAATTTGAATTCAACAAAATATTTCCAAAATACTAACCTTTCCTCCTAACTGCTGAATAATCTTTAGTTTGCCTTACCAACAGCCAAACACCTTAGAAGAGGGTGATTTGCAGCCACTAAAAGTGATTTCACTCAAAATATACCCCCAGTGCCACTTCAGCAGTTGTACGACCCTGCCCTAGGGCGATTTCACTTAGAAAATTCAATATCACATCAAACCCTGCAAATGACCTATGGAACTTGATCACCCAGCTGAGAGAAGTGCAATGGAAAGATACCCAGAGGCAGATAGGCCATGCCCTAGGAGATGTGACCAAAACTAAGGTTTCACCTATGGCTGAAAGTGTACAGCCAGATCTCGAAATCTGACCAAAACTTGCAAATGCATCAAAATCACAAAATCTCACCAATCACATCAAAACCCTGAAAGTCTAAATCAGAATACCATATAAATCTTTTTCTTTGCAAAACCCAAATCAGCAAAACTCTGAAACTTGATGTATTTCCTCAATAAAAATACCAAATCCAACCAGGGTAGGTCTCTCACCATTGAAACCAGCAGATTGAAGAGGATTTTCATCCTCAACAAGACCCTGAAGAAATTCCTTTGTTCATTCAAACAACATTTTGTTATGTGTGCAAACTTTGTGTAGAAATGAGAGCCCAAACTCAAATTTATAGAGTTTGGAGAGAAATTGGGGAATTCAAATTTTAAAATATTTTGTTTCCCTTCAAAAGGCCCCCATAACACCTTTTTAAAACAACTTTAGTCCCCACAACCTAGGCATCCAACTTGGGGGTATTTATGTTACAAAATATCTAACACTTAAGTTAATATTAAAAAGCCACTTTAATACTTAAATGTGAATATTTAAAAATAATTCCAATCACCTTACAGGAGCTCACCAAGACACCAGAAATGGAGAATCGAACATGCCGGAACCAACTGAAGCCGAATGATGATAACTAATGTCGGCACGAGCACATACTATAAATAGCAGTCTTCTCTGAGAACCAAAGAGAACAAACCCAGAAAAACCCACAAAGATCGATGCCATGAAAGCACTTACTATAAATAGCAATGTTCTCCAATGACCAAAGAGAACAAACCCAGAAAGATTGGTGTCATCCAAGAACTTGCTATAAATCCAAAAACAACTAGAAAGATCAGTGCTATGCAAGAACTTACTATAAATAGCAACTATTGTTGAAACACACTAAAACTGAGAACTGATCTCACAAGAACACTAGAACCCTTCCAACACATCCGGAAACCTACAGGAAACCTTGAAAACTGGCCAACGCTCGCAGAACAAGATGGCGTAAAAATAGGGACATTGCAGTTGTGGTGATTGGACCTCATGTCCCCTAACTTCAGAATGTAATATCCTACCAATCTCTACTCTTATCAAAACTCAATTTAACTTCTATTCAAAAAAGAACAAAATCCTAAAAATTGTTCCTTTAAGTTTGAAAATATGTGTGTGTGTGTATGTGTGTGTGTATCCTGCAGGGCATTGCAGAGTTGGAGCTTCCCCGCCTCCCTGGGCTCCCCTATATATATATATATATATATTAAAAGTTAAGTAAATTTAAAAATCTTAAAAGTATATAAGTTTATAACCAAAATATATTATTAAATATTAATAATAGTTTACCAAAAAATAAATGCTAATAAATGTAAAACTAATACATATTTTTTTATAAACAGATGATAAAAACTAAAGCTGAGCCCAACCCAATGCCGACAAGAAATCCTTCTAACAAAACAGATCTGCAGCACAACTTTCTTCACAGCCACAGCTACAACTCTCAGTGAGTGTTCCAACAAAGGACCTCCGAAAAATGTCTTTGCACCTAGGACAGTCCATGCACACTTCTTCACATTTCACGGCTTTCATGTAGCAATGGACTTCAAATGCCAAGCTTGAAACTTGCACTCTTCCCTGCAAAAAAAGTACAGTTTCCGCTGAATAACACTCTAAACTGATTGTGCTACTCTCTTTATTTTCCTGTTGTGCTGTCGCAAATACTAGTATTTTCCTGCCACAAACCATATAACATTGTACAGATAAATCTAATGGCAATTTCAAACAAACAGTATGGGCTTCTTAATGTTTTTGAATCTCAAATTTCTAGGATACAATCAGTTAATTCTGTGACTTAGCTTAGGAGTGTCCAAACTAATCACTCATTGCTAGACATTCCTTTATGAACATTCTCAGATCCCTCATCGACCCTTTCATGGCAATAGACAATAATGTTATTGGTTATTCTATACCGAGTCTAACCACAAACATGTGACAGCGTAGGTCTCCTTCCATGGGCTGCTTGCTTTGATCTTCTTAATTTCCATGCTTCATTAAGAGATTCTTCCCCCGGAGCTATTTACACTCGACGTTTAACCACTTTAGGTTTAAGCCCTTGTTTCTTTCGCATTTCTTTACTATATTTTTTTTAATTACATTTCATAACCTAGGGATTTCGTACCATAGTTTCTCTTTTATAAATAGTTGTATTTTCGAGGTCCCATTGGCCTAGATTGGCTATTTGTGAACATTAACATAATTTCCTTCTTTTCATTCTTTCTTACGTGGCTTTCAATATTACTGCTCCTGTCATATCATATGCCAGCAGGGGCCTATTGCTAAAGTACAAGCATAAAGGCCCTCAAATACACAAAAAAATAGACAAAATATAAGAAAAGATTCTCATTCATGTACACAGCACACCAGAGAAGATGTGGAGACAGACACAAGATGGGAATTTTCCATTGAACTCATAACTCTTGTGTATCTGAGAATGTATCTCAGAGTCCAAGTCTAACTATAAGGGAACGACTTAAAAGGTGGGGAGAGTGGTCTTATATTGGCCCCATCTTATGTAAGATAACAGATTCCAATGATAGTTTTGGATAATTCATAACATGTCTTATTTCAATTGCATTTTATAATGATTCCAAAATACCAAATAACCTATTCCAAAGATACTAAGACATCAATCAGTGCGGCTTCTGATGACCCTGAAATGCCTAATAAACCTTTAATCTTATCACCCAACAATCACATAAAGAACCTTGTACCACATAATGCTTGATCCTAGATACAATTATGGCACTGCCAATCTAGCTAAATGGTTTACAAACACAAAGAATTGAAATCTTTGAACGGATTTGTTTTGCACATCACACATAGTACTTTTAGACTTTTAGTTGCATCAAAAGCATCATGCCTTGTACCTACGCTTATAAATTTGATTGTTGGCTTGTGGAAACTAGAAAGGTATTGAGCACCTAGAAGAGGTATAACTGTTCGTTTACATTTAATTCACAAGATTTTCCAGCTTAGATGCTCTTGCCATATCTTGGGTCATAAGCATTGCAGAAAAAAATATCAGTTGATACCATAATTGTAGATCGTTGTTCACCAAAGTAACACATGTAGTAAGAACTAATGTGTAATCATATCGTGTAAATCACTAAAAACATCACAGGCAGTTGTTTGACAACAAATTTCATGTCTAGCTATGTAACCATATGCATAAGCATATAAGCATAGACTCAATAAGCATATAACTATAGACTCAATTATTGTGAAGCTAGGTTTGCCTACTTGTTAATCTCTGACGTGTGAATTTTGAATAAATCTTGCAGGAGAATTGAGAAATAAGCATTCATTAAGTTTGTCAATCTATCCATAGAACCAAATAAAATAAATAACTAAGAAATTAACTATGTATGACCATCGCTCCACCACTGGAGGGGGAAATATTGATCATTATGAAATCTCCATGAACTAACCTCGTCAGAAGCTGTGTGTGCTATGATTTTTGTCAGTGGATCGTCTCTCTTCAACCTGCTCTCCTCATTGGGCATTATCATATCCCTCAAAAGACAATCTCGATCACCACTCTGATGACCATATGTCCCACAACGTACACATCTTACATTCCGGATCTCAACGCCAAATGGCTTAACTCGCACAGGTAACCCTGTTTCTAACCTGCAGATAAATCACTAAAGTATTCTAATATCTCAGATCATGTATATCGTTCTTTGTAAAAAGGTAGCTAACTATTAATTGAAATGCTATAATATATCATTATGGAAACAATAAGTCAAACAACCTCAGTTTTTAAAAGGCACGATAGCTTTCTACTTCTATTATGATAACTGCTTTCAAACTTTTTCAAATTTAATTGTTATCTGGTATGAGAATTAAAAACATATCAAGATTTACACAAGCAAATGACTTGAGTCTATATTACTCGATAGAAATTTTGACCTTAGAAAAACAATGCTTACAGGCTAACACACTGTCCTGTAGTCGAACAGAGGATGGGAAAATTTCTTCATTGTCATGCTTCCTAAAGAAGGTTGTCATGCATAGAGTAGTTGAATGAAAAAACAATTCATGTAATTTTAACTAGCACCTTAATACTAGACGGTACTTCCCAATCTGTTGCTTAGCAGAGAGCATTAATAAATTGTGACGCTTAACTAATTACATCTGATACTTTTAGTTTTGCTTGTAAGATATGTAATCTAGATCCACATGCATTAAATTTTAAAATTACTGAAAAACTCAAAAAACAAAAAAGTGGGAAAAAAATTAATGGATATAAGCATTTGAAGGGACCTAATGAAGCCCTTTCAATACATCAACAAAAAAATAATTTGTGGACTTAAGTCAATGTTAAGGCGAGGTTAATTCTGGTTTAGCCATAGCTAAAAATTTAAAATATTGATGGAAGGATGATGTAGTTGGTTAAATTATTTTGCTAGTCTATTGCTTGATGTAGTAAGCATGCTGGCTATTACACAATTTAAAGGTCCATAAATACAGCTAAAGAAGGTTTCTGAAACAAAAAAGATACATCAATGATCCCTGGGGACATGTCCAAAAGTTCTTATCCCATTCCTCAGAATGCAGGGAGCTGGAAGAGAGGGCAGGGGTGACACTGAACTAGGACACAGGTATTTACTCCCTGTCCCCTGCCATCTCCCTGGTTCGAACCCTCATAGAGATCCATCCCTGGGACAGTGCTGCAAATGCACATCCAGGGATGTCCTGCCATCCTGGAGGCAGTCAAAAGACATCCAACATCTCTCAACCAGCTGGTGGACAGCAAAACATTAACTTATGTCCAAAAATAAAGAGTCCCTGCAGCTTAAAAATTATTATAACAAATAAGTATAATTAGATAAAAATAAAAATAAAAAACCTAAAACTAAAAGAGAAGCCCACCAAGGTCACCCAGCCTACAAAAATTATAAATACCCTAAACCAAGCTCAATTTGAATCACCAATTTGAGGAAGTCCCCTGCAGATTATTCAATAGTGTTTTAACATTCAAAGAATTTAAAGACACGGAAAAAGGTTCATGCACAATAAAAATCCCTGTAGCCTCTAAGGTGCTTTAATTTGGGTTCTAGTTTTAAAAGGTAAGAAAATAAAAATTGTTTTGGGCTGCAACAGATTAAATCTCAAGTAATTGAATTCCTTTTATACTTTTTGTTTGCCAGGACAATCTCAAGTTCAAGTAATGCTACTACAGTTAAAATCAAATGATTTAAAAAGTTAGCACAATGGCACATGTACATTGATATTGCAACTTGTTGTGGACCTCTTTCTCAAGCTTTATTCTATAGTGAATCCCTTACTTGCAAGCATACTGAAGCTCCTAACCAATATTGAAGAATGACCCATACAAAATTAGGCTAACATTGGTGTACTTACTTTTATTCATCTGATGAATCCTGTTGGAGATTGGCACTCTTTTTTTCAGATGATGAAAGGTAGAAGATTTAATTATTTTTGAAAAAAGAATCAGCAGAAACAATGCTAGAATTTTCTCAGATAGTTTACACCATGGCTGACATTGAGACATCAAAGTGCAGAAAACAATCCTACAAAGTTTAACAACAAAGTCTTAGTCAGCGGTATGATTTCAACTAAAGAAAGGAGTGAAGACGTATTAGGATTCATTGCCTCTAATGCAAAATGTTGTAGAAATTTCAGCTTCTTTTACTAATTGTTTACGTATAAGATAAATTGCAACCTCTTTACTGTTTTTGTAATCGATTTTTCAAATATTAATTTTATATATTATTTTCGTATTCATTCCCCAACCATCCCTAAAATCTAGAAAGAACAAATTGCCATCCCCAAAACTCAGAAAAACACCAAGAAACAGAGAACGGTTAGCACAATTTATACAGCAAGGAGGTGGTTATGTTACTGTCACTAAAGTTGTGCTAGTGTCATGTTTGTCGCACCAGTTTCTTCCATCAGTGTCATGGAGGGTTTTACTTTGATGATCATGGCAGGTTTACACCAATGAAACAGAGTAGAGTGGTAATAGCTGGAAATGGTCTATTTGTATTCTTTAGGATTTGGACTGTCCATGGCTGTGGCAGTTTCGCACCAGTGAAGAAAAAATAAGAGTAAAGGCTACAAATGGCATGTTTTTATATTTTTTGGCAGCTTGACCATCTATTCAGTTCATCTTTGCAGAGTTTGTATCCCTATACCTAGGCATCGTTTCATTGATCTTTTGCTCCTTGATTAAGCATTCTAAGCAGTTGCAGCATGCTACTTGCAAGTAAAGTAGAAGTGTGTTGAACAGTAGCAAAGTGGCGCAAGCTATACAAGCACTACCGTTATTGTTGGTGTCCTTGGGGACCTTGAATAGACAAGTTGAATTGTACAGCACAGGAGACAATCACTAGAAGAAGAGAAGGCATAGTGATAGAGCTTAATCTTCTAGAGTTTTCCCAAATTGGATTTCTCTTGGGTAAATAGCTTCTGTAAAGCTTGTGCATTTCCTGTTCTTGCTTATTTCATGCAATGTTTTAAATAGTTGCAAGAGATAATCACTAGAAAAGGTATACTGATGAATCAGATCTTACTCTTTTGGGGTTTTCCTGCATGGCATTTCTCCTGGGTAAATAACTTCTGTGAAGCTTGTTTTCTGGTGTGTTTCCAGTTCTTGCTTATTTCATTTTTCTGCATACAACGAACTACAATAACTACAGCACTAATGCAGCTCATTTCAAAGCGGCAATTAACTATTTTCTTAAGCAATACTAAGGGAACAGAAAACAAAGAAACAAAGTTATTTTAATCATAAGATTAGATTTGTATTAGTGAATTAGCCAAGAATTATGTAGGCTAATCACATATCACCTTTCCTCTCTCCCACCCTCTGTCTTGTTGTACTGATTATTTTCTTGCACTTAATTAAACTTTAAATTTGGAAATAGCATCCAGTCATTGATGGTCTGATTTCGTTCCTTTTGTAGCTGTATTCTATGATTGAAGATATGCTAAGAAGCTCCAAAAGGACTTTGAAGTCCAAGTGCTATGAAGAATAGTCCTTTCCAAATGAAGCTTATGTAAGTAGGCATTGGTAAAAAATATAATGAGAATGTTATGTATAATTAATCTTTAACATAAATCCAAGGTTATGGATGTTGTGTTTCCATTCCTTCTGCAGCTGCATTCCATGATTGAACATATGCTACAGAGGCTTTTAAAGGACTTTAAAGTCTATATGCTGGCTGTCAAAGCTCTGAGAAAAATAGTGCTTTCCTAATGAAGCTTATGTAAGGATTGATAAATAAACTTATGACAATGATATGTGCAATTGCCACAAAAAAGAGAGCACAAGATTACCAAAGTTGTATGTTCACTTGGTATATGAGCCTCATTATTACTGAGAAGTAATTGGTAAAAAATTTGTTTTTATTAACAAATGATCAGGAAGATCATTACAAAGAATTACAACAACGATGTTTCGAAGAAGAAACAATCGTAAAAAAAGAGAGAAACTAAATTTACAATATTTGCATAGCTGACCATTAAAATAATAATAAAGAATATTATTCTAATACCCTCCCTTAATGGTCAATCTGTCAACAACACCAAGTTGCCCCCTGAGTTTAACAAACCTATCTGGGCTGAGAGACTTGGCGAGAATGTCTGCAGTCTGATCCGCAATTGGAACATACTGCAACTGAACTAATCCGACTTCAACCAACTGTCGAATGTAATGACAATTAAGCTCTACATGTTTGGTTCTTTCATGGAAGACTAGATTCTGGGCAAGTTTGAGAACTCCCTGATTATCTGAGAACAAGGGAGTTGGACCTGCTTGAGATATTTGCATATCTGCAAGCATCCGGAGTAGCCAAACTGCCTCACAAGCTGCCTTAATTGCTCCTCGATACTCTACTTCTATCGAGGAGAGAGCCACTGCCTACTGCTTTTTACTATTCCAAGTGACTGCACCGGATCCCAAACTGAACACATATCCAAAGGTTGATTTCTTGTCATCAACCGAACCTGCCCAATCAAAATCTATGAACCCACTGAGTCTAGGATCATGACTCCTAGTGTAAAGAAGTCCATAATTAGAGGTGCCCTTCACATAACGCAGCACACGCTCCACTACTACCCAATGATCAGCCTTGGGGGCTGTCATGAAGCGTGAAATGTAGCTCACCGCAAAAGTGAGATCAGGTCTAGTAGCAGTTTGATAGATGAGACTGCCCATTAGTTGCCTGAATTGTGTTTCATCTACAGGAGGAGAATCCAACTTGGCTAACAACTTCAGTCCTGTATCCATAGGTGTGGAAACAAGTTTACAATCCTGCATTCAAAACCTGTCAAGCAAGTTCCTAGCATACTTAGACTAAGAAATAAAAATGCTACCATCAATCTACCCAACCTAAACACCTAAACAATAATGGAGAAGCCCCAAATCTATCATATCAAAACCCTTGCATAGGTCCTATTTGATTTCTGCAATCAAATGTGTTGAACTGCCAGTAATGATCAAGTCATCCACATAGACAACAAGCAAGAGAATATCATCACCAGAGTATTTGATATACAGATTACTGTCAGAAGGACAACGTTGAAAACCATTAGCAACCAAGTACTAATCAATCTTAATGTACCACGCTCGAAGAGCCTGTTTAGGTCCATAGAGTGCTTTCTTGAGTCTAAATACTTGATGATCTTTGTCGGCAACCTTGAAACCAGGAGGCAGTGTCATGTATACTTCTTCAAGCAACTCCCCATTGAGGAAGGCACTCTTAACATCCATCTGATGGACTTTCCATCCAAACTAAGTTGCAATAGCAAGAAGAAGACGAATGGTACTCATCTTGGCAGTAGGAGCAAAGGTTTCCTCATAATCAATGCCCTCCCCCTGTGTGAATCCCCGAGCAACTAATCTGACCTTGTATTTATCTAAAGTACCATCTACATGATACTTGACCTTATACACCCATTTGCAGCTAATGTGCTTCTTCCCTAGAGGAAGATCAGAGAGAAACCAGATGTTATTCTTCAGAAGGCTCTGGTATTTTGCGTCCACTGCCTATTCCCACACTGGAATCCCTTTTGCCTCTATATAGGTCTAAGGCTCATAAATACTATGAATGTTGGCCATGAGAACAAAGTTAACTGTATTTTGCTGCTTGCCCTTATTTCTGGAAGATCTACCCTCAATGAGCTCATCAGGACGAAGATCACTGATGGTCTTGACCCACCACTTAGGCCGGAGAGTAGAAGTGCCAACATTAGATGGAGGAATAACTGGAACTAGAGATGGAAGAGGATCTGTAGCAGGTGGAAGATTAGCAGCAACCGGAGGAAATTCAGGTAGTGCATCATCAAATATAGAATCTACATCATCCCTCTCATCAGGTGAACCAAATGAAAGACGAACACCTGATCAGAAGCCTTCAAAGGTTGATCCTAAGAATTCTACTCAAACGAGGAAAGCTGAAATGGTCCTCGTTCTTCATCAAAGACAACATCGCAACTGAATATAAGACGATCAGTGTCTACATCAATCAATTAGTATGCCTTATGGTTGTCACTGTATCCTGTAAACATAAGCTTTTGACTCTTGGAATCCAACTTACAGCACTTGGCATCTGGAATCCATACATATGCTAAAGAGCCAAAAACTTTCAAATGGTTGATCTTGGGTTTGTGACTAGTCCAGGCTTCCTTAGGAGTCTTCCCCTTAACAGCATGAGTGGGAGACCTATTAAGAAGATAGACTACAGTAAACACTACTTCTGCCCAATACTTTTTAAGAACATTTATGTGTTCCAGCATAGACCTAGCCATTTATGTAATGGTGCGGTTGCGACGATCTACAAGGGTCAAAAACCCTAGTCGAAAAATCGCAGAAGCCCTAGGCAGCCATGAATGAGTTGCAGAAGTCAGATATTGCAGAGAGGGGTCGTCACAAACAAAAAAACCCCGTTGTGAAAATAAACACAGGCATCGCCCGCGAGATATGGTCGTAGGAAAGAGAAAAAAAATAGACTCCTGTCACAACACAAATGGGAGCCTCTGTGCGGATCAGAAGACGCGGGCACAAAGAAATGTGAGCAGGAGGCTTCGCGGGTTTCAAAGACAGACGAGGTCGCGTGTGAAGAGAAACAGGCGTCGTAGAAAGAAGAAAATCGATGGGCGTGAAAACAAACGGAACATAAAAAACACCCAATCCAGAGACAGTTGCTAGAGACCTTGGTCTTCAAACACAAGCCTAGCAGAAATCCTGATGAACAAAACCGTGCTCAGAGACACACAGGTTTTTCTTTGCACAGACCAGGAAAAAAAACTCGAACAAGACAGAAAACTTTTCCAAAAAAAAAAAATTAAAAATTTTGAATTATTTTTGATATGGTCAGAGGCTCTGATACCAGAAAAATCCGACAAAGACCCAGAAATCCTTGTGAAAAACCCACCAAGAATCTGTGGTCAGAATGCAAATCCGGCTTGAAACGAAGGATTAAAAAACAAAATCCTAGCCAGCTATGTAAAAAACCCCAGGTCGATACAGAATGCAAAGGCAATTTTAGCACGAAATCACAGAATATGATAGAGTTGTAACAAAAAAATTTAGCCGTTGTCATGGAGAAAATCCGCCCATAAACACAAAACTCTTATGCGAAAAAAAGGAAGTGATTTGATTAAAATCGTGCAAGTTGCACAAGAGATCGTCGTGTACTACAAAAGACCAAAAACCCTAGTCGATGCCAAAAAAGACCCAAAAATAAAAAAAACAAATTCGCATGGCGTACAGAAAAACGCAATTTAAAATCTCGTCAACACACGAAACTGGGCACAGACAGAAGATCGCAGCTTTAGGTCGCGAAAAATATCGCCCAAAAATGACATGGTGTTTATCTTGAAGGACGACATGAGCAGAAACAAAGGCACGACATGTCCAAAGAAGGAGTCGTCACGAACGCGCACGCAAAGAATAACCTTCACAAATGATACCATATTACTGAGAAGTAATTGGTAAAAATTTTGTGATCGGGAAGATCATTATAAAGAATTACAACATGTCAACAACGATGTTTCTAAAAAAAATCAATCGTAACAAAAGAAAGAAACTAAATTTACAATATTTACATAGTTGATGATTAAAATAATAATAATAATAAAGAATATTATTCTAATACTCATGAACATGACCTCTAGATCAAGTCACCTTGGCATGCCCTGCCAATCTAGAGTTGGCAGAAATTAATTAAGAAAAAAAATCACAGCCTTTATGACATCAGATTTTGGTCTTTATATCAGGCAACATAATAAAAAAAGAATGACAACAATTTATTAGGGCCGACCCATGTCTTGAAGAAGGGATGAAAAATCTCATCTTAAATTTGGACGACCCTGAGAAGAGCCACACTTGTAAAGGGAGATTAAGTTATTTTTTCATGTGTGCCAAAGAAGGACGACCTCATGGAGTTAGTGCCCATCTTTGGTCAAAGAGATTTAAATAATAAAAATATATTTAAATTGCATCTGACCGACGTCCTTGGAGGGACGTCATCATTAGGTGAAGAGGTCCATGATGAAGGGTATAAGTAGAGGTCACTTGGCAATTCAAAAGGGAGGGAATTTCAGGATATCTTCTGAGTATGAGGAGAAATAAAGAGTTATTACCGCAAATCCTTATCATTGAATTGAGCAGATTTTAGGAGATAAAGCATCTCACTCAAGGAAGCACCGAGGAAATAATATTCCTATTCCAAAAGCAGATTTACATCAGAGAGAGAATCAGTAATCAGATTAATTAATCTGAGAAAGCCAGAATAGATATGTAAAATCATCAATCGAACATCAGCAAAGATTATTCATTCATAGCAGTTCTGATTAAATAGTAACATATCAAATTCTTGTGGTATGCAGAATTAATTTCTCAATACATCTATGTGTTTATAATAATTATATGGGGGCAATGTATATATATCTAATAGATGCATGAATTGTTACATATAATAGACATATATCTGTGCGTTTGATAATATATGAACCACTATATACCTACAATAATTGATCACGCTAAGATAGGAAAAGGAGTGCATGGAGGGGGAACAGCGTACGAACCTCAAAAGGTACACCACCTCATGAGAATGGTTAAGGACCACATAAGGCCGAGGGGGACAGAGATTCTGCTCTTGAGCCTAGGGTAAGGGATATTTAGGGCACCTTATCATGTCCCTCTCATCTCAACCCTCGTTATGGTTGAACCCCGACGTGATAATTTAGATTTATGTGTTATATCTTTTCTTAATCCTAGATATGGATGTATTACATGGATTATATCTATATTATTATCTAGCTTGATTGCAGGTTTCCAAGACAGACTTATCTCATCTTATTCTTGGAAGAAAATTATATCTCTAACTATATTATGTTCCTTGTTTGATTTGGGTTTTGTGAAATCAGGGCAAATTACAAGGTAATTCAGGAAAGGGGCATTACAAACCTCAGGAGTTTACATCTTTTTCCCTATGAAATCATATTAGAAAATCCTTTTCTGCAGTACTTGTATACATGAGTCGAAGCATTTGAATCTAAATAATAATGAATGGACATGAGAAATGTCAATGTTTCATAGATGCATGTTATATGTTTTGAGGACACTGAGAATGAATTAGTGAAGAAGGAAACAGCGAAAGGATATCTACAACAACACTGTCATCTTAGACGACATGCCTTGATGAATCCATTCTGTTTTAACACTTGACATCAAATTAAGCAAAAAATAAGTGAGCAGGTACACAAGCATCTCAAAGATTAGACAATAAAGTGTACAGTCAAACAACACAACTACACTTCTCATGGTTAAGGCCCACATTCAGGGCATCCAAAACAAACACTATTTATGACACACATTATGGGCATACATGACAAACAGTTTTCTAATTTGTAACAATCAGCATTCCTACAAGCACAAGTATATAAAATCATTAACTTGTTTTTAATACATACACAAATTAAAATATCCAAGCCATCGCAAAACCTCCACAATCATACTTCATTAGAAAAAGGTTCCTACAGCTATAGATGAGACATCTTCTCTGACTAGCCTAGATGGGACCATCATTGAGTCTGGCCGATTCCCAAGTGATATTAATGAATATAAAAAATATAGTAAAAATGGGTGACAGCATTAAGAGGAATCAAAAATCCACATTTGTAGCTGCCTTTAACGAACCCAATGAAAAACCATCAATTTCTTGACGTTTGTATTTTGCAAAAAGATTTTATCCTAACAAATATTTTTATCCTAGTTCACAATGAAAATTTCATCAGGTAGGAAACTATAATGTCCCCTTCTCACACCTAGTTAGTTGTGCTTCTTGTTAGCCTATTCATGGGTTCCAGTAGGCTATTCGGACTTGTTTAGGGGACTCGGAGTTCTTGGAGAGCTTGAGCTTGCAGTTTTCAGGTGTTTCAATGGCATTTCTATTTTTGGCATATGCTATTTTTAGTAAGTGCTATTTTGGGCACTTGGTATAAGTTTCAATTCCCTCTTCGCTCATGTGTGAAATGTTCTCAATTTCAATACCTTCACGAAGTATCTAAGGTGATGGAAATAATATTTTATATTTCTCACTTCGTATTCAAAAAAGGAAACTTTATTTTTATAGCTTAAGTGGTAAATATTTTATAATGTGTGTCTCCAAAAAGGGAACACCTAGGCAAGGGGGCAAACATAAGGTGTTTTTAAAAGATACTATGAGGGTCTTTTGAGAGAAACAAAATATTTTTAATTTGAATTGCCCTAATTTTCCCTACACCTCTATAAATTGGAGTTTGGGCTCTCATTCTTACATTCTACTTGTGCACACATAACAAGATGTTGAAATGAACCCAAAGAGTTCTTTCAAAGATTGTTGAAGATGAAAACCCTCTACAGTTGAGCTGGTTTCAATGGTGCAAGACCCACCCTAGCTAGTTGTTGATTTGCAGATAGAATTTTCAGTGTTTATTCATAATTTGTTGATAAGGGTTTGTTGAAGATGAAGATTTATTAAGTTTTTTTATTTGGTTTTCAATATTTTGGTATGTTTAATCTTTTTGGAGTGCCATTCAAGTTTGCAAGGGTTTGGTCACTTTTCTAGTGCTGGATGTACCATTTCCTGCACCTTTTGGTTCACATTTTAGCTCATATCTTGAGAAATAAGGCATATATCATTCTGGGCATCATTGCAAAGGATTTTCTATGGCTGGGCAATAAAGTTCAATACATAATTTGTGGGCTTTGGTTGATTTCTGATTTTTCTATGCAAATTGCCCTTTTTGGAAGGGCCGTACAATTCTCAGACTTTGGAAAGATTTTGAAGACTCCTGCAACTATTTTTCAGTTTGCCATTCACCAAAGAAGAAACAGTTAGTAGAAGGTTTACTTTGAACCAGCAGTTCTGAGATTTGATGGGGATCCAAAGGTGTAGTTGCTGATCACTGTTGATTGTAATCTGCCCTCATTATTCTATGTTCCAGGTCTGCACATTTGACATTCATCTTATTTCAGATTATATGTAATGAGCTTAATGAAGATTTATGGTGAACTTGTTGTTTAAATGCATATTGGTTTATCTTGTCTTTCAATGCAATGTGTTCAATGTGTTGGAATTTTTGTCATTGATGTCAAAGACTGAAGTGTGTTCAAGAAGTTATGGTTTCAGGAGGTTGCAGTTGGAGATGGTGTTGCCATCAATGACAAATGGGGAGTTTGTTGGAATTTTTGTCATTGATGTCAAAGACTGAAGTGTGTTCATTGATGCACATTGCATATCAATTGAGCTCCTTGTGTGCTTGGTTAAGCAGCTTGAGCTGCTTGGTTGCCTTTTTCAGCTACTTGGGTACTTGCTGGAGCTGTTTGTATGTGTGCCTACTTCAGCCAGCTGTGTGAGTGCCTGCTTGTCACTCTTGTCAGCTGCTCTTGCCATGTCAGCGTAGACTATTCAAAAAATTGATTTTCATCGGCATTTTTTTATTGAAGCTACTCTTGTGCTTTATCGAACATATGCTCTTGGCTTCCATTTTTTTTAGGTTACGCGTATTGGTGTAAAAAGGTTTGGATGGTAGATAATAAACAATTCAAGCTGGGGGCCGTTTTTATATTGTTCTGAATTGGCGGCATGATGTAGTTGTTTCTTTTTTTTTTTAAGAATACACAAATTCATGGAATGCATTGAAATATTTCAAGGCCGCTGTCACATTTTCTGAAGGTGCGTTTGATAAGATTACTCCTAACAAGGAAGTCATGGGGAAATAAAAATTCATGCAGACATCTTTGGACAGAGGTCTATTTATTTGGAAGTTCGTGGAGATTTTTTTTTTCAATTTGATGTCAGAATTTTTAATTTGCATCCGTAAATGATTTTTGGCAGTTACAGTATCTTGCTGAAAATAAGTCCATGACTTGTGTGATTTGAATTTTCTCTCTTGAAAATAAAAAAGGTTTGCTGGAAGTGGACGGAAGTGTGATATATCATGAGGGATGAATTCTTTCTAAATATAGTCGGTTTTTTTTTGGCCACGACTTTGTTTGAAAATACATCGTGGGTCAAAGGCATTGTTCGATGCTTGCACAGCTTCCATTTCATTCTTTAAATGCAATATAGAAAAGTCGTGGGGATAGAGAGTGAATGTGATACCTGGTTGATGTGTTCGATTTTTTTTTCTTACCGAAAAGCATCCTTTGATGTAAAAAAAAAGGACGGACAGAACATATTAATAGGTTCTTTGTGCTGTGAATGGATTTGGATTTTTTGAAATTCCAGTGGTGTGCGTTAAAAAGGGCGCTTGGTTGTTATTTTCTGTGTGTTTCTTTTTCTTCTTGGTTTTGTCGGAAGACTCTCCTTGGGAAGTTCATGGAGATTTGGTGTTTCTAATGAAGTCAAAGAATTTTATACTGCTGACATAAATTCTTTTGAAAAGAGAGAATCGCCTTTAAAAACAATTAATGGCCTGTATGCAACAAGTCTGATTCCTGAGGTGTTAATTTTTGCAATAGTATGCTGTTGTCGAGGAAGTGCTAAGGTTTAATACTCCTTCCTTTTGGGGTGCAGTTATAACTTATTTTTAATGAGAGAAATATGGTCTGCATGTTTTTTCGGAGAGGTAATATAGTAATTTTTGAAGAGTCTACTACAGTCCGAACTGTATTCTTACTGAAAAAGTTTCTGTATGCTGCTGAGATTGTAGTTGTAGTTGTCATGATGCAACCATCGGTGCAGTGACTTATTTCTTCTTGGAGTGGATTCAGTACATCTTTAGTGCAGGTTGTCTGTGAGTTGGTGCTCTTGTAATGAAAGAATCTTTTGATGCCGTGGTTTTTTACCCAATAGGGTTTTCCACGAGAAAATTTAGTGTTCTCGTTCCTGTGTCTTGCTTGCATTTCTACATCTTTGTTTCAAGCTGTTTCATGAGTTTTAACTTTTTATTATTATTAAGAGTTTCAAATACTGAATCACACCCCCCCCTCTGTATTTGCTGTGTGACTCTCACAATGTATGTCCTTTGATAGTGAACGAAATCTGAAAATGATCAATCAGCAAACCAATCATGTTGGCATTAGACTTGCAAAACTTTCTCAAAAAAAAGTTAGGGGCAAAAGTTACAGTAACCCTACCAAAAGTTAATTCTAACATACATATGAGCCAAGGAAGTATACCTATCAAGTGAATACTTGACATGAGAGAATAAACTTCCTAACTACATGAATTTTGAATTATTTATTAAGAAAATCCCAAAGAGGTGGATTGCATTAACCATTCCTTCCTACACTAACAAGTAACAAATACTAATTCTAAAGAATATATCAGCCAAGGAAATATAGCTATCAAGTGGAAAGTTGACATCAAGAAGTTTACTACATGAAATTTGAACACTCAACATTCCCCTACCCCGGCTAAAAAATGCTTAAAGTTACTCTTGTGCTAAGTGGGTGTTGTGACCGTTTCACACATCGCCCCATCGCCAATGGGGACCCCCTCTTTTTGCTTGTTTTTCGCTTGTTTTCGCTTTCGTTTTTAGGGTTTTGTTAGTCCGTTAGTTGTCTGGATTTAGGGCTAAGCCTTAGGGTTTTAAATCTTGCCTTTTCAAGCCAAAATCCAGTCATTTTTGAGAGCTTTTGAGCTTCTTTTCTAGAATGCAAATTTTGAATGCAATAAATTCGCCAAAATGGTCTAATTTTCAATTGGAATGTTCATGCAGAGCTTAAACTTGTCTAAATGATGACCGTCAATGTGAATTTTTGTCTGATTGAATGTTTTGACCAAATTTTGACTTTTTTGAAGTTTGATCCTGGGCATCGGAATTGATTTGTTTTCGCCTCGTGAAGTGTTAAAATGTGAAAAATCTTGTTATTTTGGCCTGTAGGAGCAAAATCGCTCCTGTCCCTCAGTGAAGGACGGGAGCTCATTTTCAAATATCTCATCGTCCTTGCAGAGTCCAGACAAATTTTACGTTTGAAGTAATAGAGAACGACGAGATCTTTCCATTGAATATAAATTGAAGATTTTTATGAGCACAGAAATGTCTCCAGGAAGAAAATCGCCCCTGTCCCTCAGTGAAGGACCGGAGCTACAATTCAAATTTCGCCTTGTCCTTGCAAGATTTTGAAAACTTAATGATTTGAGGACGTCCGAAGGAAGATACTTTGCCAAATGAATATAATTTGAGATGCAGAAAACGAAGGAAAATGACCTATATTGACTAAATCGCTCCTGTCCCTCTCCAAGGGACCAGGGCGAGGTACCTTGTAGCTCTCGTCCCTCTCCCAGGGACCAGAGCGATTTCCTTCATTTTGCAAAATCCAGACAAGGGTCAAGGCAAGTTTACGTTCAAAAACAAGGGAAAACATGAGATGAGCACATTGAATATAAATTGAAAATTTTTGGGACGTCCATACCAGCATTAAATGCCTAGTTCGCTCCTGTCCCTCTCCAAGGGACCAGGGCGATTTTTGATATAATTGCTTTTCTTGCAAAGTTACAAATGATGTCAAGGCATGGGCGGATAGAGTAAAGAAGGACGAATCCGTTGAATATAAACTTAGCGCATGGCAAAGTGAGATGAAAGCCACAAGGGAAGGATCGCTCCTGTCCCTCTCCAAGGGACCAGGGCGATACAATGGTGATGATGCGTCCCTCCAGAGTTCAAGGTCGTCCCTCCAAGGTTCAAGGCCGATCCAAGTCAGGACGAAGGGTGGCGAGGACATTTCAAGGCATTTCCATCAAGCGCAACGTTGCAAAGGTCATCACATGGAAGGATTTGCACTCTAAAGACCTAGATCGCTCCTGTCCCTCTCCAAGGGACCAGAGCGATATCTACATAATGGCATAAATTTCAAAAGGCAAACAAGTTTCAAGTTACCAAGAGGGTCGAAAGGACATCATTCCACGCAATGAAGATAATTGCGAGTTGGTACAAACAAGGACGAGCATATTATGATGAACTTCGCTCCTGTCCCTCAGGAAGGGACTAGAGCGATATTGATATATTAGATTAATCCATGCAAGATTTACGTAAAGACAAAAATACACAAGGTTACATATGCTCCAGGACATCGTTTGAAGATAATTTGCAAGAGTTTTAAACGTCCAAACATTGCTAATCGAGGTAAAAGTCTCCCATCGCTCCTGTCCTTTGGACAAGGACCAGGGCGATACTATTAAAACACTCCCGTTCCTTCAAAGATCAAGGCGAGGCGAGGTTAGGAAGTGCGAAGGACGACATTTGGAGGACATTGCAAAGAGGATCGAAGTTTAAAAGTCGCCAAGATCAAGGAGAAATAATGGATCGCTCCTGTCCCTCTCCAAGGGACAAGGGCGATGGTCCCTTTAATTCGTCCAAACATATGATGAAGACAAATGGAATAAGCGCAAAGGACATAAGCAATGATATTGTTCGCCTTACAATGGAGGTACGAAGGTCAAAGATACAAGATGAACATGAAGACATGGAGATCGCTCCTGTCCCTCTCCAAGGGACCAGGGCGATAATGGTCATAGGATGCATTTGCTCGCACAAGAAAAGAAATCCAAGTTCGAAGGACCACCAGATGATCGATTTGGGACGTGGAAATGAAGGAGTTGAACAAGAATCTAGACTAAAATCATGGATCGCTCCTGTCCCTCTCCAAGGGACCAGAGCGATGAGGTACGTCCCTTTATTTTCCAGTTTTGGTGCCAAATTAAACAATTCGAATTTACTTTAAATGCTAAATCAATTTAAAAATTGAAAATCCATTTTTTATTGGCATTTAATATGGCGTTAACATTTATTAATTATTTTTGCCTTATTTAAAAATCGAAATTTGCAATTTAAAAACGCAAGGCATTAGTAATTAATTAATTATTTAATAAAAAAAAATCGATTTGAGCGCCCATATATGGAGGTCGGCCTTGTTATGTCATTGCAAATCATTTAAAAAATGGTTTTATTTTTATTAAGTCGGCCTAAGGGGTAAAGGATGCAAGCGCTATATAAGGGGGGTAGAATTATCATTTTCTACACCATTATTTTACCTTCCTTCATGCGAGTTGACAAGAGGCGAATATAGTGCGAGTTTCATTTATCCAAGGTGGCGAAGACACTCCAAAGGTGGTGCGAATTGCATTGAAGACCAAGGGTGGCGCGCTTAGACATTCCAAAGGTGGTGCGATTTCAAATCCAAAGGTGGCGTAGACATTCCCAAGGTGGTGTGAGGCGTGCGAAGTGTGTTTGAAGAGGTGCGAATTTGAAGACCACACCAAGAGCGAATTTGAAGATCCATCCAAGACCACGCCTAAGGCGAATTTGCTAAGGACTTGGTGATTTATTTGTGCAAAATTGAAGATCACATTCTCTCCAGAGGTGGCGAAATCAAATTTGAGGGGATCATATTGAAGATTATCTTTATACCTCAATTTTGCCTAGGCAAATTTTGTTTTTGCATTCTAGAGTTAGCTCTCTATTGAGGTATGGCGATTTTATTATTATTGTTTTATTCATTCATCGTCATATTTCAAATTTTGAATTTTAAATCTCTTAGCTCAATCGTTGTATTTTAGGAAATGATAACTCTAGGGACTTATCATGAGGTTTCCTAAAATCTATCTCTCTTATCTACGTTATTTATTGCAAAATCTATTTCTTATAATGAAATGTTGTGTAGGTATGGCGACCCCAAAGGCGGGAGCATCCACCAGTCGCTCGGCTCTCATGAAAGAAGATCAGAAGACAGAAGAAGTGGAGACCAAGATCGTGTCCAAGTGGAGCAACATTGGAGATACAAATTTGGGAAACTTTAGCACGAAGAAGTTCCGAGAGGTCCCTTACATCGGCAAGCCATCACCTGTCGCCCGGAGAATAATAGAAAGTGGCATCATCAAGGCGGCCGGTTTTCCTCCAGCTATTCAGTGCCACGAGTTGATGATCGAGTGTGCCCGTCATTACAATCCACAGTCCAGGACAATTGTGTCCAATGAGGGAAACACTTTGGCGTACCTTTCAGAGGAGGCCATAAGTGAAGCCTTCCATCTTCCAGAGCACAGGGACATGATATACAAGAGCATTGAAGGAGCCAGATCAGTGTACGATGATGATCCAGATGCTTGCTTAAGCATAATCAACAAGAACTGGCTACTCAAGAGTCGTCCCCGTCTGAGCAAAGTACCGAACACACCACACCGGATTGATTTCCAAGAGGAGTACAGAGATTTGATTACCATGCTCAACAGAGTTACAGGAGCACCTCATGCCTTCTATTTTGAGAAATGGATGTTTTATTTCATCCAGGTGATTGTTCAAGGAAAGGGTACAATACATTGGGCTAGAATAATTAGCCATTGCTTAGACGTACAGTTGAGAAGACTCAGGGCTACTAAGTCCTTCCACATGAGTTCATACGTCATCTATGCCTTAATCAGGAGCGTTGAGTACGCAGGACTACCTCATAGAGGAGTGATTGGAAGAGGACCCGGCGAGGTCAGAGTTTGTGAATCCTATACCTACTTGCATCATCCACCAGGGAAGAACTACAAGTTAATCAATGATACTTTCACGATGAGCATCACCAGGACGTTGCAAGGAGGGATTCACAACAGATTATCTCAGGATGCCCAGGAGTTAATCAAGAGGTACGGTGCTTGGTTCATTCAATTTCCCAAGTTCACTTACATTAGAGTGTATGGATGTCCTTTACCCCCATACATGTTGCCGAGATACCCGACAGACAGAATTGTGTTACTTGAAGTAACAAGGCAGTTGGCAGCATATGTGAAGGCATTCAGACACAGACATCAGAATGGAGTTCAGGTACCTATTATTTTGGGTAATTCAGTTGAGGTATGTCCCAATGTCTCAGCCATGGATGACGCAGAGAGGGAGTTAGCCTTGTATCCTTTTTCATCTTTTGCTTGGAGGAATAGTTTTGATCCTCATGGACATTTAGAGGAGACAGTCGGTAGAAGATTTAGACATGAGTACCAAATTGAAGATTTTATGATGAATCTCCTAGATGATCTTGAAGTGAAACGCAAGATACATTCTAGATTGCCTTTGGATTTTATTAGGAAATGTAAGATTTACAGAGTAGCCGACCAAGCTCAGGACAACGGCAGGCACATCCAATCTTCATATGATAGGGAGAGCAAAACAATAAGTTTGAATTGGAATGAGCCCGAGGCCGTGGATTTAGATGATTTGATGGCACCAGTCTTGTCTTGTACTCGCAGATGGGTAGACGTTCAGCACCAGAAGTTGAGAGAACAAGGCATAGCTATGTCTTTTACTTTGGAAGAAAAGCCAGCCGAAGGTGGAGCCAGTGTGAGTGAAGGCAATCCCAATCCTAGGAATTCAGGTGAAGGTAACCTTCGATGTGCCAGTGAGGGCAATCTCCATCCGAGAGGTTCAAAGAGAAAGGAAAGATCAGAAAAGAAAGAGCCTTCCAAGAAAAAGCAAGGTGCTAACAAAGATCAAACACCAGGTACTTCTTCCAGGCCAGAAGATAGAACAGTTCGAGTGGAAGAATCCATGGAATCAATGGTACAGAATGATAGACAGGAAGAGGAACAGGCACAGCATGTTTCATCCGATGGATCTCTCCAAGACTATGATTTAGATAATGATAATGAAGTAACATCTCCTCCCAGACAAGAAGAAGTAGTACACAAAGAAATTCAAGTTCAAGAGACAAGATCAAATATCCCAGATTGGTTGAAGGAAAGATTGACTAAGGTGATCGTAATTGAGGACGAGGACAGTGCAATCGATCTAGAGAGCCTTGTTGGACGCTCACATATGACAACAGAGAAGAAGAAGGCTACAAAGATGTCCAAGATGATTCGAGATGAGACTGGATCTAGAAAACTGCAGATAGCTACACCGGCGGCAGACAAATATGAGGGTGAGATCCTAGCAGAGGACTATCATATACAGACTATTGAGTTAGGACCATCCACAGCAGAGCAGACTCTAGATGATGCCACCGACACATTTGAGGCACTGAAGGATAAGTTTAGAGAAGAAGTAGAAAAGAATAGAAAGCTTGAGAGAGAGGTCGGTGCATGGAGGACGTATTTCAGTCACATCAATGAACCTTTGGGACGTCAGGATCCAGTTAGATCACCATTGCAGGCATTGCCCCTTCAATCAATCAATGAAGCAGAAAGATTCAGGAATATGGTCCAGCGTACATGTAATTGGATGGATAGATCTCACACGGTGGCCATTGAGTTTGTTACAAGGATGTCGAAGATCACCCATCAGGCTATCCAAGTCCTTGAGATAATCCACAGATTGATGGCAACAGTAGCTGCATTTGCCCATACCAAGGACATTGTCATTCCTGTCTTGAAAGTTATAAGACACACATCCAGAAGAATTTTAGCACAAGAGAGGATCTTGGAAGGTGATTCTCACAGTTTGTTTCAGTGGTCAACCTTACTCCATATAAAGAGTGTTCTCTTTGAGGACATCAGTGTTAGATGTGGTCAAGTTGAGGAGGTGATCAATCCGATCCAGGACAGAGTATTTGAGGTACTTCGTACCATTCTTGGCAGAAGGATCGAGGTCGAGACAGATGTGGATTTACAAGAGTTTGAGGATAGAATCACGATCATCTTTCGCAAGGACGCAGATGTTACAGATGAGCAGTATGATCAGATGTATGCCACCATGCTCCTGATTGATAGAACAAAGGAACTTGAACCTACTTGGGACGCAGCTCTTCTAGATGCATTTGATCAGGTTATCCACTTAGAAGAGAGTATCAAGAATCTTCCCGAGATTCCAATCACAGAAATCGAAGGAATCGTGACAAAATTCATTGCATATGCTAAGAAGGAAAATTGGAAAGGGAATAAGATTCTAGATGAAAGGTTGTTACAGATGACATGACATCTTATTTCTCATTGGTTGATACCTCCTAGATTTTTGTGCCAAATTTAATATTTGGCTATGTATTTAATGTTGTTCAATAAAAAGGAGGTCATTTGTAACAAACCCTAATTAGGGTTTAGGTGTCATGCTCTTGTCCGTTGATTTACTTTCAATCTGGACCTTTCATTGTAATTGGGGATGCTATTTATACCCCCATTTTTCATTTCATTTGTAATAATCAGTTAATAGAGAATAGAGTTAAGAGTGAGATAGAGAGATTAGAATTGTAAGCAATTTTTATTTTGTAGCAAGATTGAGTCTTGAAGAGAGAAATTCAAGCAATTGTTGTATATGATGACTTGGAAATCAATAAAATATTGAAGTTATGGTGTTTTGTTGCAAGTTTCTTGAGTTATCTTCATGGTTGTTGGATGTACTTGAATCACGCTCAATCAAAGTAGTTTGTTAATTTGAAAGACTAAGTGTGAGATTTGATATTTGGTAGGATTCGCAATCCAAACCACTAGCTTCTTGCTGATTGTAGGAACGCCTTGCGTGGTCGACTGGAAAACACTTTGAGTCCTTAACCTTCAAGCATTTTCGCATCTAGGATATGTACTTGCGTAGTAGTGTCCTTGGTCTTTGATGCATTGAACACCATTATTACCTTAGAAGATCGCACTAATTTCAATTGAGTTGTTATCTTATGGCAAAATTGAAATTGGTTGAGTCTTGCCAAATCTCATTCATGCTAAGTCGTTCATAGGGCTAGATTAGACTTCCTTAAACCCTGTCCTTTTTTCCATTTTTTTTGAAAGTTCCTTTTAGATTAGTAAAACCTTCGAACTTTTGAATCCGTAAGAAGCCTTGAAGGAAACAGCAAATCACATCATACCACTAAAAAGCTTGTCCACACGTGGAGACCCCACTAAAAGAACCTTGGAGTCCATCTAACTGATCCTTTTTGCAGATCTTCAGCAGTTAGAGACTATTTTCTCAAGAGAGGATAAGATGCCTGTCGGTATTTTATTCTGTGTATGATTGTGTACAAAATACACGTCAACAGTGGGTCACTTGCATTGTAATTATTACTGACATAAATGACAGAAAATGTCATTATTTTAGTGAAAACTAATGGAACTTCAAATCATCTTCAGATGACTGAAAACGTACATAGGTTAAAACTTAAAAGCTACAAATTAAAAATCTAATAAAATTTTCTTGTTAATAAGAAAGCTGAATAGCTCACCAAATGATATTCTTTCCAAATTTCCATCCAAAATGAAGGTACAAGCAATTTCTCTTTACAGGCAAGAAAGGTAAAAAATTCTGATCTTGCAGAGTGAAAGTTAAGCTTACCTAGGTGCATTCTTTAATACTTCAAATTCCTCCTCAGTGGGCAAAGGCCTACCAAATATATCCTTTGGCTGTGACTTCCTCTTTTCTTCGGTCAGTCCATCCTTAGCAACTATATGTCCTTTCCTGCATAGCAAGTTAGAAATTTGAAATTATCAGAAACAAAAAATAATAAATAATAGACAAAATGTATAGGTAGAAGAGGAACTATAAACTTCAACAGGAAAATCGCTAATATAATCTTATTATCAATGGCTGATCACATAATTCATAGCAGAATCCTACCCTCCACCACCTGAAGCACTAGGAATAGAATCTTCCTGATCATTGTTCACACCAAGCTTCTTCCTCTCATCTGCAATCTCTGCAGCTTTTGCACTTTCTGCGTTATAGCCAGGGGGGCGCATATACATAAAGCTCACAGCTTTCATAACTTCTACCTGCAGTCAGCTGAATTTATGTTTGCATAGAAAAGAAAATAAACTAGTAAAAGGAAAAAGACAACTACATAAAATAAAAATTTAAAAATAAGTTGAAGCACATATGCCATAGATGCAGATTTGTATGCAAGTCAAAACAAGCATGCAATAGGAAAAGGAAAAAAGAAATATTTAATCACCTAACAATTCAAGCAGCCATGACACTCAAATAAGAAAAAATATGAAAATACAGATCAGTGAAACAAAATTTGGTCTTGGAAAGAATACCTTTTTTCTATCAAAGGCTCCACTCTATTCAGCAAATATAAATCAATGTATTTGGGTGGTATACTTTATATGAATAGGCTAAAGGAGATTAGAAAAACTAAGACTAAATAAAATATCTATTATTAAAAATACGAGAGGCTTTGCCAAAAGAAAACTGCATGACCACTATAGAATGACATTGTTAGCAGTGTCTGAATATAGAATTTATATCGGATCATTTCATGAAGGCTTCATGATCTTTGGTTAACTGTCTTCAAGTTTGCAAGGGCATATGATGCCAAAATTAAGATCATTCTCATGTATTTATATGTAACTGTGTCCTTCACTTTTGCTTGATGAATTGCACTAGTATGGTTCAGGTCCCAATTCTGGGCTGTGATGGCTTGGGGTTTGACCAAGGTGAACCTAGACCAAACCCACAGGTTGCCAACCCTAAAATCAGCTAATATCATTTTTAATTTTTAATAAAAAAATTTAACTGCCCTAAGTTTTCCCTAAAATGGATGCCATGCACTTCATCTGCCTAAATTCAATCATTTTTGCCTTCATTTCACAAATATAAGTAAAAACAATTTTTTTGCCTCCAATCTGTCATTTTTTATTCTTGAAGACTAATAGATATTTCATTGTGATAAAATTTCTAATCCCTGGTGATTATGTCCTAATGTTAAATAACATTATATAAATCACGTGATAATGAAAACTTCAAAATGCAGAAGCATACACAAATAATTACACCTTCAAATCAGTTCTTCATTCCTTTGAAAAACTTACAAGGAAACCTCCACAACTACACATCTTACAGATGTACAGAAATCAACATGTACTATGTTGTTCCGGTATGTTACAATCAGTTTTTTCAGTTTCAGTCCTTAGAAAAACTTTTTCTTTCATTTCTTTAAAAGATATTCTGAAAATTAATCTTCTATCTCGCTCTTATCTTTACTTACAAAAATCATCCTTATCACTTATGAGGATGAGATGGATTAGTCTAAATCACTAGTGCTCATCTAAACTTTATCAGACTTAATTAAACTAAAATAAAAGACTTTCCCTTTAATCCTTAAAAGTGAAATATAGAATAGAATAACTAAAACTACTTGAACTCTTTCCACACATTCACAATGAACCTATATCAAAGTTCCTTTCCAAGCTAAAATTTTCAAGACTCACTCTTTGCAAGTAAGGAATTCTACAGTGTACACCAATTCAAGTTTGTCTCTGACGACTTCAAACTTCCCTTTAGATAAGGGCTTGGTCAGAGTATCAACACCTGCTAATCTGTGTAAATGTACTGGAGCTTCATTGCTTCCTTCTAAATTCTTTCTCGAATGAAGTAATATCTGATCTCTATGTGCTTGGATATGTCATGAAACACTGGATTCTTCAAGAGTTTGACACAACTCTAGTTATCACAGTAAACGACTATGGGATCCAACTCTTATCAAATCAGAGTATCAAAACTCACCATGAGTCAGGCGAGTGTTAGGGTTTCAAGCAAATCCAAAGCAAATATGAACTAACAATTAGATGCAAATTTAAATACAAAAGATGAAGAAATAAAACAGGACACATATAACACAGGGATTTAACGTGGTTCACCCAGAATGGGTTACGTCCACCATATACAGCCGTCCAATCTTTCTTATTATCCAGCAAAAATAGTACATCAACCTCTAATGCCTTGAGCATCCCAACCGCTTATAACATGCATTTTTAGGGCAACAAACAAAGTCGGCCTTTTTAGGGTTTTATTACAATGTCCGTTTTCATCAACAACAAAAACGGCAAAAAAAAAAATATGAATACGTGCTGAGTGTACAGTACTTTGTTGATCAGTCGCCACATATCAACAGCAAGTTTGCCGAGTTGGCAAGTCGAGCCAAGCTCAGCGAGTTTTGACAACTCGTGACTCAGACTCGGTGAGTTTTGCTCATAACTCGCCTGACTCGCTGAGTCCGAGCTCCATGACTCGCGCCGCGGCATGTCAGCCATGGTAGACAGCGAGGCTGAGGTTGTGGCTATGGCAAAGGAGGAGGATAGAGCACGATCCGGCACAGGCACAACTGATGTTGATCATTGTGGCACCTCACAGGCAAAGCCTATGGCTACTCAGTCATCCAGGACCTACCTTAGACGCCTTTGTAGGAGGTAGACAGACTACTCTGAGGCTAAGGCTAAGGATGAGCTAGAGCCTGAGCCATAGACTTGGTTTTGTTTACAGTTACACATATGTTTGGCAACATTTGATGTCATGGATTTTATATACATTTGACAACATTTATAACTCTATATATCTATGTTTTCTATTTCCTTCAGCGACAATTTGCATTTCTACGCATGTGATGGACGTATGTTTATGTATGTGATCAAATTAGCTTCTATTTGATGATTTTATAGTGTCTTTAAGCTTTATTCAAAAATGGGTGCATGAAACAAGTTTTAAATCGTTAAAAAACTCTAAATTTCAAGGGTTTTTTTATTTTGCCAAGTCATAGCCAAGTCACGAGTCGAGTCGGCCTTGCCAAGTCCGAGCCGAGTTTGAGTCTGGGAACTTTGTATCAAATAACCTTGAAAGTAACCTGTGAATTCAGATGGCCTCACAACTAGTAGTACTAATTGACATATGCTCTATCTCTATTGAGCTAAGTGCCACAAAAGTTTGCTTCCTACTGAACCAAGATAACTCAACTGAATACTTACCCTACAAGGAAAATCTTTACCAGTTTCTACTAAACTTCTAAACCCAAAAAGTAATGCATCAACTGAAGTCCATCTCAAACTCACTACATAAACTCACTTTGCACTCTGTAATAAGTTACTGCGCTCTTGTAATGAACAAGTCATCTACATACAGTACCAAAATAAGCATAATATCGGACCCAATAAATATGTAAGATAGATTATCTGCTTCACTTTTGCAAAGCCTATACTTAGCAGATATTCATCTATCATAAAACACCATGCTTTGGGTGCCTATTTGAGTCCATACAAGGATTTCTTGAGCCTCCAAACTAGCATTCCTTCCCATTTGCCTCAAAGCCCTATGGTTGTTCTACATACACCTTCGATAAGACCATTAACAAAAGTTGTCTAAGCATCCATCTGATGTATTTTCTAGCCCATGACTGAAACTAAAGACATAAGTGTATCTGGCAAATGGAGCAAAAGTCTCTTCATGGTCCACTCCTTCCTCCTGATGGAACATACTTAATTTTGTAGAGCCACCTAACACTCAGAGTTGACTTCCCTTCTAGCCTTGGCACAATGTCCCATACATAATTTGTCATGATCCTCCTGATAAAACATACTTAATTTTGTAGAGCCATCTAAAACTCAGAATTGACTTCCCTTCTGGCCTTGGCACAATGTCCCATACATAATTTGTCATGATAGAGGTGTACCCCACCATGTCATCCTGCCAACCTATTGCTCTACATTATAAAACTTCTTGGAAACTGAAAGGATCTTAATCTCTAGTGTTACTCATCAATGCTGCTAGAACTAGTTCACCCTATTTTCTATACAAATTGCCTTCTCTAACTCATATGACCTATGCTATATATAGGCTAGATCCTTTCAAGTTGGTAAGAGCTTGTTGATCCACAATTTCAAATGCATAGCCCTTATCCTCCATAACCAAAACTAAAAGCAGATGAATTATTAAATCAAGCACAAACAAAATATCAAACTCCAAAGAGTTACCTGACTGAAGTCAAAAGGAAATTGCACTGACTCCTACTGCTAGATACTTGGCATCATCACCAAAATCAACCTAAACTCCAAACGTATGATCCTTGAAATTGGGAAAACACTCTCGAGTAGATATCATATGCCTAGAAGCCCCACTATCCACATACCAAGCATTCCTTGGAATCTTCTTGGTAGAAAGACAAAACTATTGACAACTCCTCAAACTTGGTAGCAAACACATTAATCTGAGTTTCTCTACAAATTGCTACTTCCTCCTACTCTTGGTTTCCCCAGTTCCTCTTCTTATCTAGACATTGTGATGCATAACAACCAAATCTATAACTACTAAAACACTTGATTTTACACAAGTCCTTCGTTGGTTGTAAGGATCCTTCCACATCCTTTCCCTTACCCTTGATGTTCGAAACCATTCCTATTTCAAAAAATCTAGGTTACATACTGTAAACACTAATTCATCTTCAAACCCTTGCTACAACTACAAACTAGAAAATTTCGTGTCAAAAAACACCTACAATAAAAACCTAACCATCTCTTCTACTAAACCCTAGTTCACACTCCTAGTTGCTTAGCAATCACCTTTAGACCATTGTTGATTAAAAAAAATTTGTTGGTTTGTTGTGTGCCTTAGCCACTAGTTCAAAAATTGTAGCTTTTTTACTCCTTCAATCCCCTGTCTGCCAATTTCACTTATACAAGGATGTTAAAGTTTGTCACCCAAAATCCTAGCTGCAAACTTCACAAACTTCTAGTTGTGAGATCAATTTTATACATAGCAAAAGACATGAGCATGAAAGACCCAACCGTTATGGTTAATCAAAAAACTAGCCACTGATTTAGACCTCTAAAAAAATATCGTGGTGGATTAATTGGTTGTGAGTTTTCCTTCAATCCTAGTGCCACAATTTTCCACCTTTCTTTCCATCGTGATTTTTAAACTAAAAAGTCCGACAACTACATAAAATCCAAAGTGATTTCAATAGAATAGAATTGACAATTTTCTTTAAAAAACTGTCATTTTTCATATGCCCCAAGATGCGAATTCGCACAAAAAATCCCCCCCCCCCCACCCCAATTTTGCATACAACTGCAATTTTTTAAATCTCCTACAAATTCTTCAAATAATAAGCCCTAAAATCCCTTCTAGCTACATGATTTTATTCTTTTGCCCATTTTGCTCGGATACCATGATTAAATTTTTAAACCCTAGTGATTATGTTTTAATGTTGATAACATTGCATCAATCACACCGTTGACAATTTTCCTTGCTACCTGCAGTTCTAAGGAGAAAAATGATTCCAAGTCACGAAACTAAGAACCTCGAGCATGCAATTTGCCCTATAAACAGACTTGAAGACAAGAAAACACAACACAACAAGGCTTTACTAGCCGCCTTCACTTTAAGCTCCACCAAACTATAACCATAAGATTGTTATGGCACGCAGGCTTACAAATGGTGGATGATTCTCAATCATGTAAGGATTCTACAAATAATCTCATATTCAACCTTAACCCCATTGGCTTTGATGTTTTACTAGAACAAATAAATATGCATCTTCCCCAAAAAATACGAGGGAATATTAGGTGTACATACTCAAATCCACCCTCTACAACCTTTGACTGTTACAGAGATGCAACTCTTTTAAAATAAATTAGACCAAAAAGAAAGAACAAGAGAGAAAAATGGAACTTAATCATTTTGGTGTGTTTCTGAAACAAACTCCAAGTGGCTTCAATATACCAGTGCATACCCCAGGGAACAGAGTCAATCACCAGATCATGAATGCAAATCCTCATTGTAAATTAGTTCTAATTAGTGGATTATGATACAACCCATCTCATGAATTACACAAGCTATTCTTATTAATCCATCACGAATCTCAAGAATTCACTATAGCTTACAAAGATAATTTAATTCCTTCCTTGAAGGAAACCCATCTACACAATCACACATTGACAAAATATTGCCAAGACAAATCAAAGTATCCTTAATATTAAGACTCATGTAATTTCCGAGAATGCAAATGTAGACAGTTTATGCAACACTTTGGCATTCTATTTATTACTAACTGAAAGTTACAATGTGGGACTTGGTCCTTCCTTCACTGTGTAGTTACCCAGTGCTTGACAAGCATAGCCTTGCAACTACCCGCCCAGAGAAAAGAAATTTCAAGACCCTTATTCACAGCCTTGGAATTCCTTTTATAACAATAAGGAATGCAACAAGCTACCAGCCGTTTACATATGTCCAAATTTCACCCATCATTACCCCATTTACAAGGGAAAAACCCCCTAGTAAAATTAGTTGCCTCAATCTTGTCCTCTAGCGAGACTACCAAGTTAGTTTGAAGAGATACATGAAAGCATTGGTGCCAAGGTCATAATGCTTCCAAGAAAACTAACCACCTTGTGAGCCACGTCATTACCACCCAACAGTGGTTATTGATGCAGAGAAGACTAGGATGAAAGATTCTCATTGTTCTTCCTCGTAGGGGAGAACTTTTCTAACAAGCAAGATTGTATGGCTCCAAACCTGCATCTTCAATGTTCCCACCCTTCACTATCTCCATAGCTCACCTATTTGAAGGGGAAAAGACGATTGATAGAGAGATTGGAATTATTTTCAAACCACAAGCAATGCCTATAGTCGCACTCAGGAAATTTAACATCTCTCTAACAACCGCTAGTATTTTCAATACCCATTTGGCTACAAGGTAGGATAACAATCTGCTTTTCTCCAAGGCTTCTGCAACTCTTCCGCAATATAATCTCTTTTAGCCATCTTTCCAAATACCAAAACTTTGTTGTACTCTTTATGTTCTTCATTTCGCAACCACTAAGCATGATCTATTAATTGTTGTGGATATGTCTATCTCTCACAGCTCTACAATATAGCTTATATATAATATCATCACTTTGTTTTGATGGACCATACTCTTTGAAACATAAAGTGGTGACAGCTAGTTTTTGTTGAGACATGAACCAGCTAGGACTCGAACCTAGGACCTTCCATATGTTGTTGGAGTGCTCTACCACTGAGCTACTGGCCCCTCTTGGACTAGTCCATCATCGGTCCGGGTGTGGCTTATTTCCAACACCAACACCCCCCTTAAGCCACACCTCTCGTGTGCTTGGGGCTCCTAGCCTGGACCTGGCTCTGATACCATGTTGAGACATGGACCAGCTAGGACTCTGTTGACGTGTATTTTGTACACTATCAAACACAGAATAAAATACCCAAGGGTACCTTATCCTCTCTTGAGTAAAGCCTCTGAATGCTGAAGATATCGCAAAAAAGGATCAATCAGGATGACTTCAAGGTTCTTCGTTGTAGGATCTCTACGTGTGGATAAGCACCAGTGGTCGTTGTAAATGCTATTTCTTCAAGGGGCCTTACGTTTTCGATCTGCAGGAACAGAATTTTCCTAAAGCTAACAGGTTCTCAAAAAAGATCAAAAGACAGGGTTTGCAAGAGATGAATTCTAATCTAATCCTAAGAATGACTCAATGTAGGCTAGACTTGGTAAGATTCTACCAATTTCAGTATTGCCAAGGAATTACAACTCTACTGGAATTGATGCGATCTTCTAAGGTGATTAGTGATTTTTCAAATCATCAAGAATTATAGACACTACCATAAAGATACATATCAATAGTTCAATAATGATTGAAGGTTCAAGCAATCTAAATATCTCCAGCCACACAAGGCATCCTTACAATCAGTAAGAAGCTAGTGGTTTGGAACGTGAATCTCACCAAAGATCAAGCCCAACACTTAGTCCTTCAAACTTAAATACCGCTTTGACTGAGAGTGATTCAAGAAAGTAAACAACCATGAAGATAGCCACAAGAATTGCAATAAAACACCATAACTTCAATATTTTATTGATCTCAAAGCCAAAATAGACAACAATTGTCTGAAATTCTTTCTTCAATACTCAATCTTGCTACAAAATAACTTTCTTCTCTCCAAAAGCTCTAACTATCTATCTCCTTAATATCTAATCTCTAATCTTCTAATTTCTAATGACAAAATGAAAATGAGTGAGGGTATATATAGCATCCTCAATTACAGTGAACGGCCCAGATCAAAAGATCAATGGCTGAGATTTTGACACCTAAACCCTAATTAGGGTTTGTTACAAAAAGTCCCCTTTTAGTTGAACATTATTAAATGCATAGCCAAATATTTAATTGGCACAAAAATCGAGGGAACGTCGACCAATGATCATTAAGATGCCACATCATTTTATAACAACCTCTCTTCTAGAACCTTATTCCCCTTCCAATGTTCTTTCTTAGCATATGCAATGAATCTGGACACAATTCCTTCAATCTCAGCAATAGGAATCTCGGGAAGATTCCTCATTCGTTCTTCCAAGTGAATGACCTGATCAAAGGCTTTGAGAAGAGCCGTTTCCCATCCAGGTTCGAGTTCTTTGATCTTCTCAATCAGGAGCATAGTAGTGAGCATTAGATCCTGTTGCTCATCGTGATGACATTCTCATCTTTGCAAAAGATGACCTTGACTCTTTCTTTAAACTCTTGAAGGTCCACATCTGTCTCAACTTCGATCCTCCTGCCAAGAATGGTACACAACACTTCAAACACCTTATCCTGAATTGGATGGATGACGCCTTCAACTTGATTGCATTTGGTGCTGATGTCCTCGAAAAGAACCTCTTTCATCTGGAGTAGAGTTGACCACTGAAGTAAATTATGAGCTCCTCCATCCATTATCTTTTCTTGTGCTAGGATCTTCCTTGGTGTCTACCTGATTACTTGCAGAACAGGAATGATAACATCTCTAGTGTGAGCGAAAGCGGCTACCGTTATCATTAGGTTGTGGACGATCTCAAGGACCTAGATAGCTCAGTGGATTGTCTGCATCATTCTTGTTGTAAATTCAACGGCTACTGTGTGGGATTTGTCAATCCAAGAGCTCATAAGCTGAACCAAACTCTTGACTCTTTCTGCCTCGCCAACTGATTCAAGGGGAAGTGCTTGCACAGGAGACACTGCTGGATCCTGACGTCCCAAGGTCTGATTGAGATGGCTAAAGTAACCTCTCCAAGCACCGACTTCTCTCTCAAGCTTTCTATTCTTTTCCATTTCTTCCTAAAGCTTGTCTTTAAGTGCTTCAAATGAATCGGTTGCCTCATCCAATGCCTGTTCAGCAGTAAGTGGACCAAGCTCAAATGTTTCTACATCATACTCCTCTACAAGGATTTCACCTTCATAATTGTCCACTACTGGTGTAGCTATCTGCAATTTCCTAGACCCTGTCTCATCTCTGATAACCTTGGACATCTTGGTCGCCTTCTTCTTCTCCGTTACTTCTTGAGAGTTTCCTATAAGGCTCTCCAAATCAATTACATCATCTTCATCTTCAATCACAATCACCCTTGTCAATCTCTCTTTTAACCAATCCGGAATGGCGGATCTTGTCTCTCTAACTTGTATTTCCTTAAGCAATGGTTCGTCTTCTCGGAGAGGGGATGTCACTTCATCATCATTCTTCTCTTCATGTAGCTCATCGACTTGGGGAGATTGACTTGATGAATGCTGAGGTGCCTACCCCTTTTCAGGTTTATCATTTTGTACCATCGACTCCATAGATTCATCAACCTCAGGCACCGTCTTCTCTTGTCCTTCAACTTGACTTGTCCTTTTTTCATGTCGAGAAGATGTGCCTAATGAGCGATCTCGATTGGCCTCTTGCTTCTTCTTGGAGGGCTCTCTTTTCTCAGGTCTTTCTTTCCTCTTCGCGCCTCTAGGATGAGAATTGCCTTCACTTGTGCTTGCTCCTCCTTCTTCTGGTCTTTCCTCCAAAGTAAAAGTCATTGGTATGTTCTATTCTCTTAACTCTTGATGTTGTACATCCACCCATCTGCGAGTACATGACAAAACTGGAGCCATCAAAGCTCTCAAGTCCGAAATCTCAGGCTCGTTCCAATCTATCTTCACTGCTTTGTCTTCTCTGTCATAGGATGACTGGAGATGTCTGCCATTGTCCTGAGCTTGATCGGCCACTCTGTAAACTTTGCACTTCCTGATGAAATCTAAAGGTAGTCTGGAATGCATCTTTCTTTTCACTTCTAAATCACTTGAGAGATTCATCCAAAAGTCCTCTACCTGACATTCGTGTTTGTACTTCCTACCAGTTGTCTCTTCCATATAACCATGAGGATCGAAATTCTCCCTCGAGGCAGAACGTGAATGAATATAAAGCCAATTCCTTCTCTGCATCATTCAAGGCTTGAGTATTAGGACATACCTCAACTGAATTCCCCAATATGATGGGCACGGGAATTCCATTTCCATGCTTGTGTCTGAATGCCTTTGCATAAGCTGCCAACTACCTAGTCACCTCAAGTAGCACTATCCTGTCCATCGGATACCTCGGCAACATGTAGGGAGGTGAAGGACACCCATGAATTCTGATATATGTAAACTTTTGAAACTGGATGAACCAAGCACCATACCTCTTCACAAGCTCTTGTGCATCCAGAGATAGTCGATTGTGAATCCCACCTTGCAATATCCTAGTGATGTTCATCGTGAAGGTGTCATTGACTAACTTGTAGTCACCTCTAGGAGGATGATGCAAATGAACATAAGAGTCACATACTCTCACTTCTCCGGGTTCTCTTCCGATCACTCCTCTGTGAGGTAGCCCTGCATATTCGAAACTCCTGATCAAGGCATATATGACGTATGAGCTCATGTGGAATGATTTGGTCTTCTCAACTACACATCCAAGCAATGGCTAATAATTCTAGCCCAATGAATTATTCCTTTCCCTTGAACTATCACTTGGATGAAGTAGAACATCCACTTCTCAAAGTAGAAGGCTTGTGGAGCCCCTGTAACTCGATTGAGCAAAGTTATCAAATCTCTGTACTCCTCCTGGAAGTCGATCCTATGTGGTGTATTGGGAATCTTGCTCAGGCGAGGACAACTTTTGAGTAACCAATTCTTATTGATGATATTCAAGCAAGTGTCGGGATCATCTTCATACATTGACCTGGCTCCTTCTAGGCTTTTGTAAATCATATCTTTACGCTCTGGAAGATGGAGAGCCTCACTTATAGCCTCCTCTGAAAGGTAAGCCAAAGCGTTCCCTTCCTTGGATACGATCGATCTCGATTGTGAGTCATAATGGCGGGCACACTCGATCATCAGCTCATGACACTGGACTGCTGGAGGGAAACCGGCCGCCTTGATGAGGCCACTTTCAATTATTCTCTTTGCGACAGGTGATGGCTTGCCAATGTAGGGGACCTCTCGAAACTTCTTCACACTGAAGTTTCCCAAGTTGGTATCTCCGATATTGCTCCACTTGGACACGATCCTGGTCTGCAATTCTTCGTTCTTCTGATCTTCCTTCATGAGAGCTGGACGACTAGTAGATGCTCCTGCCTTTGGAGTCGCCATCTTGACACCTACACAACATTTCATAATGAGTAATATACCTTAAAGCGTAGAAATATAAAGTAGAAAGGAAGATTTAAGATTTTAATTAGGAAACTTCATGATAAATCTTGAGTTATCATTTCCTAATTAACTACATCAAACTTAGAATTTTCAAAACAAAGCGCAAAATTCAAATCTTCAACAATGGTGTTAAGGTGATTACGCCATACCTCCACTTGAGTACTAATTCTAAGAAATGATGCAAAAATAGGTGAATTCGCTAGGCAAAATGTAGATCAAAGTTCTCCCTTGAGCAAAATGCGCCTCCTTTAGCCTTCACAAGAATCAACTCCACCTCCTTCTAGCCTCCAACACTTGAGATAAATTCGCTCCAAATAGACCAGATTTCACACCTTCTTCTTGCTCTCCAAATTTGCACTTGAAGCAATGAGTGAATGATTTGGATAATGAAAAACACCTCCAATATATAGAGTGCTCACCACCTTGCTCCCCCTAGGCCGACTTGTCAAAATAGGCCTAAAAAATAAATAAAATTGCAAAAAGGAGAGGCCAACCTGATAAAATAAATAAAAATAAGACCTCAAGCGCTCCATTTTTAATTTTAATTTCACAAAAATTAATTTTAAATGCCTTTATAATAAAAGTTCAATTTTTTTGAGGCTCAAAATTAATTTATTAAATGCCAATGTGTCTTTTATTAAATGCCAATTTAATTTAATTTTTCCAAATATTTCGAAGTTAGCAATTTGGCATCTAATGCAATTTGGAGGATATCAACGCTCAAATATGGTGAAAATAAAAAATGCTACCAACTTCGCCCTGGACCCTTGGCAAGGGTCAGGAGCGAACTTTCAATTTAGGCCTTGCATTCCTCATTTTCTTGTCCAAGACTTCATCTAGGCATTTAAAATGGCATTTTTAATTGGAGTTTTGAGTTTAATTTCACTTGATCTCTAGAAGGAAAGTGCCTTCAGGACTTTTTCACCCTGGACCCTTGGAGAGGGCCAGGAGCACCTTTTCACTTTTGCTCTTAATCCTTCACCTTTTATTTGTCAATTCTCGTTGTGGGGTAAGCAATGATCTCTTTCATCTATTCCATACACGTTTAATTTGCTTTTTGCAAGGCAAAAATAGGTGTTTCAAAGATTTTCGCCCTAGGCCTCCAATGAGGGACAGGGGTGACTTTTGTGTTTTAGCCTAGGATTATCAAGTTTTGAAGTCAAATCTTTGTTCACCATGTTTTAGAAGACCTTTTCCACCCTTGCACAACCTTGCCTTAGCGTAATCTTGGAGGGAAGTTATTGGTTTTGAAAAAATCGCCCTGGGCCTTCAGTAAGGGACAGGAGCGCTTTTGAGTCCTCTGTACAAATTCTTGATTACTTCAATCCCAAATTACCCTCAAGGCGTAGAACATCATTCTCCACTCCCTTTTGAATCTTGGAAACAAAAAAGTTATCTTGAAATGCAAGGAAAGTGGGCACACTTGGAAATTTCGCCCTGGACCCTTGGTGAGGGACAGGAGCGAATTTGCAAATTGTCATCAAAATTTGTAATCCTAGTATCTCAATTCCACCTCAAGGCATTTTAAACATCATTTCAAACTTGCGCCTTGGCTTAGATTTGTCCAAACTTGGAGAGAAGTGCTGGATATTAGGTTTTTCACCTTGGGCCTTTAGTGAGGGACAGGAGCGATTTTGCAAATTCAAGTTTATCCGTCCTTTGTTAGCCCTCCAAATTATCTTCAACGGGCGAAACACGCCTTCTTCCATTCATTTCAATCACAAAATTTGTTTTGTCCTTGTCAGAAAATTGCACTTTTAGAATCTAGCTCCGGGCCTTCAGTGAGGGTCAGGAGCGCCTTTTGTTTTTTGGGTTGATTTCCTCCTTTGTTGACCACTCAAATCATATTCAACGGATAGAACATGCTTTTCTTGATCTCTTCCAATCATAAAATCACCTTGATCCTGCAAGAACAGTGCAAATTTGAAAATCAAGCTCCGGACCTTCAGTGAGGGTCAGGAGCGATTTTTGCCTTCTAGGCCAAAATGCTTCACCTTTCATCATGAAATGTCTTGGCTAAGGAAGATGTTATCTTGTTTCATGCTATGAATAAATTCTCATGTCCCAAAAGGTCACAAGATGATACATATAAAGAAAATCGCTCTAGACCTTTAGTGAGGGTCAGGAGCGATTTTTCACCTTTTGGGCAAAACACCTTCAATTTATCATCTTTGATCAATTCTGGATACCTCATTATGCTCATACTATCCTTCACCACGCCTTTGATATCTCAACTTGATCAAACAAGGTCGGGAATGACTCTAATAAGTTTTTTTCACCCTGGACCTTCAGAGAAGGTCAGGAGCGATTTTGATGATTCCAACAAAATCCTTCATCATCTCGAGTTAAAACTGCTTCAGGCGGGTGGAGAAAATTATTCACTTTCCAATCATATCCAACACTTGGTTCCTTTTCACTGCAAGATGAGGGAAATCAAAATTTCGCCCTGGGCCCTCAGCAAGGGACAGGAGCAATTTTTTCCTTCAACCTTCAAAATTCATCATTTTCGTGCCTTCAAATCTTCAAAAGCATCAAAACCACGTCCAATCATCCCTCCTTGAGACCCTGCACAAAGCAAAATAGAAAAGTCAGTGACAAATATGCTTTAAATAACATTTTCGCCCTGGACCCTGAGAGAGGGTCAGGAGCGATTTCACCCTTTCTGGCTAAAATATTCAAAATTTAAGTCTCCAATCATTTCACAAGGCAGAGTTAGGTCATCTTCAAGGCCAAGAACCAGTTAGCAAGCCTTCTTAAAACAAGAAATTGCACTTAGAATGAATTTCGCCCTGGGCCCTAAGAGAGGGTCGGGAGCGATTTCTCTGTTTTAGGCCTCATCTTACCTCCAAAATTTGATCAAAACTTACCTAGGCAAGAACACACAATTTCACCTTCAAAGTGCTAACACTTAGACAAAATTTGGATTTTACCCTAAAAACCCTGATTAGACCTAACCTGAGACCTATCTGACTCTCCTGACAAGCTTACCTCAATTCAATCGTCTCAACTCTAGGGAGAATGCTTAACAACTTTCAAAATTTGACTGGACTCAGCTTGAATAACATCCAAAAGAAACCCCTAAGGTTTAGCCCTAGCCCAGACAGACCACTCACTCACTCAAAACCCTAAAAGCAAAGAGAAGAACAGGCAAAACAAAAGCGAAAAAAGAGGGGGTCCCCATTCTAATGGGGCGATGTGTTAAATGGTCACAACAGACTCGAACCTAGGACCTTCCATGCGCTGCTGGAGTGCTCTACCACTGAGCTACTGGCCCCTCTTGGACCAGTCCATCGTTGGTCCAGGTGTGGCTTATTTCCAAAACCAACAGTTTTTAGGCTCACACATTTGATCTCATCCGGAAACTGCATTGATTTGTGCAAGTCCGTCTTTTTGGTTGTTTCTGCATTAGGAAATTGTGTGAGAGACTCATGATGACCTTGATTTTCTGACATTTGTACATGACTCAAAAGCTACAATATCCGTTGCACAAACATTTTTGGACTTTTACAAATTCATTGGGACATTCTTGCAATTTTGACGGCATGGCTAATAATTAGGGCTTGCATCAATTGTGGGGATCCTCCATAGAATGGTAGCTCTGCATTTAATTCCCAGCTATATTGTCATGTTCACTTCCTGCTGAATTAATGTAAGTTCCAAGTTGGCATGTTATTTTCTATTCATTTGCAGCCACGCCTTCTCATCCGTTGTTTTCTCGGAAACTCACCCAAGAGAAAGAAACCTTTTCAACGAGTTCCGAGCTACCTGACACATCATCACCTAACCACAGTTTTTTGGACACTTCATCAAGGCATAATAAAACTCTCGGCATGATTCTGATTTCTACATTGGCCCTCAAAATTTTCCTTATACTTTTGAGGGTGCCAACAAACACAAGAATGAAAACTTCAAAATAAGGAGACATAGTCTATATCACAAATATTCATCTACAAATTATTAAACATAATTAGCTAAATTAAAGACTTTCACTTTAAACCTTCAAATGCAAAACAGAATAACTCAAACCACTTGAACTCTTTCCACACATTCACATTGGACCTATGTGGAAGTTCCTATCTGAGACAAAAATTTCAACACTTCATTGGTGAAGGTCATGGGAGAGAAAATCTCTATCAAAGGTGAATTTATATTGTGATGTTTTCAAGCTTTTCTAGTATTTTTTCAAGGTTTATTCTCCTCTTCAAACATATTTTGAATGTTGTTTAAACCTTTTTATACATAATATAGGTGTTATTACTTGTTATACATTTTTTGTTTTAAATTAACCTAATGTAGGGTTGTATTGTTTCATTCTTTTGTTATTCATATAGAATGGCTAATATTTCTAGCTCAATTGCTCCAATGCCATAGAAAGAATTAAAAATTGGTACATCACCTTTTTGGCAACGTACATGCATGATTGAGCAACTTCTTAGAAGTCGCTTACCTATGTGCAATGACCAATTTAAGAATAAGAGTTTCTCTAGGTCAAAAAAGGATTGTTGAAGGAACAAAAAGTGGCATATATCAAAGAGAAAGAGGAATGTCAACATTGTAAGTAACTAAGCAAAAGAAAAATCACATTCTCTATCCAAGAAAGGATAGCAAATAATTCCTAATAGCTTAACACTACCAATTAGACAGCAACCCTTCGTTCCACCATTGTCTACCCATGAAGATAATACCCCCTTTCTTTCCCATAATAAAGGCACATTGGGTGAGGCCTTCCACAATGAGCTGAGGGAAGCTACAAATCAAAGCATTACTCATTGCATTTATGGCAATGGCCTTCCTTTCAACCTTGTCAAATCACCATATTGATGGGAAATGGAGATAGCAATTGCAAAATATACCTACTAATTACACTAGTCCCAAGAATGAAAAAGTGTGCACCACCTTATTGACCAAAACAAAAGCTCCTATAGAGGCATCATTGAGGGCAATATTATATACATGTTTTGAAACAGGGGTATTCACTGTTTCCAATGACAGGAGCAAAAACCGTTTGAAGAAAAAATCAACAAACCAAAAGATTAAGATTTTTTCATTTATGTTCATATTCTCTCATTTTCGTTTATATTGCATGATGAACACTAATATGGTGCATAAAAGATAACTAGATGCTAACAATTTTCAAATTTTCAATTACAATCAACTTTGTACAAGGCCAACCTACAATATAAGTACATAGTTCCAAAAAATCAGACATAGTCAATGACACTTGCGACTATGGAAAGAGTAATAACACTAAAGGGTTGTAGGTCTTGATGATGAGGCCCTTGAGTAGAGCCTCTCTAGAGTTATTCAAACCACATAACTATCATAGTTGCACTCCCTACGGAAATCATAACCGTCACCATCATCTAGGATATCATCATTTGCAATCCACTAAAAACATAATTTGATCTCATTGAAGTTAATTGACATTCTTTATTTTTGAAACAGCTCGTTTTTGGTTTAAATCTCAATATATTGCTTGTTAAAATCGATGAACTGCTTGATAGTTAATTAGGTAATCATATGCCAAAGTACCTAAGGTTCTTAAGAGTGCTCGGTAGTTTTTAAAATGACCATTGCCACTTCACAAGATAAACACATACATTGATAATATGAATATCACACTACCATTTTAGCCTCATTAAACTTTGTTGATAAAGATTTGGAATGCAATTTTGTTGGCTTTGGCTTGATATTATATTACCTTAAAAGGTTAAAAAGAAAATTAAAAAATTCTTGTTTTGTCAAAGTAGCCAATATTGAAATAATGGCATTTTCCATCAAAGTACTCTTTGGGAGGGCCTTTCTTAATTAAGCATCTCAAGAGCTTAAGATTGTATTCATAATTTCAAAATGAGAACAGGGCCATGCTATATACTTTTTTCAACAACCAAACATGACCAATGTTCTTTACAAAATGTCAGTGTTACCAGGAGATATGTCTCTAGATCCTCGGGACGTCTTGGGTACCGGGACATGTCTCTCATACTAGGGACATGGTAGGGAACGTCGCTGCTTGCAGGAGACATCCCTCCACAATATCTCGCACGGAAACAAAAAAGAACCTTAACTTAAAACGAGTAAAAAGCAATAAATATTCCAGAGGGGAAATAAACACTGCCAGGTGAAGGAAAATGCAACAACAGGGTAAACAAAGATTCTCACGAGATTTGTAATGTTATATATAACATCATTGCACAAAAGTCTCCATGTATGCCTGTAGATCTTCAAGAAATTCTTGAATAAGTTAAGAGTTTTCTTGCCACATTTGCTAGTATAAGTGTAGAGTATATTTGACAAATGTGACAGCATTTTTAATTCATTTGATTTTTGCAGTATTCAAATGGATTATAAAGTATGCTCTATGTTTGATGTTCTATCTCAGGTATATTTAAATGCACAGTTGATTATTCTTTGTCCTTCCAATTTGTTTGTTCATCTGGGAGACTGTCAGTCCGTTACAATTGAACAGGCACTGGTCTTGGAAATATTTGACCAATCATTAAATGAACAAATTATTAACCAGTAGTTTAGGAATAGAAGTAGGTTTCTACGCACCTAATGATTCAATGAAAAACTAGGGAAATATCTGAAGTAAGCCTTGAAAGCAGTCATTTTAAGTGAATCATGATTGGCACATGTACAGCAGCTTATTAGCCATCACAGCAGTAGGCCAGGTTTGGTCTAGTGGCAAAATTTGAGATCAAAACTTGCATTTGGGTACCTCTAGGAACACCTTCTCAAGTCTCACAGAGCCCAAAGTGTAAAAGGGTTTAACCCACTCTCATCAATTGGCCTTAAACCCTCCATAGTCTGTTGAAGCCCCTACTTTACCTTCTTGACATCAAATCCTTGGCCCTAAAGGTAAGAAGAGTTCTAAATTGTGGGGCAGTGATCTGGGGATCCAACAGTATATTTGTATACTTTTTAAAAATTCTTTATTTTGTAAGAGAGGCCTTGTTTAATATAATTTACCTTTACTCCCCAAAGCAATATGGATGAATTATCATGATTTCCTTGCAATTCTCTTTTTGTAAATGAGGAAATGATATCTCTAGAAACCTCTGAAGTTTAGGATGGCATTAGAATTTAGATGTATATATCAATAAAAAACATATATTTTCACAACATTTTTCAAGAAATAAAAAGTTATCTCCAAACATTATTAAGAAAATAGCAATTTTGAGTTATTTAAGTGCCTAGACTTGCATTGTACTCTGAATAGTTAGTTTTCCACGATGTTTATGAATCAGATTTAAAGAAAACAGAGAAAAGAATTCATTATTTATGCTTGTACTTGCACATGGTATAAAAATATTTGGAAACCATGAATTTCTAAAATTATCCTCATATACTTGTAGGCTAGAAACTTTTCTGCTTCCCCATTTGGCATTTCTCCTTCATTCAGAAAGCAGTTCTCCTTAACTGAGAACTTAGGATGGAAATGAATAATACCCTAGAATATAGGTCAGCTTCGTATGCTTTTCATGATAACAGATAAAGGCAAGAGAAACAACGAGATTATTAGGAAAAAAAGTCTGAAGTACATTGCTAAGTGGTAAGCCTTGATAGTGGATAAACAATCATGAGGAAGGAAATTTAATGCCGATTAAGTAAATTTATCACTTCTAAAGATAAACAGGACACAACATCCAAATAATGGGGATTAAAATACACATTTCATCTCCCCATCAAATTAGAATAATTTAGATTCAGTTCCCAAGGTATACCTAGCATCTCCAAAGAAAATTAAGCCTCTGACTAAACAGGACAGGAAACGAGGCTAAGCATATAATAACATTACCAACACAAGACCAGGTCATCTCATCTAAAAGGGAGTATTAGTGTAATACACGTAATTAACAGCAGGTACATGTAAACATGAAAAAAATTATACCTGCTGCTGTTACAACCATCCATATACAACTATATGTTATTTAGGCCATACATGTAAACATGAAAAAAACTATACCTGCTGCTGTTAAAACCATCCATATACAACTATATGTTATTAAGCTGGCTTAAATTCCTTCAGTTAGGGAAGTATTACCGAATCTACAGATATATCTCTATTTATTAGAAAATAAGAAAAGATAATCATGTACTTCTAAACTCCTTATTTTGTGACATCCTGAGATAAAGTTTTTTGCACATTCAAGCATAAATGTAGAGAAAGTAGTATAGTTAAAAAATAAAATGGCACATAAATAAACTTTCAAATTCACAGCATCAAAAGGGAAATGGCATTGCAAAAGTGCGAGGAGGTCATGTTCACATGCCTGTCAGTGCTATGATAAAAAGAACTACATAACTCTGATCTGACATGAACAAGATGTTTAGGAAACCTAGATCAGAAAGTTTTAGGAAATATCTCGTAAGAATAATCACCTTTTCTTTTTCTTTTTTTGAGATGGCAGCAGTCTGACGGAAGAAATCCTGCTCCTGTGCAAACTGTAAGATCACAAAATCCATTAGTAAATAAAAAATGCCAAATTCTAGCACAGATTCATCATACCTTCCTTTTGTATCTGACAAAAATATTCTTCCAAATGCCATAACCATAACTACTGTTTCCACCATTAAAAGAGTAACTGAAATAAGGAATAAACATATCGATGCTGATTGGAATCCCTCTGCTTTGTCATACATAACATTACACAAAAGTCTCCATGTATGTCTTAAGTTGAATAACAAAGCAGAATCCTTGAAATCACTTGAATGGGTTGGCTAAGCCTTTGGGATGCAATCTCTTAGACATAAGAGGAGATTCCCATGTGGTTGTTAAGAGATGCCAGATTAAATGAATGAATGATTGGAAATTGAGAAGCATTTTGGAAGAAGTGGAATTAATTGGCAGCAGTTTTTGAACACGTTACTTTCTTGCATTGTTAAGAGAGTGTAATCATATTGCAGATTGCCTTGCAAATGCAGAAGTTACCCAGTCATCTTTCACACAAAGATCAGAGAAGATCCTAGGGGTTGTGAGATTTTCGGATCTTTAAAAAGCCAAAGCTCCTTCTTTAAATACTTCCCTCCTCATGTTTTTGTGGAGACAATTTATCCTACGTATGGTGAAGAATCATAAACTGCTCCTGCCATGTAATGCAGCAGGCTAGTACTGCATGCAGCATTGATGCTGGCACATTGGACAATCAATGGGAAGCAAATGGAGGTTTTTTCATTTCTCTTCACTGATTTCTTTTGCAGTTGCAGGTGGGTTGATAGCAGAAGGTTTTTGATGGTTACTGCAGCAGGTATTATGAAGCATAGGTTGCATGGTAGGGATTCTTCCTGCAGTTGTGCAATATCCGACAGGCATCTCAGACAGAATTTCACCATTAAAGATTTGGCTACACTGTCCTTTGTTATAGCCATGCTGAGGGAGGAGGGCCTGTGTAATACGAAGGTGTTGTGCACAAGGGCATCTGTTATAAAGGATTATGTCCAGAAGCTAGGCAGAAGAGTAGCAGACCCTGTTTCAAAGTAATGAATATTGCAAAGAATTATTCCCTTGGAAGAGGTGTTCATCATTGCAGAATGCTCAGATGAGGGCTTTAAGGAATCAGAAGAGCAGTTTACAAAAGCATAGCAGAGAGAGATTTTGGATATTCCAAAGTCCCTGACGGCCTGAATCTCACATTGTATATTGACAACCTAGGTAATTCTTTGGGATAGTAGTTGTCTAAAGATTTTAAGTCTCTTTACTCTCCCTGTTATTTCCAAGCATGGTATTATTAGGCCTCCTAGAAGAGAGTCGGTAGATCCTGGAATCAAGGTGATCAAGAAGGATGATAAAGCTTCTAGTCCAGATAAGTCAGTACCCAAAAGGTGGAGTTTGCTTCTATGTGTTTGTAATCCGTGATGAATTTTTGTTGGGAATTTTCTAGTTATTTGGGTTTTATAAGCTTGGGCTTGTTTCAGCTTTTCGTAAACTTGGTGTGGGCCATATACAAAACACAATTAACCTATAAAAAAAAAATGACTACTGTTGGTAGATATCATTGACAGTCAAATATTGTCCTCCACGTGGCAGTTCAGGGTGCCTGCCCTTAAGACATTGTTTTGCTAAGTCCAAGTTTGGCCACCATGTTAATAAAGAGATAAAGAGTAAGCAAATTCAAGCTAAACTACAGCTCTAACTGTGATAAATTATAAGGGGCAGAAACATTATACAAACACATAATGGTATTTCAAAAATAAGAAATATTCATTATAGATTAACTGAAGAAAAACATAGGATTACTATTTAAATATAAAGAGCAATACCTAGGTGATTCTAAACAATTTATATTCATTTATACAAAATCTCAATATCATGTCCCCTTTTTCAGGTAAGGAAAAGATTAATAATTTAACTTAAGGTGTCCAGATAACTTTATATTATTTTCATTAAAGAGAAACTTATGTTTTATAATTAGAAAGTTGTTTTTAAAATAGAGTAAAAAAGGTTGTTAGGACTGGATCCAAAAAAAATGTTATCAATTAAATGGACTTTCAAGACACTTTTTAGAATAAATTTTTGAAGAGAAAAAAGAAAAAAAAAATATTATTTGATTATTATTCCCTCAAGTGCTTATATAAGCAAGAGTTGAGCATAGAAAAAGGTTAGTATTATTTATGAAATAAAATCCTATTTCAAAGCTTAAGCATACCGTTCATCTCCACATCTAAAAAGAAAAACCTTTGGTGCAAAAATATAGAGCATGAAAACCATCTCGGTTTCTTCTTCAGATAGGATGTCAAAAACCCTCTTGTCCATTCTTGGTGACTTCACTCAAGGATCGCCAATGTGCTGAAGATTACAATTCATATTCAGTTTCAATTTATTTGAGGATCTTGAAGATTTCTAAGTGCATGGATTTATTTTTTGCAGATTTTGGTTTGTGTGAAGGTTTTAGTACAACTTAAGATGATTTCAAAATATTTATTTAAGATTTAGTGTTAAAAATTTGGTTATTAATGTTTCGCTTTATCATGGCTGGCCATACCCTTATTCCCTCCATAACATTTGATATTGATGAATATTAGTGCTTGTGGTTATTTGAGAGGAGGTAAGGAACTGTCCTGCCTTAAATTTGCTGATCACAACCCATAAACAATGCTACGCTTCTGTTCATAATACATATCTTCATCGATACTCTTATGAGCTATTCTTATATGATATAAATGCTGTCATATCAATCACTAATGGTGCAGCTCATATGGTAAGGTGTTATTAACATGTTTTAGTCTTTTGAGTATTACTGCCATACACTATAAAGGAAGTCACAGCCTTTATAAGCTGTTAATCTTTATTTGCTCAGCCTGCTGTACCTCTTCTAAGGCAGCCGTATCTGCATATATCCAGGCTATGTCACAAGGTTCGAGTTCGAGTTCAAGTTCGGCAACAATGATATTCGGATGAAGTTCGGCAAGAGAAAAAATTCGAAAAAAAAATGTCACTAAATTCGCCTTATATAAATTTAAAAATTTTAAAATATAAATATTTAATTTTTTAATTTAAATATTGTAAATATTAAATATATTAATTTAATATTTTAATAACTAACCATTTAAATTAAATATTTTAAAATTTTAAGTAATAGTAAATAATTAACACTAATCACAATTAATTTCAAATAATAATAGAAAATTGTAATATGTATTGTTAATTTCAAATAATAATAGAAAATTGTCTAGGTTACCGGGTTCGCCTTTGGGCCCCCCTGGTACGGGTCTTGGTTCAACCGGGTTCGTGGTACGGGTCCGGTTCGACCAGGGTTCGAAAAACCCAGAGTGGGGTCGAACCCAGTCGAAAACCCAGAGTGGGTTCGACCCTAGTCGAACCCAGTCAAACCCAGTTGAACCCGGGCAGATGGGCGGCCCGTAAAGTCAAAAAATAACGCAAATTTAATTTTTTTTCAATTCCGCCTTGTAAAAAGTGAAATTTATAACCTAAAATTGACTTCTGAAACATTTTATTGACTCATTTCACCTCATTTGTGTTGCAAACAAAAGTTTTATGAGAGCAGGTTGAAGAAAGGGTGAACAAAATTTGGCTTCCAAGATCAAAGAGGAGGAGTTGAAGACTGATTTTTGACGCTTCAACAAGTGTTGCAGCATCATTTCCATACATTTTCAAGCTTCCATTGGCTGCAAGAGGTAGGTTTTTAAACATTTATTTCCAACTATTTTTGTTTCACAAATTGTCAAACATGAAACTTGAATTTTTTTTCATTATTTAGTTTTTGTTTTTGAATATGTTTATATTATTTCTTGCCATAGGAACTAGAATGGCATCTACATCTTCCTCCATTGGCAATGAACAAATAATTGCAAAACAAAGAAATGATCCAAATTCTCCCTTATGGAAATATGTGGACATTATAAAACAACTTCCGGGGAGGTGGGGGATTCCGTTGGAAATGCCATGGATGTGATATTCAACGTAATAGTTCATATTATCGGGTGGTAGGCCATTTGTGTGAAATAAAAGGAAGAGGCATCAAAAAATGCCCTGGAAAAAATAGTAAACCTATACCGGATGAGACAGTGATGAAATATATTAGGGAGCATGAGGCGGCAGAAGAGAGGGAAGCCCGTAGATTGAACCAAACCGCATCAAAGAAAACAAAGGGAATGCAAGGCCCTTCTAATCCCAATATTGTAGTAGAAGACCACCCCTTCTTTGCCACAAATGAACCTAAAAGTGAACCACCCTTGACACGTAAAAGAACAAAGGGGCCTTTAGAAACCGCATTCCAAAATGAGAGTAGAGACAATGCTGACCAAGATATAGTAAGGTGCATTTATGCAAATGGGTTGTCATTCAATATTGTTCACTCCCCATATTGGAAGCAAATGATAAAAAGTGTTAATGAGGCATCAAGAGGGTATAAGGGCCCCGGTTATGAGAAGGTACGTGGAACATTATTGGAGAAAGAGGTGAAGAGAGTTGAAGATGCATTGAAAGTTGAAACCCATAAGGGATTCATGGGTTGAGACAGGTGTAACAATTGTTTCAGATGGGTGGAAAGATGCTAAAAACCGTCCCTTGATCAATGTCATAGCAGTGTCCCCTAAAGGGGCAATGTTTTTGAGAGTTGTGGATTGTGAGGGCCAAATAAAAGATGGCCAATTTATTGCAGAAATTCTCATCTCTGCCATTGAGTCTGTGGGACCCCGCAATGTTGTCCAAGTCATAACGGACAATGCAAAAAATTGTAGAGCTGCTGGTTTGTTGGTTGAGCAACGCTATGATCACATCTTTTGGACACCTTGTGCGGTACATTCACTCAATCTTACGATACAAAAGATTGGGCAAAAAATAAAATGGATCAGAGATGTGTATGCAGAGGCTGAGGACATCCAGATGTTCATCACAAACCACCACATGTCTCAAGGGATTTTTAGAACCTATTCGAATTTGGAGCTATTGAAGGTAACTGAAATAGTAATTTAATTTTACATTTTCTGATTTTTTTGAATTTTCAATGTTCATAATATCATTGTGTAAGCTATATTGTGTATTCTTCTTTAAAGTTTGGCTTTATTTTTTAATCATTTGGCATTAATTTGTGTTATAGGTTGCTGAGACCCGTTTTGCATCAAAAGCAATCGTCTTAAGACAACTTGTGAAAGTTAGAGTGGCACTATGCAATATGGTGATCAGCACCAATTGGACTATATGGAAGCAAAGTAGCACTGAGAGGGCAGAAAAAATTAGGGATAGAATATTGAATGAGAAATGGTGGGATCTTGTTACATATCTCCTAAGTATCACGGAGCCCATCATGAGCATGATTCGCTATACAGACATGGATAGGCCTTGCATAGGTGAGATTTATGATGGCATTGACTCAATGCTTGAAAAAATAAAGGTCACTATAAATGAAAAAGAGAATGATCCTCAGGAGAAATTCTTCAAAGAACGGGAAGTAATTATTGTAGAGAGGTGGAATAAGATGACCACTCCTTTGCACCTTCTTGCCTATGCCTTGACACCTAAGTACTATAGCAATCAGATTCTTGATAAACCAGGAAGGATTCCACCATGGAGAGATCTAGAAGTATCTGATGGGTACAAAGCAGCATTTCTTAGACTATATCCCGATGATGATTTGCGAGATGTTGTTACAAATGAGTTCATAGAATTTGCAAATGGGAATGGTCTAAGTGTTGATGCACTTCGTCATAGATCCAAGAAGGATGCTCATAGCTGGTGGTACTTCCATGGCACATGCTTCCAACACCTACAACCCCTAGCTATAAAAGTTTTATCACAAGTAAGTTTAATTAATTAAAAATTTTAATTTACAAGTTTTAGTTTATTTATAGTTTACTTTGTCTTCATAGGTTGCTAGTAATTTTATTTTTATTAATGTATAACTTTAATTGTTTACTTTGTCTTCATAGGTTGCTAGTTCATCTGATTTAGAAAGAAATTGGAGCACATACTCTTTCATCCACTTAGTAAAGCGCAATAGGCTGCTATCAAAAAGAGCGGAGAATTTAGTATATGTGCATTCCAACCTACGTCTTCTTTCACACAAACAACATGACTACACACAAGGGGAAACAAAGATGTGGGATATAGAGCCAGAGCATGCTGATTTGGATGCTCCTGCTTCTCAGCTTCTTGCATTGACACTTGATGACTCGGAATTGAGCCAACTTATAGTTCAAGTGCAAGTGGCATTGGCTCATCTAATGTCAATGTCAATGAGGAGGAGGATGAATTAGATGATCCATTTGATGATTAAACTTTAAGTTTATATTGTTGAAAGTTGAAACAATGATACTTGAATATTTTGTCATTTTGATATTAAACTTGATGTATATGATGCTATTATCAATTATGGTATGATCATGATGCTATGATTACAAGTTTATGTTTGTTTTGTTGTTTATATGATGCTATGTGACATGCAAATTTTAATTCATGCTTATAGGCTTCACAAATATCAAAATATATATATATATATATATATATATATATATATATAAAATTTACATGTTTTTGTACTAACGAACCCAAGCCCCTTTTCAAAATTTTGCCGTACAGACGTACCGGGTTCTTCGAACCCGAACCGGTAACTTAGAAAATTGTAGTATGTTCAATCTAATGTATTGATAATTAATAATTTATATTAATATTTTAAGATATCAAATTTTAATATACTAAAAATTAAAACAATGTTGATTATTTTAGTATGTTGAATTTTGTTAACAAAAATTAAAACAAAAATAAAGAAAAGACGAGCAAAGTTGCAAACCACAAAAGCAAATGAAAAATAAAATAAATCCCTCTTGCGCGTAAACAAAAAAATAAAATGAAATCTCACACATTCCATTCCATTCCGCGCGGCCAAAAACACCCATTGATAATGGCTTAGCCTGTCGATAATGGCTGCAAAAAAGGGTTAGTCAACACCATTTTGGAGGAAAGCTTCTCAGAAATGAAGCTCGCATTTCTCTCTCTCGAAATAAGCAGGCTGAAAATGTGTTCTAAGATACATTTTTAATTAAAAAAATTCGAACCTATTTTATCGTATGAATTTCAGGGTGAACTTAAATAAATTTTTGGGGGTTTTTATAAATTCGACGGATTTCAAATTTATTGGATCAAATTCGCCAAACCCTATGACATAGTATCCGGGCATGATTTTATATTTCAAATCTTACAAAATATTTCTGCTTTCTGGTAATTATTTCAGAGATATTTCTGGAGTAGAAATTTAGCATTTCAAATCATTGAAGCAACATTTCTCATTGTAATTTTCATCGTAAGTCAGGATGGCTATGCCACCACAACATAGTGAATTGACTTCATTTCCAGTATTGTAATGTTAATCTGTGTGGTTCAGCACCAGTGTTGATATTAAGATTGTCATTTGTTCTGGAAGGATTGTCACTAAAACTAACTTTAATAGTTTTTCATTTTCAATTTGTACTTTATCTAGAAAGCTTGCTGCCAGAATAAACATTTCATTAACTCCAAGTTTTTGTAACTGTTACTACATTGAGTTGTGCAGCTTGCCACCAGCAAGCATTTTATTATAATACCATACTAACCCTTTGCTCTCACTTTGCCAACATCCAGATATTGATTATCAAAAGGTATTAAAGTTTTATGCTCGTTCATTGTGAAAGTGAAAATTTAGAAACAAAAATGTTCAAGACATTACACACAACTATTGTTTTCTAGAGACAAGAAGGATTTTAAGGAATGGAAATTTTTCCAAGAATCAAATGGTACATGAATATTTGCAATTTTAAGCAAAGCTCCTTCGAGTTTCCAAGACGGGAACGCAGGATGTGGGGATGAGTTTTTGGGTATGACTCTATACATTTTTATAAAATTATATATAAATTTAATTATTATATATCATAATTTACACAAAATGTACAAAATTAAATAGAGTAATAGAATTGAGAACACAATACAACAAATAATCAATGATAATTCAAACTAATAAGTGAACAATGCCATGTGCCGAATCATACATCAAAATGTTAAAGTGTAATAATTTGAATACTAATGATCATAGTAGCTAAAAATCAGAATACGTTACAAATTGTTAACATAATTGTATTGTGACAAGAGGATAAACTTTTTTGTTAATATACTTTGTAGTAAATTGGATTAAAATTCAAATTAATGTTTTAGAGGGAATTATAATTAGAAATGGGTGTAAAGAGAAAAGAATTAAAAATTTAATCTCCTTCCTAGTTTGTGTATAAATACAAGTGAATCTTCATATAACGAAGTAGATACTGTTTCCATGCTCCAAAACCTCTTTTCGGTGAAAGGAAAGGAATATATTTTATGAATAATGGACAATTTGGGAGGCCCACTTGCATCAAAGGATTGGAAATCAGAGAATGCAAAAGATGGATTATTGTTGGGGGAGTATTGATTATCAATGCATTGTCAACTACAACAAACGGCTTTCTCTCTACTTCTGTAGATCAACTCTTTTGGGAGATTCTCAACAAACAAAATGCCCTTGGCAATTGACATGTTGTGCTCCTTCAGAAAGAGCCCCAAGAAATCTGGACACTTCATTCTATAGCTTCCTAGAAAATGATTCAAATGTGGGAGAGAGAGGCAGCTCTTTTAATTCTATCATGTCCCTTTTTCAATAAAACAGACAAAGAACTGTTCTCTCAAGTTGATGTCAGAGTTCGGGAGTCGGAGGTACCACTTGACACATGCTAGAGGGTGGTCACAGAGCAGGGATTAGGGGTTCCGCTCGGTGCATACCTGATGATTGTCGGGGTTTTGGCATCGGAGCTACTTGCCAATGAGTGCCAAGAGCTATCAGAGGTCGGGGATTGGGCATGCCACTTGCCTAACGCCAGGAAATTGTTGGGTGTTGAAGATCAAGGGTACCTCCTGACACATGCCACATAGCAATCAGACGACAAGGATCAAGGTTGAAGCCCAATGAATGCCAGGTCAGAGGGGAAGGAAAAGTCTGAGACTTCAACAAGAAAAGTCTGTAAGATTGACCAATAATGTAACGTGTAAGAGGGAGGACTGTTAATATCCCTTTTTTGAAAAACAGACTAAGGATTGTTCACTCAAGATGATGTTGAGGTTCAGGGATCAAGGGTATCGTTGACGCATGCCAAAGGGTGGTCGAATTTCAGGGATTGGGGCAGGGATTGGGGATGCCGCTCAGTGCATACCTAAAGGTCATCAGGGGTTGGGCATTCAAGCTACTTCTCAACGCATGCCAAGAGTTGTCGGAGGTCGAGGATCGAGCATGGCACTTGCCTCACATCAAGAAACTGCCAGGTGTCAAGGATAGGGGGTTCCTCCTGACACATGGCATGGAGCAATCAGAGAAAAAGGATCAGAGTTGTAGCCCGATGAATGCCAGGTTAGAGGGGAAGGAAAAGTCCGAGCTCCAATGGGAAAATCCTATAAGGTCAACCTATAATGTAAGGTGTAGGATTCAAATTTGGGCCTTGAAACCATTCTAGGCTTAGGCCGACCTGTTCAGTATTGTGTGTAGGAAGCAAATACAATTAGGAAAATGTTTCAATTGTGATTATCCATGTTACATTATTCTATCTATTCGACAATTTGTGTTCAAGTCTTTTTGTAGATGGAAAACCCATAGGAGACTGATCAATGGACAAAAACCCATTGGTTACTAGGATCAGAGGAAGAAAAGTCTTTGGTTCTTAGAGCCCATTCTCACTCAAAGAGTGCATTATAACTTCAAGGATTTACACAAGGGTTTAGTGAGTCAATGTTAGCACTGTTTGTTATTGTTGTGTCATGCTGTGTGATGCCTGTCATAACAGTCCCTTGTTGTAGAGATCAGATTATAATCAATAAAGTTACAAATCTGCAAGTTTATGTGCATTGTTGAATGTAATTGATTCTGCAGTTGGATATAGTTAGCAAAGAGTGGTTCATGTTATTCAATGAATGCTGTTGTTTATGTTACAAATCTGCTATTTGTTAAAAATTCTGGGAAGGGGCATTACAAATTCCTTTTGCAACTGTTGGGTGGGAAATGATATTGAGTCATCTCCTCGGCCTGCTTTCCTACGATTAAGTCTTTTATATATCCCAGGATGTCATGAGGATATTGAGGTTCCCCTTTAGAGGGTATTCCGAAAAGATGTCCCACATAATGAGGGGGTGTCCCTAGGATGTCCCAGATTTTTGGAAGAAAAGGGAATGGGGTGGGCTCATTCTGTTCCTGTACCCCATCCCCAAAACATTCCACTTTAGGAAAGTGCAGAAAACCCCAGGGCACACATCATTGGGTAATGCTGGTTTGAAGTATGCTGGTTTGGGTATATGTATTTGTAAGCAATTTCTGAGGAACATAGAATTTACTGTCAATACACGTGCATTTTGGTGAATCTAACAATTTTACATAAATCTTATATGAAAACAAGGTGCCTATTTTTCATTAATTTGCTGATTGGTCAATCCAAGGTTTCGAAAATTTTGTAAAAATTTAGACAGAAATAAATTAAATCAACCAAAAATACCCTGAAATGCTACTTGACAATCTAATTCTTGGAAGTTTTGTAAAAAAATTAGTCAATTAGCAAAAGAATAGTTCATTAAAACCCCCTCCAAAATAATTGACAAGTCTAACTTTTATGGAAAAAAAAAGCTGTTTGGCAGAAAATAACCCCTATAAAAACTCTGTAAAGCAAACTGGCAGATCTAATGTTTTAAACGTTAGTGACAAATTAGGCCATTGGAAAAAAAAATATCTCATAAAAATACCCTGAGATGCTCAGTAAATCTAAACTAGTAAACTTTCAAAAAATAAACCAATTGGTGAAATATAACCCACAAATTATACCCTGATTAGTGAATTTATGTTTTTACAATTTTGCTGAAAGTTAGCCGGTTGGAGAAAAACAACACATAAAGTAATGCCTTGAAAGTTGAAACTCTATTTGGCATATCCAATTTTGAATATTATATGAATATTGAGCTAAATGACAAAAGAAGACCCATAAAAGATATCCTCAAATGCTAAATGCTATTTATTTTTCAATTTTCTGAAAATTTGGCCAACTGGAAAAAAATACCCTAAAATGCCAAATTTGCACATCTAATTTTTTAAAATTTTATCAAATATTCACCACTCTCCTGAAATAGCGCACAAAAACGCCCTGAACTGCTACATGGAAACTTAATAGTTTAAGTCTTGGTAAGGGGAAGATGAGGATAAATTACTCTGGTGCTGTTAGGCAAAGTGGATTCAACCGCCTGCTGAGATCTTCAAGTTCAAAATGAAATTTTGATGGCCACTCAAGGGGTGTTCCAGGTGTTTTGGTGGCAAGATGTGTAATTTGAGATTGTGCTGACTCACTGATCAGAGTGGCTTCCAAGAAGTTGATGATTGGTACTAACAATGAGGCTGAGGCCCATGCATTGGTCTTGGGGATTCGGACTGCTGTTCTGTGTAGACTATGGAATAATAAAGTTGCATATTGAAGGTGATTCTATGATCATTACCAAAGCAATTGGTAGAAAGGGTCTCCCAATTGGGGACTTAAAAATATTTTAAACCAAGTGTGGGTATTTTTGGATTCACTCGAGTCTTTTTCATTTTCTCACTACTTCAAAAAGTAAACCAAGTGGCTGATTTTTGGCAAACTTTGTCAGTGATGCTCAAGATGATATCATAATTGACAATGATAAATAAAGATGGATGGCTTCGAAAAAATTAAAGGAATTGAGACCATCCATGTGTTCCCAATTAAATTTCTAACTTTTCATTGATTTGATTAGGAATTAAATCTTTTCACATTTGTTTGTTTTAAATGATTTCCTGGTGATGTAAAGGAATTCTATAATAGTTTGCCTTTCTCATGTGCTTTTGGCACATAGGAAGTGGAGCAGTTGACTGGGTTTCATTAAATGGCACAGGTTACAAGCATTGTTTCTCACCGGATAATTTTTGAGGTGGTTGTTTCTAGTCACTTTTCTGCATCTCAGGCAGCTGTTTCTTCATGAAGCCCCTGTTTTCATCTATATGCAGAGATGAGAGAAATGGCTTTTAGGCATCTAGTCAAAAAACTCAAGGTCAGTAAAAGTATTCTTCATTCAAGTGGGCAGTTTGAGCAGGCTATTAAAGAGGTTCATGGAGTTGACCATCCAGAGATGTATCCAGGGGTGTGTTAAATCTGATGTGGCCTCTATGTTTCTCTTTAATGTTTTTGTGCTGACTGGAAGCAAAGGGGCATTTTGCAGTTGGCTGACTGTTTTGTCCAGGCTCAATTCAGGGCTGGTTTGAAGGGAGCTCTGGAGCTTGCAGAAGGGCTACCTATCAATTCTCTTCCCATTGCTGGAAGAAAGCTCAGTGGCATGATGTCCATGGAATCCTTCAGGGAGCTCGAAAGGTTTTTTTTGCTCTGGTTCATCATTCCATGGCAATGTAATGGATTTCTATGATGATGTGCCTTCATCACATGCTGTTTATACATGGGAGGCAGAGCAGTTGATTGGGTTTTATTAAATAGCACAGATTCTGATCATTGTTTCTCACTAGATTCTTTTGGGGTGATTGTTTCTAGTCTCTATTCTGCATCACAGGCAGCTGTTTCTTCATGAAGCCCTTATTTCATCTATAAGCAGAAAAGAGAGAAATGGATTTTAAGCATCCGGTAAAAAACTCAAGGCTGCTGAAGGTATTCTTCACTCAGGACAGACAAACAGTGATGGCAATTAAGGAAGTTCATGGAGTGAACTATCTGGAGATTGACATCCCGATTTCTGTTAATTCTGATGTGGTCTTAATGTTTCTCTCTAATGTTTTTGTGCTGACTGGCAGCAAGGGGGCATTTTGCAGTTGGCTGAATGTTTTGTCCAGGCTGAATTCAGGGCTGGTTTGGAGGTAGCTCTGGAGCTTGCAGAAGGGCTACAAGCACTCTCTTCCCATTGCTGGAACAGACCTCAGTGGCATGGCATCTATGGCATCCTTCAGGGAGCTGGAAAGTTGTTTAGTTGCTCTGGTTCATCAAATGGAGAAGCTTTGGCCATTGGTTGTGGACAGAGACCACAAAGCTTTTGACTTTCCTGCTCTATCCAGGCCAATTCTCACTCATTCAGCATAGCAAGATTGTGAAATGATTGCTAGTGCTGAAAGCACTGTAAAGGCTTTAATGAGGATTACTGTTTTTCTGAATCATGTTCCTACTGGGTCTGTGAAACTGAACACTATTTTTCCATCAGGAGCTGCTGTGTCTGGGTTTGGTTCTGAGGACCTTAAGTTGATTTGGGGTGATCTAGGTGTTAGTTTTTCTGTTTTTTGGTTTACTTTTGTCCCCTTTTTTGTAGTCCTTTAGATCTGTGAACAACATTGGTCCATCCAGAGCTGCTGTGTCTGGGTTTAGTTCTGTGGACCTTAAGTTGGTTTGGGCCCTTGGGGTGATCTAGGTGTTAGTTTTTCTGTTTCTAGGTTAATTTCATTCCCCCTTTTTGTAATAGTATAGGGATTGTTGGGGTTTTGTAATCCTTTGGTTAATGCCTTAATGGTGGCAGTTCTCCTCAGTCAACTTGTGAAAAGCCATTTTTTTGCGAAATCAGCAAATAAAGTAAAATCTTTTTTCAGTTAAAACTTAATAAATTGGGTGAGGGACCAATTTCCTTGTTTACTGATAAACAAAAATACAAAACCAATCAAAATTGAAATGTTTGCAAAAAGTTAGTCAAATGGCATGAAAAACAAACCAGCTCTAACCCCAATGTTACGTAGTACAGTACAGTACACCATTCTTTAAAACTGGGCTTCTGAATCTATTACTTGATTTTGGGCCAATGAAGGCTCCAGAATCAAATGCAAGCTACGTCTTTCTTAAACTTGTTGATATTACTACCCTGAATTGTAGGGACACTCGTGTCAATCTCACCCCAGATTGCAATCTGGTAGGTGCACATGCATTGGTGGCTCACAAGCAATAGAAACACTCCAAATTGCAGGTGGAATCACCATAGATGCAAAGGCTCAATAGTCTCACCTCTAGGTAACTCGAAAAGTGGTTTGATCATTGCCCTACAGGATTCGGCATTGGGTTCTTAAGCGTAAATTAAAATAGAAAACATATGTCCAATGGGATGGGCTCAAGTGGTAAGAATATTAAGGTTTCCACAACTCAGCATCTAGATTAAATCACAGGACACACAATAAAATATAGGAATTGGATAAAATACCACATCCATAACGGTTATACTAATTAGATGCTTAAGAGATGAGGTTAGGTGGCCGTTGGTTTCGGCTCTAAATAGAAGGCTGCCCCTGCCCAAAATAAATAATTCACCCAATCTGATAAAAAAAACATACCGAATCATAGAGAAAAACATAGAATTTTACCAAATCATATAAAAGAAACAAGTGAAAGAGTTGGGAAACATAAGAAGTGCAGGGGTACCTCTCTGGCAACTTCTTGGGATCTGCGTTCTTTCTGAGCATGGGTTTGTTCGGCGATCCATTTGCGCTTCTGATTCGGGTAAGAAAGAGGATGCCATGGCTTCTGATTAAGGTATGAATGGCTCCACGCTGTCCCTGACTTCGATGAATAGTCCACTTCACCTTGAGCTATTCTCTTGCTCAGTCTCAGCCCTCCTTCTTTCTCTCCTTCCATTATACTTGCATCTGCAATTTTTTGTGTGGGTAGCTGTTTTGATAATTGTACAATGAAGGTGTTTTGGTGTGGGGTATCGATAAATTTATGTATATTTGTGCGGTAAAGTGATGCATAGAATTGGTTATTTATGTAAGATGTGATGTGAAGCTTAAACAAGAGTATTTAAGCATATCTAGTTAATCTAGATAAACAAGTAAGCACTCGAAATTGTCCAAGTTTTCTATAAAATTAGAAATGGAAACAAGAACAAGGGGGCAAAAACCATGTCTTATTTGAAGTGTAAGAAGAACATATGAGGATGTTTAGATTAAGTTTCAAGAAGTGTGGTTGCTAGTGTCTTTTTTAAATTTTTAATTGTTCATAATATTATTAAGTATAGCAATACTTATATTTTCCTTAAAAAAATTTACAGTTTGAACTTAAAATTTGTATTTGAAAAGAAAGGGAGTTAAAGATTGAGTTGGGATTTATTTCAAGTAGATATTGGGGTCATTATCTCTAAACATTTAGCAATGAGAATAATATCTAAGATTGAAGGCCTTGTCAATATTCTTATTTTTGATATGTCTATTAGTGTCAAGTCATTTGATCTAATTGTAATATTGTCCTCGAAATTGACAATCACATTATATTATCTGTCTACCTAAGTGATTAAAAAGACATCAAAAATAATTTAATACTATCTAAGGAAACATTCTTGTACTATTTTAGCCTTTTATTCTTAGAAGCATATTTTCCCTTAATTTGAGTGACAACTAGCTCTAAACCATCTAGTACCTTCAATTCTTTGCCTTACGTTTAATAGCCAAATTTAAACTTGGTAATAGTGTCTAATACTCTATATTGTTATTAGTGCATTCAAAACCCAATTCAAACAAGGAATTGGAAGATTTGCCTTGAGGAAAAAAGAGTGTTACTCCACCCCCTCTCCATCTTTGCAGCACACCCCATCAAAATGAATTGTACATATATCATCGGATTTCATTTCTTGATCTTTTAGGTTTTGTGAGGAATGATCCGCTTCCCCTACATTACTAACCTCTACTCTAAAATTATCAAAATCGATATCAACGAAGTATATATCTTCCCTGAGGTCAACGAAGTCTTCAATAATAGTTGGGGATATTATTTCTTTATCCAATTTTACACTCTTATCATTAACAAGAATCACAGCAAAGAAGAATCCATCTAGATGCTTCATCTGACAGTTGTAACCATCTCCTTGATAAAAAGTACCATATCGTGGTATGTAAATAGCTATTATACTCATTTGGTACTCCTTTGCTAGATGAGTAGTCAATCTAAATTCAAGATCATTCATGACACTAGAACTACAACTTCTCTAGAATCCATGGCAAAGCATTTTCCAAAATAGCCTTATGACTTGTAGGTCCAATTAATTCATAACTTGTAAAAGCATAACATTGATAGATGCTCCAAAATCAATCATACGAATTCTAACCAACATATGGTTTATTGATAGTGTAACATAAAAAAGGGTTGACTTATGTTGGCCATTTACTTAGGGAAGATATTAAATATACCTTAGGTTTCTCAACACCAGCCTTCTTACTATCTTATATTTCTCAATTGTCATTCTTATGTTCTTAGCTATGATATTTATGTTACCAAACTAGTCAAATGTGGTGTCACAAATTAGAGCCAAAGCATATTCTGATGTTTATCTATCCTCACCACTTCAATCAAAGGTACAAGAATTTTTATCTGACTCAAAATATTGGCTATAGATAATGGAGCATATTTTTTTATGGAGAATATATTGTATAGTCAAATCAAATGAAAGAGGTATATTTTTTACCATGCCTTGTTTGATGTGTTACTTCTCATTTGAAGTAGAAGTGTTCTTGGTGGAGTCCTTGTTTAACTATACTAGACTTTCTCCTCTACCCTTATAATAGCCCTTAATAGAAGGCTAAATATTTTGATATCATTTCTTTTCTTTAATGAAAATTGGAATTTTCCATCATAAAATTTGCTTTCTAATTAGCTTATTTCCTCATCATAAGATCTTCCTAGTTGAAACTGGTTAGCAATATAATTTACATTATGCACATTGTAGTTCCCTTCTTCACTATCAAAATGGACTTGTCAGTGTTAGGAGTGTTTATCACATACATTCTATCTTTAATATCCATATCCTACCCATATTCATATATAGATGAATACTCAGCACTATCACCACACCATTTTTAAGATAACGTGTTTACCTCTTGATGGTCTTGTTCACTCATTGAGCCATGATTAGGGTCATTTCACTCATCACAAACTTTTTCATAGCTTCCAAATGATAGTGCCACAGTGTATTGTAATGGAGAATGGAGTATCTAACACGCCATACACCAAGGGTTGCCCTCTACATTATTGACACAAGCCTTCTTCAAGTGATCTAGTGTCTCTTTATTTTTGGCCTCTTTTAATGTGTTATAATAGACCTTTCTTTATGTCAAGTGATTTTATATGGCTGATAAAAAATTCTAGTCATTTTATCATGCCTTCTTTGATTATGCTTTTCACTTAACATGTCTTTCCCAGTCTTAGCTATTTTGTAGCTAATTTCCTTCAACACGTGCACCACCTAATCCATCTTATCCATTGGTGCAAAGTACTTTTTGGTCTGACCTTTATCATGAGGCAATATTTTAATATCATTTTATTATGTACTTTCCTTGTGCCCCTCCAATTTCTTTACTATTTGAATCAACCCTCAATGTATGAGGTTCCTTCTATCTCAATAAGTACCCCATTTTAGCATCAAAAGAATTGTAATATAAGACTAAACATATTGATTCATTTGGCCTCATAATATCTAGATTTCTTTTCATAAACCTAGTAAACCTTGTATTGAAATTAGACATACTTATTTGAACCCTTGATAATATTAGTGAATTTATTAATAATGAATCTAGTGTCTTTCTTGTTTCCATACTATTCTCTAAACATACTCTAAAAATCCATTGCAGAGTTTATTCTTCCATCAGATAAATTTGTATACCTTTCCTTTGTTGTGTCACTCAGATCCTGAAAAACTAATTTCATTAACATGTCCTCATCTTTACTTTCATATTCAATAGTTAAATTATTGAAATTGAGTAGATGGTCCTCCCAAAAATAGCATTATTTCCATAAAAATTTCAGAGTGTGGATTTAACTCCTTGTAGGATAGGATTTGGATAACCAAGAATCCCAACAAAATATAACTACATATATGTTTCTAAGTTCAAATGTGGTCTCATAGGAGCTTCCATTTTTTAATATTTTTTTATGTTTTTATGATACTTTCTCTCACCCCCAAAGTTATTTATCCATTGACTACCCTAAACATCAATATTTCTTCATTCTTCAAGTTTACTTGCTAAATTATTTTAAATCTATTTATCTTTAATTGAGGCTAAATCAACTTTCAATTCAACTATTTCCTTAGCAAGGTCTTTATCTTGGATTTTGTGATTTGTTCGATCATTAGTTGTCAAGTAGCCATCATAGTTATGATCAATTTCTTGAGCAACATTAGTTACATACAAGAAGGGGTGTTCCTCCTCCTTGGCCAATGACATTGTATAAAAAAATTTGTCTAACATTCAATTTAGTCATAGAAGCATCATTGATATAGACCTCAATTTCTCACTTTCCATTTTCTCTCGTTAAATCATCTATAATAATTTTGATATTCTGGATTTACCATATTCTCGTGAATTTCCTTGCTTCAGGGTTCTATGAATAAACTTATCACTGTGATAACTAGAACATGTCTACTCATATTTTGTGCATCAATATCATTTTCAAGATGACTAACACTAGGTGTAGAGGAATTACTTGTGCCCTTGGCTTTCCATGTAGCTCATTCTTTTTTGTGCATTTTGCCATCATCTTTCTCTTTGGATTGTCTTTGTATAATGATTGTTTCTTGTCCATGTTGAAACTACAAAATGTATAACAAGATATTCACCACCTTTTGTAAGAAAAAAAGGACAAAGAAGAGAAGACAACACTTAACACAATGTAATTCTTTAATTCAAGTGCTTAGGCTTGTAATAACTCTCAAATTAACCAATGCTTTTAACAACTAATTACCCAATAGAGTCACCAATTTGTTGGCTCCTAACCTTGGTATCATTATCTTCTAAGAAATGGTGATTTTCAAAGTTTAAGGTGGATTGGAGGATGGTTAATGAATGAGTGAAAAAAGTTGTCCTCCTACTCTTTATGCTCTATAGAACCTAGGGGGTAGCCCCATTAACACACTAGACTCTAGATAAACTCAAATCGGTGTGTCACAGTGTACAAAAGATAAGAAATTCATATAAATGTGACAAGAATTTAGAAGATTGCTATGATACCAAAAATATTAATTGTACCATTAATGGTTCGGTATGAATAATGATAAATTATAGAAATAAAGTAATTGCTAAAAAAAATTGTTTTTAAATGTGTGAGTGGGATTGGGATAAAAACTCTACCTAATCAATCCCTGCTCAAGTATGTATAAAGTCAATGTAGGTTTGATTCATCATTTCTTAACAATAAATTTGCTAATAGTTTTATTTACATATCATTACTTTATACTAATCAAATAATTGATTGTATCCTTCCTATATAATCCTACTTAATAATCCCTTAAGATTTCACATTCTCTATAACCATTTATGAAATATGTTAGAGTAATCTTTTATTAGCTAATAATTATTCGTTTAATTATTAGTCTATTATACTATATGCTTGAGCTAAACTTAGGAATCTTATAATTCTTTAGGGTTTTCACCTTTAGGGTTTCGAGTATCGTCTTATAAGGATTCTCTCTTTGTATTTTTTAAAACAACTATAATTATTGAATTGCATTATTGTTGCACAATCAATATGACTCCTCTTTTCTGGATCTCTGAATTTTGGCCTCCATAGCTTTTTTGCTTCTCTCCTTCTGTGACAGGTTTGCATGCAAGTGATCTTTGGGAGCTGTAGAGTTGATTTTTCCTCAACTCCAATATGGTATCAAAGCTCTAGATCTGCATGCCCCTATTCTCTTCATGAGAGATGACGGGCTTTGTTCTTAAGATCTGTGTATTTGGGGGTTTGTGCAGTTTTGTTTTGTTTTTTTTTCATTTCCGGGGGTATCTGATTTTTTGGTACATTTTGGTGCCAAAAGGACCTCTCAGTTGGATTCAGAAGGCTGATTCCATGAATTTTGATATATAATTTGCCTATTTTCGGTGATAGGGGCATTGGGACATGATTTTTTATTGGCACGTTTTTTGAGACATAAAATTCGTACGGTTGTACTTGCAAATGCGTCAGAAAATTTTCATCAAAAAAAAATTAATTTCTTTTTTTTTTTTACCCTCTTTATGCCCTAAAAGGTTTTTTTTTTCTTTTGGTTGTAACTTGGTCATACGGAGGCATTTTTCGACAAACCTTATATCATCAGAAAGCTCTTTCCGATCTCTATCTAGATCTAGAGGTTTGAATTTTTTATATTTCTTTTTTGATAGTTTTTTTACTATCAACGCCATAAGTTCCTTTTTGCACTCTGGGAGACATAACTTGAGCATCCAAACTCCATTTTTCGAAAACTGTATATTGTTGGAAATTTTGTTTTGTGTTCTTTCCAACCATATGATTTTTGTTTCCAGATTTTGCTTCAGGTATATTTTATTCAGTTTTTTTTCTTTTCAGCACTCTGGTGAATATATTGGATGTTTCAGGTCCTGGGATCTCTTTCTTTGAGTAGGATGTCTCATCTTTGGTTGTTCTTTATGTTTCCAATCTTCTGTCTCTTCTGATCATTGTAGCATTTTATTTATGCAAACGCACTAAGATAAAGTACCATCATGCATTGTACATTTGGGATCTTGCACATCTTGTGCCTTATTGTACATGCACTACTTATAAAGTGTCATGGGGGGTTGATTTTTGCCTTTGTTTGTCATCTACCTTTGTCACGTGAGCGTTCCTTCCATGACATTAACCTCATGATGTGTGTCAAGTGAGTGTTCCTTCCATGACACTATGTACTTTCTCTACACCTTCAATGTACCTGGTTCTTCGTCATGCAGTTCTTGTTGGTCATTCTTTTCAGTGCACATGCCCCTCTCCCTTTTTAGCATTATGGGGAGGTTTGTCCTATTGGTTCTAATGCTTCCTTGGTTCTATTGATCAACTCTTCAAGCTTTGGTGTTTCATGCCATTTGTATCTTCGAGTTCAGTTGTTTGACTTTGTTTGCCATCTGATTCGAGTAGTGTCATTTGAGGGCACTCATGCAGATTACAGTCTTCTCTATCTGGTCATGTTCTATTTCAGTGGAGGTTATTCAAATTAGCAATTACTCTTCGACAGTGTTTGTAGCTATTTCATGCTTCAATGGTGTTCTTCATTCTCTTTTTTATGTTCTTATCTTCTGGAACACTCTTGTTTGGAGGCTTCTTAGTCCTTCACTTGAGCTTTCATCTCTTCTTGGAGAGGATTTTTGTTCCCATAGGATTTTCTCCTTTTTCTCCCCTTTACAGAGATTTTATTGTACTTGGGTACCTCATCAGGCCTAGTTGTCAGGACCCATTGTTGCTTTCCTACATTTTTTACATGCTTTTTTAGTCCTTAGTTGTTTTTTAGCTTCTCACTAAGTTCATCTTAAAGGGGTGTGTTAGAGTAATCTTTTATTAGCTAATAATTATTCATTTAATTATTAGTCTATTATACTCTATGCTTAAGCTAAAATTAGGAATCTTATAATTCTTTAGGGTTTTCACCTTTAGGGTTTCGAGTATCCTCTTATAAGTATTCTCTCTTTGTATTTTTTATAACAACTATAATTATTGAATTGCATTCTTGTTGCACAATCAATATGACTCGTCTTTTCTAGATCTTTGAATTCTAGCCTCCATAGCGTTTTTGCTTCTCTCCTTCTCTGACAGGTTTGCATGCAGGTGATCTTTGGGAGCTATAGAGTTGATTTTTTCTCAACTCCAATAAAATATTTATATGACTCCTTGAATACAAAATAGCATAAAATGAATAAATGATACAAATGAACATGACGAAGATGATAAACCTTAATTACCCTTCCCAAATAAATACAATAACATAAAGAAAATTATTTTGACTAGATAAACATATATTTAGTCAATAAGATTGTCTGAATGGACTTGCAAATCCCCAAGTGATTGGTAAACTTGTATCATGCCTCTCATTCATCGTGTTGTTATATTGCATTTGAAAATACTTTTAAACTTAAACGTTACTTCAATAAAGGAAATTGCTAGAAATAGTGGATGAACACAAATGCCTCAATCTCAATTTCCACAACAAACTCAAGTGGGAAATGTGCTAAGAAAAAAGAATTTAGGGAGATTGGAATCAGTATACTACCAACAAAATAGTTGTACATGTTGGCAATATGCTGGATTTGGTTAAGTGTTGTCATTGATGTCAACATTGTATCTCGGCTGGAGACTATCCTAGTTAGATCTATCCCGATTAGTCTTGGTGGTCATCTTTGCTTTGGCTATGTTTATGATCCGGTATGACCAAATCTCTGGAATGGGTTTTGGATGCTTATTCTGATGGTTATATGCTTGCTATATTTTGGTGGATTCATGATTTGGTTATCGCTTTTGGTATCTACCAGTAATCGGCTTAATCTTGGCTTTCCCGACTAGCTTTTGGCTTTACTGACTTCTGGTGTTCCTAGTTAGCTTTATCGATATGCACTATTTGGTGACTTCAATTGTGGATTTTGGGTTTGGCTTATGGAATCGGTTTCTATCATGTTGTTGGTACTTCTTGATCATATCTCAAGTATTTAATGACTTTGCATTGGATGGTGCGCTATTATGGTGGTCCTATTTGGATCCGATTAAACTTTCGATGAGGGTTTCTACCGACTAGTGAAGCGTGTTGGGTTTTGGTCTTAGCAGAATTCCTGGCGGATATAATTTTTTGGTTACTTGACTTAGGTCCATGCTATGTAATGTAAATCATCATATTGGTCCGGTGGTATCGTGTGATGTAAATTTTTTAATTACGTGTTTATGGGTTTAGGGTTTAGCCGACCTTGTCAATAACGTTGATGATCTATATTCATAGGTGACTTATTCATGTAAGGTTATGGTTGGTTAAGTCTACATTATTAGAGAAAGGATTATGTACGAATAAATTCATATCATTCAAAACAAGGTTGGAAAGGTTTTGTATTGCATGGTAGACATCAGTGCTTAACCAGAACTGTATCAAGCATTAGTAGATGATACTTTCACAGTTCATTACTTTTTGGATTGTAGTCCAATGATTTTGTAAGTCAGTGAGACTTCCCTATGTGATGAGCAATGCGCTCTAGGTTGTTTGCCTTTCTACATGTGCAGACCCCATTGTAATTATTCACAATACTACTGCAGAGTATTCATCTGATTGCGAGTAGGGTTTCCCACCGTGGTTTTTCCCTTTCTAGGTTTTCCACGTCAAAATATTGGTGTTATGTGTGTTGTGCTTTCTTGTTATATTCTTCATTGTGTTGCGCTCCAAGATAAGGTTTATAATTGAATTGATTGTTGTTATTGTTAGTTAACCAATTCACCCCCCCTCCCCTCTCAGTTTACTCCCGATATCAGAACATTCTAACAATTGGTATCATAGCAAGGTCCTCTCTGCAGAAGCTTAACCATTTTGAGGAGATCTGATGGCATTAGCATCTAGTTCTACATTCAATCCTTATCGAAAGGAGAGTCCTAGATTTGATGGTACAAATTACAAGATATGGAAGGAGCGAATGAAGATTCATCTCAGATGTCTTGGAACATAATATTCAGAGATAGTAGAGAAAGGGTATACACCTCATGATCCTAATTCTGGTACACTATCACCTATTGATGAACATAAGAGAGCTAAAAATGATGTGAGAGCAAAAGAAGCTTTGTTGAGCACCTTATCTGATGAAAATTTATTGAGTGTCGTAGAATTGGAGAATGCTAAGTAGATTTGATTGAAGCTTAAAACTCTTTATGAAGGTGATCAAGCAGTGAAGATTGCTAAATTTGAAGGTTTCTGAGTAAGGTATGAAACTTTGAAGATGGAAGAGGATGAGAAGATAAGTTCTTTCATGGATAGGTTCAATGAGATTGTCATGGGTATCAAATGTTGTGGCACATCTATCAGTGAAAATGAAATAGTGCCAAAAGTTCTAAGAGTTCTACCTTCGGCTTACAAGATGAAGGCTACTACTATCAATGAACTCTGGACAATGTCAAGTACCCCTATGACTAGAGATACAATACTTGGGAAACTAACTACTTTTGAGCTTGAAGAACTTGGAGATCAAAATGTTGCTAAAACTGAGACTACATTTAAAGCATTTGCCTCTGGTAAACAGAAGATAGATTGGAAAGAAATGTACGCTAATGATATGGAGGAAATTGAGAGAGAAGAAATAGAGTTGGAAGAGCTGGAAGCCTCGATTGCTAGAAGAATCCCTAAAGGACCAGTTGGAAGTAAGTATGAAGGAAAAGTCCCTTTAAAATGTTTTTCATGCAATAAGATTGGTCATTTTTCTTCTAGATGTCCTAAAAGAGCTGCTAGGAATCATGAAAGATTATTGAGGAATTATAAGCCTAATCCTGGATATCAGAGAAGACCTAGATTCAAAAGGAATAAGGATAAATCATGTTATTACATTGGTGATGATGATTTTGGTATTTTTGATGATGATGATGATGATGATGATGATGATGAACCTGAGAGTGGATCCGGTAATGGAGCTTCCTCTGGCAAAGTTTGGGTCTTTGTTGCTATCAAGGATGATTTTATGGAATCTGTCATTGAAGCAACACATGCCGAGGAAAAGGCTTTGGTTGCTAAAATTGAAGAAAAGGATGAATGGGTTATAGAAAGTGGATGCTCACATCACATGACTGGTGTCAAGAGAAAGTTTCTATCGTTGTAGGAATTTGATGGTGGATTGGTCAGATTTGGAGACAACAAGGCATGTAGGATCAAAGGCAAAGGAACCAAATCATTGGATGGTAAGACAAATACTGATAATGTTTACTATGTTGAAGGCTTAAAGCATAATCTTTTGAGTGTAGGTCAGATGGTGGATAGAGGATTTTATTTGCAATTTAAAGATGGAAAATGCAAGATCATTAATAAATTTGGATTGGAGATTGCTTCCGGAACTCAAGCTAAAGGTAATATCTTTCATTTGAACTCTGGTGAGAAGGCTTGCTTGATTGCTCAGATTGATGAAAGTTGGTTATGGCATAAGAGGATGTTTCATGTAAATTTTAATTGCACAGTAAAGATCAATTCAATACTGGCTGTCAGAGATTTGCCTAAAATTGGTAAACCTCATAATCTGGTATGTAGAGAATGTCAAATGGGTAAGAAAGTTAGATCTTCTTTCAAAAGTATACATGATAAATCTAATGAAATTATTGATCTTATTACTGATTTGTGTGGATCGGCAAGGACTAAAAGTTTTCAAGGTGATAGATATTTTATGTTACTTATTGATGACTATTCTAGGATGACGTGGGTGACATTTTTGAAAGAAAAATCTGAAGCTCTTGAGAAATTCAAAATCCTTAAGGCTATGGTTGAGACTGAGACATGACTGAAGATAAAATGCTTGAGAGAAAATCATGGCGGTGAGTTTATGTCCGGTGAGTTCAACAACTTTTGTGAAAGGAATGGTATTAGGAGACAACTTTCTGCACCTAGAACTCCACAACAGAACGGATTGCTGGAAAGGAAGAACAAAACAATTTTGGATGCTGCAAGCACTATGATGACTGAATCTAAATTACCTGATATCTATTGGAGAGAGGTTGGCAATACCATTATATACACTTTCAACAAAGTACACCTTAAAGGTGATACTAGTAAGACTCCTTATGAATTATGGTTTGGTCATACTCCTACTATTAGATATTTCAGAATTTATGGAAGCAAATGTTACATTAGAAGAGATGAGGCATTAGGAAAGTTTGATCCTAGAAGTGATGAAGGAATATTTTTGGGTTATTCTACTAAGAGAAAAGCATATAGATGTTATAACAAAAAATTGAATAGGATAATGGAAAGCATAAATGTCAAGGTGGATGAGCATGGCAGTAATCAGATCAGAGCTTATGATTATGGATTAGAAGATGAATTTATCAGACTTGAACCGACAATGCAAGAATTAGTTCAGAACAGTGAACCAGTGACTCTGGTAACATCAGAAAATTCAACAATGACAAAGGAACAACAAAATGAGTCAACAAATCAAGAAAATTCAAACACTCCCAAGTATGTAAAGCTAAATCATTCTGAAGATCATATCATTGGAGATAAAAGGATGGGTGTGATGACTAGGAGAAGGTTAGTTGTTGAAAAGGTATGTTTAATTTCTCAAATTGAACCAGAATCTTTTATTGAGACAAGTAAGGATGAAAATTGGATAAAAGCAATGTAAGAAGAATTATATCATATTGAAAATAACAAGACATGGGAACTTGTACCTAGACCTAAAGACAAGAACATTATTTGAACTAAATGGGTTTTCGGGAATAAATTGAATGAGGAAGGTAAAAAGGTAAGGAACAAGGCTAGATTGGTTTGCAGAGGCTATTCATAGGAAGAAGGTTTTGATTATGGAGAGGCATGCTTTGGTTACTAGAATTGAAGCAGTAAGACTTTTTCTTGCTTATGTTGCACACAATAACTACAAAGCATATCACATGGATGTTAAATGTGCATTTCATAATGGAGATCTCTAAGAAGAAGTTTACATTGAGAAACATGGTGGATTTTCTTTATCAGAAGACAAGGACATGGTTTGCAGGCTAAAGAAAGCTTTATATGGACTAAAACAGGCCCCTAAAGCATGGTATGCTAGATTGGATAAGTATCTTTCAAAGCTTGGTTTTAGTAAAGGTAATGTTGATAGTAACTTATATTACAAAATTGAACATGATGACATATTGATTATTGAAGTCTTTGTGGATGATATCATTTTTGGAGGAGAAGAAGGTTTATGCATAAAATTTGTTGATGATATGAAGAATGAATTTGAATGTCTATGATTAGTGAGATGAAATTTTTCTTAGGTTTGCAGATTATTCAAATTGACAAAGGTATTTTTATTTGTCAAACTAAGTATGTGAAGGAGTTACTTAAGAAATTTGGACTTGAGAATTCTAAACATGTCGGTACTCCTATGATAACTGGTTGCAAATTGTCAAAGGATAATGAATCGCCTAAAGTGAATCCGAGCAGATACAAATAAATGATTGGTGGACTGATGTACCTAACTCAAACTAGACCTGATATAATGAATGTTGTTTGTATTGCTTCTAGATTTCAGTCAAATCCTAGAGAAACTCATGATATTGTTGTCAAGGGAATATTCAGATATTTGGCAGGTACAACAGACTTTGGGTTATGGTATCCTAAGGATGATGACTTCACATTATATGCATATACAAACTTTGATTGGGCTCGAGATGTGGATGACCGGAAGAGAACTACTGGCGGTGCATTCTTTCTTGGGAAGAAGTTGGTTTTATGGCTTAGTAAGTAACAATCATGCACTTCATTGTCTACTGTTGAAGTGGAATATGTTGCAGTTGCTACCAATTGTACTCAGATTCTTTGGATGAAACAAATGTTAAAGGTCATAAGGGTGAGTTATTATGAGCCTATTGTTATTCACTATGATAATACTGTTGCTATTGATATATCAAAGAATCCGATATTTCATTCCAAATCAAAACACATTTCTATAAGGTATAATTTCTTGAAGGAAAAGGTTGAAGCAAAGGAAGTCAGATTGGTTTATGTGCCTACTAAGGAACAAATTGCAAATATTCTAACTAAACCATTGCCTAAAGACACTTTTGAATATCTTAGAGATCAATTGGGGGTTACTAGCCCTCCGAAAGAGACTTGGAGATGCAGGGATGCATCAATCCGATGATCTTATCAGATGTACTTTTCTAATCTGGGTTGATGAATATGGTGCTACTACTTAGGGGGAGTAGTCAGCTATTTGGTTCAGTACTCTTGGTTTGGTATCCATCCTTTGTCATTGATGTCAAAGGGGGAGAGAGGTATTCATGTGAAAAACTATCAAATCTTTTTGGGGCAAGGAGATATATTTTAGTTCACCTTTTGGGAGTTTGTTGGCATTCCATGGAACTTGGATGTTTTTCACATTCAGTGTTGCCATCAATGCCAAAGGGGGAGATTGTTGGCATATGCTGGATTTGGTTAAGTGTTGTTATTGATGTCAACATTATATCCTAGTTGGAGACAATCCTGGTTAGATCTATCCCGATTAGTCTTGGTGATCATCTTGGCTTTGGTTGTATTTATGATCTGGTATGATCAGATCTCTGGAATCGGTTTTGGATGTTTATTTTGATGGTTATATGCTTGCTATATTCTGGCGATTTCATGATTTGGTTGTCGCTTTTGGTATCTACCAGTAATCGACTTGTTCTTGGCTTTCCCAACTAGCTTTTGGCTTTACCGACTTTTGGCGTTCCCGGTTAGCTTTATCGGTATGCACTATTTGGTGACTTCATCTGTGGATTTTGGGTCCAGCTTATGGAATCAATTTCTATTATGATGTTGGTGCTTCTTGATCATATCCCAAGTATTGTATGAATTTGCATTGGATGGTGTGTTGTTATGGTGGTCCTATTCATATCCGATTAAACTTTCACTGAGGGTTTCTTTTGGCTAGTGAAGCGTGTTGGATTTTGGTCTTAGCGGAATTCCTAGCGGATATAATTTTTTGGTTACTTGATTTAGGTCCATGCTATGTAATGTAAATAATCATATTGGTTCGGTGGTATCGTGTGATGTAGTTTTTGTAATTATGGGTTTATGGGTTTAGGGTTTAGCCAACCTTGTCAATAAGGTTGATGTTCTGTATTTATAGGTGACTTATTCATGTAACTGGTTATGGTTGGTTAATTCTGCATTATCAGAGAAAGGATTATGTGATAAATAAAGTCATATCATTCAGAAGAAGGTTGGAAAGGTTTTGTATTGCAGGGAAGACATCAATGCTTAACCGGAACTGTATCAGGCATTAGTAGATGCTACTTACACAGTTTATTTCTTTCCGGATTGTAGTTCAATGATTTTGTAAGTCAGTGAGACTTCCCTTTGTGATGAGAAGTGCACTCTAGGTTGTTGGCCTTTTTGCATGTGTAGACCCAAGTGTAATTATTCACAATACTACTGCAGAGTATTCATCTAATTGTGGGTAGGGTTTCCCACCATGGTTTTCCCTTTTCGGGTTTTTTATGTCAAAATATTGGTGTTATGTGTGTTGTGATTTCTTGTTGTGAGATTTTGCTAAGATCAAGGGCACAATGAAACGTATAAAAATAGAGACAAAAGAATGACAAGAACAAACTGTATTCTCATCAATATGAAAATGATCAACTGGAATCATACCAATACAATGAATATAGGCTTGCTTATATAGGCAAGGCCATATGGATGTACGAGCACACGATCATGACATGTGGCTCAATGAGAAACAAGGGTAGGTAAGAAATACTAGGGGTAGGTAGGAGAAATAATATAATATTCCACAAGAGGTGGATGACCCACCGAATGTGGAGTATAACAACAAAACCAGACCACAAAAGGTGGAATTTCTCCTACAAGCTCTATCCCTATGTGCACACTTCCCTAAGTGTCTCAAATCCAAACTACGAAGAGATGCATTATCCTAAGTTAACTTAAGTAAAGTGTAACAATATCCATAATGAATATTTATTTACACGAACACCCCCCCTTAAGTGCAACTTAGGGGAATGAAGACTTAAGTCAACAATGCAAGATGGGTCCTGGCTACTAGGCCATGATAGGTACCCATGTACAATATGAAAATGCAAGAAAAACTATGCAAAGCAATCTCTCACAAACGGAGAAAAAAAGAAAACCCAGTGGGAAAAAACTCCCCCCCAAAAGAGAGATGAAAGTACAAAAGACTCTCAAAGAAGAAGGACAAAACCTCAAAGAGCAAAAAGTCCCCCCCCCCATAAGAGAGGAAGGAGAAGTCAGCTGACCCCCCCTAATGACACATCCTGCACCCCCAAGAAAGCTCACAACTGTTGGAACTTACTCTCAGTGAAAGGTTTGGTGAATATGTCAGCAACCTGCTCCGCTGTAGGACAATACTGCAAATCAATGACATGCTCCTGAATGAGCTCTCAGATATAGTGCATATGAATCTCGATGTGTTTGGTCCACTGGTGCTGGATTGGGTTCTTCGAGATTGCAATAGAACTCTGATTGTCGCAATGTAGAACTGTCAGTCGTGGAGTGGTGAACCCAAACTCTGTGAGAATCTGCTGGAGCCAAATGGTCTCAGTCGCTGCGTTAACAACGCCTCGATACTCAGCCTCAGTCGAAGAGAGAGCAATAGCATGTTGCTTCTTGCTCTGCCAACAAATGGGGTCTGAACCAAGGTGAAAACCTGTAACCAGAAGTAGACTTACGATCATCAAGATCACCAACCCAATCGGAGTCTGTGTAACCAACCAAGCGAAGTCTTGTGCCTGCTGCATAGTGATTCCCATAGTGATGTGTACCCTGGATGTAATGAAGGATGCATTTGGCATCTTTCCAATGAAGCTCATGTGGTTCCTGCATGAAGCGGGAAACCATGCCAACTGCAAATGAAATATCAAGGCGTGTATGGGTCAAGTAGATGAGACTACCCACAAGCTGATGATACAAAGTGACATCAACTGGTGGAGAAGAACACTGAGCCTCAAGCTTGACTCCTGAAAGAAAGGGAGTCGGGGCAGGCTTACAATTAGCCATATGAAAGCGTGCAAGTAGATCAAGAGCATACTTGGGCTGCAATAGTGTAATCCTGAAAGGTGACTATGAAATCTCTATCCCGAGAAAGTAGTGCAAAAGACCCAAGTCAGTCATAGCAAATATGTCATGCAAAGCAGATTTGACCCTGCTAATGATGGATGCGGTACTCCCTGTAATGATCAAATCATCAACATAGAGCACAAGTATCAAGTGAGAGTCATCTTGTCACAAAATGTAGACATTCGAATCGGAATGACACCTGGTGAACCTTGCAGAGAGAAGAAAGGAATCCATCTTGGCATACCAAGCCCTGGGGGCCTGCTTAAGGCCATAGAGAGATTTCCTTAGTCTGCAAACCAAGGAAGTATCCTGGATGAAACCCTGTGGCTGCTCCATATAAATCTCCTCATCAAGATCACCATGAAGAAAAGCACTCTTCACATCCATCTGATGTACAACCCAACCATGAGCTGCAACAATAGCAAGTGTCAAGCGAATGGAGTTCATCTTGGCTACGGGTGCAAAGGTCTCAGTATAGTCAACACCTGCAACCTGAGAGAAACCTTTCGCAGCAAGCCGAGCCTTATACTTATCCACACTACCATCCACTGCAAACTTGGTCTGATAGATCCACTTACATCGAACCATCTTTCTCCCCTTAGGGAGATGGACTAAATCCCATGTGTTGTTCCTCATCAAGGAACTATACTCTTCCTCCATAGCTTGGTCCCACTCAGGAACCCCTGATGCTTCCCGAAATGTCTATGGATCGGAAGCGGTAGCAATGAATGCATGTGGAAGATCCTGATGCTGTGATTGAGTTCTCCGTGTATCTGAAGGATCCCCAACAAGAGAACCCGCAGACTCAAGTGTCTGTCGAGCCCAACGAGGTCTAGGTGGAGGTGGAGAATGAGGCTCCTCAACTACAAGTGGACCCTGTGGAGGTGTAACCTTGCGAGTCAGAGTTGAAGGAGTCTCATCATCTAAATCACTAGCATCACTATCCACAATGGAGGAAGGTGGAGGAGGTAGAGAGGCTAAGCTAGGAGAGCTTTCCTCAAACTGAACACTCCTCTCAATGAACACCTCACATGTCTCAGGATCCATCAATCTATATGCCTTAACACCCTCAGGATATCCAACAAATATGCAAGGCCAACTCTGAGGTTCCAATGCCTTGCGTTTCTGCGGAGGTATGCGAGCCCATGCTGGACACCCAAAGACTCTGAAATGTCTCACAATCGGTTTCCTACTAGCCCAAGCCTCAAAAGGAGTAATACCTTGCAAAGCTTTGTGAGGAACCCGATTATGGATGTGTGTGGCACAACTGATAGCCTCGGCCCAAAAGGCAGGATCAAGAGAACGTGCATGAATCATATAGCTAACCATTTCTTTGAGAGTTCTATTCTTGCGTTCTGCAACTCCATTCTGTTGTGGAGTGTATGCGACGGAATGCTGAAGATCAATCCCCTCAAATGTACAAAAATCCTCAAGTCTTCTATTCACATATTCCCTTCCATTATTTGTGCGAGAATCTTGACCACTTTCCCAGATTGCTTCTCCGCACGAGTCTTGAAGTCCTGAAATCTGTTAAATACTTCACTCTTATGAATGAGAAAGTAGACCCAAGTGAAACGGGAGTAGTCATCAATGAAGGTGAGGACATAATGGGCCTTGCTAAATGAAGGTGCTGGAAATGGACCTGCTACATCACTATGAACAAGTTGAAGAACTTCCAAAGCTCTCCAAGCTTTCCCTTTATCAAACTTCTCCTCGGGATGCTTGCCCATGGAACAACCTGAACATACACCCTCTGAAAAACCGATTCAAGGTAGACCTGTGACCATGTCTTTAGTGCTGAGCTGCTGAAGATAGCGATAGTTGAGGTGACCAAACCGCTCATGCCATAGCTTACTTTCTGAATTTGAATGAGTAAGCAAGGCCCTAGAAGGTGAACTTGGCACAAAGTGGGAGAATGAATAAAGCCTTGAGTTGTCATTGGCTTGTCCCACTGCTACCAAGGCATCATCATCAAGTTCCTTTGCCACAACTGAATCTGGTGTAAACTCAACCTTTTTCCCATTCCCATAGTGAGTGATTTGGTAGATAGAGAGAAGGTTGGTAGACAAGTTAGGAACATAGAGAACATTCTCAAATGTTCCATCATCCATGTCAACTGAACCTTTCCCTTCAACCTCAACTTGTGTATCATCACCTATGTAAATGTGAGGTACCTTAGATGACTCCAATGAAGAAAACTGCTCCTTTGTAGAACCCATGTGATATGAGGCACCTGAGTCAAGTATCCACTGCTGTGAAGAACTTGTAGTAGCCACAAATGCTTGCCCTTTTCCCTTAGACTGTGAGGAAGAGGAAGGAGTTGAATCCTTCTTTGTGTAGGCGGATGGCAAGTTGATGTTGTTTTTCTTGAGAAGATTTGTCAACTCATCAACTTGCTTGGTGTGGCATCGATGTTCATCATGACCATACTTCTTGCAATATGCACGAGTTGGTTTATCCTTCTTAGGTGGTGTCCCCTTCTTGGAAGAGGATGAAAAATCACCTTGTGATGGAGAGGATGATTTTCCTTTTTCCTGTTGTGGCTGTGACTTAGATTGCTTCTTCTTCTGGTTGGAATCTTTGCCTTGACTTCCTTGATTCCCTTGATTAGCCACCAAAGCCTTGGACTTTGAAGACTTGAGAAACCCCATGTTCAACAACTTAGATTGTTCCAATATCAACATTTCTGTGAAAGCATCAAATGAAGGCATAACATAGGAACTCCCCACTGTCAAACGATGAGTTTGGAAGCTAGACACAAATGCTGCATATTCTGGTGCAAGCTTGTCCAACAAGTTGAATATCAACTGAGCATCCTTTTTGGCAATTCCACAATCCTTAAGCTTTGCTCTTAGCTCATTTGCTTTGGTGACATAATCTTGGATTGTATCAAAACTCTTGGGATCCAAGTTGGTGAGCTCATTGTCAATCCTATAACCTCTGATTTCATCAACTTGACCATACAATTTCTGAAACATATCCCAAGCATCTTTGATTGTAGTACATTTTTCAATATGAAAGATGAGGTCGTCTGATACATACTTGCGCAAAGTTCCAAGAGCCATACAATTCTTAGTGATCCATTCTAATTGAGCATTAGGATCAACCTTAGGATCAGGTGGTGCTGCTATTGTTCCATCTATGTAATGCGTGAGACCTTTTTCCATTAATTTGCTCCATACTTTAATTTTCCATGATGCATAATTATGTGGAGTTAAAGGTGGAAATTTATGAGGACTCATTGCAACAAAAATGAAAGAGAACAAGGAAAGAGAGGCACAATCACACAAGACACCCCCCCAAATTCACTCAATCAAAGAACCCCCCCAAAAGTGATGATTTGACACTTTATACTTAGTGCATGTACAATGGGCCACTTGCAAAAATGGCAAAGTGGGTTTCTGATTCCAATTTTACAACTGCCTCAATAAGGCCAAAAGAGGCTCAAACTAATAATGCAAGAGATCTAAACTAAGATCCAAGCAATTTACAAGTACCAAATAGGCCAAATAAGACCAATATCTGAAAGTACAATTTCTACTTAAAATCTCTGAAATCTGATCATAGATTATGAAAGTAGATGAAAAAACATGCACTTTCAAAAAAATGGCACCTGAAAAGGAGGTCGTATGAGCTCAAACGAGGCCTTTGAAGTTGCAGAATTCAGGATTAGATAGGTACAACTGAGAGAATCTAAAAATTCCAAAACACTTGTGCACCAAAACTAGAAAATAACCACACCACTGCGAAGAGCACGAAAAATTAGCCCAAATAAAAAAAATTGTACCCAAAAAGGAGCAAAATTGAGCAAGTTATGGGCCTCCAAATTTGACCCAAAAATCCAAACTGCTCAACGGAGAGGGGTCTAAAACTTTCCAAAGAAAATGCTGACTGGGCGCTAACTGGGTTCTACTGACTTGGCGCTAACTGTGCGCTGCTAACTGGGTAGAAGGTACGGATCCCAAAAATAATTTTCAAATTTTTTTTTTTTTTTTTGAAAAAAATCCAAAAATTCTGTATCGTACTGCCCGAATTGGGCAGAAAATTTCCTCCACACCCAAAAATCGATTTTCACCAAAATAGGTCGAATTTATATTCGATTTTTATGGAAACGACCTCTCAGACGCAATGGTGAGGTCAAAAAACGCTCTAAGATGCCTCCAAAAAAATGCTCTAAGATGCCTCCAAAAAGCGCAGGTCCTCAGATCTGAAAATAGAAGCCTTCCACGACGTCTCCAAAAACCAATCAATGAAGCCCCAATGGCTTTGATACCATGTGAGATTTTGCCAAGATCAAGGGCACAATGAAAAGTATAAAAATTGAGACAAAAGAATGACAAGAACAAACTGTATTCTCATCAATATGAAAATGATCAACTGGATTCATACCAATACAATAAATATAGGCTTGCTTATATAGGCAAGGCCATATGGATGTACGAGCACACAATCATGACATGTGGCTCAATGAGAAACAAGAGTAGGTAAGAAATACTAGGGGTAGGTAGGAGAAATAATATAATATTCCACAAGAGGTGGATGACCAACCGAATGTGGAGTGTAACAACAAAACAAGACCACAAAAGGTGGAATTTCTCCTACAAGCTCTATCCCTATGTGCACACTTCCCTAAGTGTCTCAAATCCAAACTACGAAGAGATGCATTATCCTAAGTTAACTTAAGTAAAGTGTAATAATATCCATAATGAATATTTATTTACACCAACACTTGTTATATTATTCATTGTATTGTGCTTTGGTTTAAGGTTTATAATTGAATGTATTATTGTTATTGTTAGTAAACTGATTCACCCCCCCCCCCTCTCAGTTTACTCCCAATATCAAAACGTTCTAATAGTACAAATATGGAGATATGGGATTGGAAAACCAAGATAATTCTTTTTGGTTTACTTCATACTTCGATGATTCTCTACATGTGTAAAATTTGGGGAAGCAACATTTTAGATCAAAACTAGAGACATTTTGAAAGAATCCATAACATCTAATCATATGTGACAAAATTAAGATTATCATTCCTTATGAAATTTTATTAGTTTTTACAAGTACTTTACCTTTGGAGACATCAATGATGGTATGATTATTAAATTACCTTTGAAAGGTCCAAAGTATGGAGAATCATTGTTGGCCAAAGCTAATTATAGAGGAAGAGCTAACTAGAAGAACTAACACATGGATGTAACAAAATGACAAATGGATGAAGAAATGGGGTGTTAATGTGCATGAATGTCTAGATAAAAATGAGAAAATAAAAAAGTACATGATAAAAAAATTAGGTATTCCATATGGACAGAACAAATAGAGTGAAAGAAAGCTTACTATATCAAAGAAATCAACCCCTTGGGGGACTACAAATAAAAATACTACATAGGAGCAAAACTTAAGTGGAACAAAAAAATGTTGATAGTCTAGTTAAGGACCAGTTGTCATCAGTGAAACTAACAAATGGATGGTATTTAAAGAGGAGTGGGAAAAAACAATTTGTTGATTTCACAACAAGGGATGATGAAGACAAAATGACACTTCACCATGGAGTGATCAATGTATAAAGACATGCATGCTAACTACGAAGACACCTAGAAAGTTGATATTTAAGGACCTTTTTTGAGAAGGCAAAATTGGATAAAACTAAAAAATTTATCATCAAAATTCATTGGAGAAGATATGATTTCAAGAGTATTTTAAAAACTTTATAGAACTTCTCTATTGGAAGGTCATGTGTTACTCTTGGGTCCCATAAGTCGCTTTGGCCTCATGGATATTATTAAAATATTTTATTCATTCATTCATACAATCACATCAATGGCACAATGGTAAGATTTTCTTTGTGATTGTTGAGGTGCAACTCAAGCATAATTTTCTCTTCTTTTTTTTTTACCAATAAGAATATGATCTTTCAACAAGAACATTATTTGATGATAAAAAAGAAGACCTGCCTTGAAACAAATTTCAACTCACAACCAATATTTTTGGCTTTGGTCGGTCTCATTTTTATTAAATTTTTACTTTCACAAGTTTCATAATATTTTTCTTGCAAATCTTGTCTATTCTCACTCATTAACATTGTTGATAACACAACATAATTTATGTAGAATCTTAACATGCAAATCATTTCCCATAGTTTCAATGAGTTTTTTTGTGGGAAATGTATACATGGTTGGTTTGTTTTTTGTTGATTTTTTTTTTATTCTAAAATAGATCAATGGTTTTAAAATTGGTTTTTTATCCTCACAACCACTTTTCTAGATTGTCTACGTGGACAAGTTAAGGTTGTAATGACATTTGAGGATGAAAGCACACAATAATTTCATAGTCTTCTTCGGTTCACTACACTTGTCCAAAATTTAAATTCTTTATCTCTAGCTTTCGAGAAAATAAAACTGGGTGTGTGATTAGCAATTTAGGCACTCATCAAGATTGGAGAGACACTAGGTAAAGGAGATTGGAACTTCATTGTGGATCCCTATGCAACAAATGTTATAAATGAATAGGGTTTTGATTCTTCTTTCCAAACTCTTTTTTTTGTCATGTGTAGCATCCTAAATTGTACTCCCTTATAATTGTGTCCTCATTTGGGCCCTCACCTTGGTGTTCATGTCTTGAGACCTAATTGGAGCCTTGATTCTACTCACATAATGCAAACTTGTCATTATTTTCACCATGCACTTCATTTTCCTCTTCTTTTTTGGTGCCTAATTTGTCAAGACTAGGGTGTGGCATCTTGGTCCTCAAGGGACCAGAGCACCCAACACCCAAGTCATCCTAATAAAGACCCATTTTGGGGCCCCTTAAGAGTCACAATATTTTTGTGGGGATTTAGATCTCATGTCGTCTCATGTCAAAAAATTAAGTTGTTTTTCGAGGGGCAAGTATAAAAGGAGGTCTACCCCTCTCATTTTGTGAACACACGCACATCAATTCAATTTGACATCAATAAATCAAGCATTCAAATTCAAGTGAGTAAGAATTCAGTCTTCTTTCAAGCATTGAAGCATGGATAAGGTCAAGATTCAAGCATTGGAGTTGATATTCATGTTCTATATTGTTGAAGACTTCATGGAACCCTAATTCCATGCAGAGACAAACAAAACTCCATGCCAAGGTATATTATCAATGTTTCAGTCATTATTTAGCATCTCCCTCAAAAGGAGAACATTTCCACTACTACAATTCAATTACATTTTATTTCTATTTCATGGTTAGTTCCAAAACTAGGGTTTGAATTACTTAAAGTTAGTGGCTGAATTCACAAAAACTCTAATTTATAATTCTAAAATTTACTCGTGGGTTGCATAATTTTTTTTTCAAATCAATTTTTTCAGATCTGATGATATGCTATGCTATGATCTAGATGCATTTCTCTTTCAAATTCACAAATCAAATTGCATAATTAATTAGTTAATCAATCACTTTTACAAAATTTTATATAGTTTAGTCATAATTTTTAATTTCAAATTCAAATTTCCCTCCTTTGTGCATGAGTTTTACTACCATTAGTCCTACCTACAATACTCCTGTGAGAATAAGTTGTAGAATTAAGGCTTCCCAAGGTTTAATTACTAAGGATATGGAGCCTAATTTGGATAACTTGTTTCATGAGAATGTTGGAGGTTCTTCTATTCCAACAATTGATGTCATTAATCCCCATTCTTTACACAATTTTCATCATGAGGGTGAATCACTAACTAGGGTTTCCATTGACCAATTAGAGAAGGTTGACAATAAATTTGAAAATAGTCAACAATGGATGAGTCAACAACACCCAGAAAGTGAGGTTATCCCATTGATTGAAGGATTAACAAGAATGGTTCAAAGTGATAAAGTTGGCGTTGCTTTGTTGTGTGGTCTTGCTCATATTGTTAAAACTAATATCATGCCTATGAAAAGTTGTGTCGAAGTCCTTGGTTAAACCCAACCTCCTAGTCAAGTTAATCATTATATTCCTATGACTACTTCTATGCCTAGCATGCCTACTTTCACATCCAACATCATGGCTACTTCCACACAAAATTTTATTCCTACACATATTAGTCAAGGGGGCAACACTATTAATCAAAAACACTTTCATAGCTCCTTTTGTGAGTCTTCCATTTGTGACCCAATCATCTCCCATACCTACATACCATAGTGTTCCACCTCCTTACTCTCAACCTCTGCCTTCATATAACAATGTCACTCCTTCATCCCAATCCAACATGTCCAATTTCAATCCATCCACCAAAGCTACCCTTAATAGCCTAGCCCAAACCATTTCATCTTTCAACAACAAATAGCTTCCATGAACCAATCCAAGTTTAATGTGCCCACATTTGATGTATCGAACCCATTATCTAATGACAATGTCCATATTGTCCCTCCTTAACATCTAGAAGTCCCTCAATTGGAGCTTTATAACAAAAAAGGTGATCCCTTGAATCATGTGAAAACATTTCAAACTTTGTGTAGTGATTTTGCTCATGATCAAAGACTTTTAGCTAACTTGTAAATACTACAATGTTTAGGGATAAAGCTTTGAAATGGTATTGTTCTTTGCCTCCTCATTCTATTACATCATTTCAACAATTGGACAATGCTTTCATCCAATAATTTCACAATAATATTGGTCCTAAGATTACATTGATTGATTTGATTCATTGTAAGCAAGGTGTTAAAGAAAAAGTGAATGATGCTATTGATAGATATAAACATTTGTATTGTCAAACTTCTTATCCTATGACTGATCAAGATGTTCAAAGGATTTTTATTTCTCATTTGCAAAAAGACATTAGGGATAACCTTCTCTTTTTCGAGTTTACTTTCTTTACACAATTGTGCATAGTACTTCATAACTATCAGCTTCAAGTGAGTCAATTTGAACAATTTCCTTCAATGGCTCTAGTTGATAAGAATGAAAGTCCTCAACAAACTTTTGTGAAGGTTAAACTGAACAAGGGATTCATCAAGTTCAATATCAACATCAATACCCAAGTGGCAACTAAAACAATAGGTGTGCCTCCTTTATCCAAGTATTTTAGAAAAGAATTTACTCCTCTTTTTGAATCTTTGCATAACATTATGACACAGTTATTACATAAAAATGTGTTGAAACTTCCTCACATTAAACCCATTAATACATCCAAACCTTTGCCAGCTTATCATGATTCCAAAGCTTTTTGCCAATGTCATCATCAACAAGAGCATGACATTGAAAAGTGTTATTCCTTAAGGAGTATAATTCAAGACTTGATTGATAACAATACCATATTTGTATTTGGTGTGAATGACAATGGAAACAAATTTGTAGCTCCTCCAAATCATTACTAATCCTTTGCCTTCTCATTCTACTAATGTGATTGAGTCTGAGCATCTTGCATTTTCTCCTAATGAACTTGGCCTTGAGTATAATAATATGGTGTATCTTATTGATAAACCTACACCTCCTAAGGACATATGCATTACATTTGATCATAGTGAGATTGTTGAAGCACCTGATGGCCCACTATATATCACTGCAAGGATCAAAGACGCACTCTCACGAGGGTACTCATTGATCCAACGTGTATGATGAATGTGATAACTAAATAATATCTTTATACTTTACAATTGCATCAAGTAACATATGATAAATATGATGTGGTAGTTAAAATATTTGATGGTTTCTCTTGCCCTATTATTGGTTCTATTATCCTTCCTATTGAGGTTGGTACTAAGTGCTTAGATGTCATTTTTTTTATCATTCCTACATCGGATCAATTTCATGTGAAGTTGGGACATCTTTGGCTCTCTTCCATGAAAGTTATTTCTTCTACAATTCAAATGTTTAAAATTCCCTTATATTGACAAAATAATAACAATCAATCATAGGATGTACCAACCCACAATGAGTTGTGGAGATGTTAATCTAGATTACTTTTGGTCTAAACAATTTGATCCTCTTAAACCTAGAAGTGATGCTCTTTTTCAATCATATCAAAAGTATGGAATGATCTTATTTTTGAGTAAGCCTAGAGATCCTCGAACTATTCCTCCTCCTCCTCATGATAGACCTATTCCTCATCCTCATGATGGACATAGTCTCCTTCCTACACCTTCTATTCCTCCTCTATATGTTGCAATTCTGCCTCTTGCATCTTACAAAAGGCAGCACCCAACATCTCATATATTTCAACCTAAAAGACCTTCCGACATTCCTCCTTCTTCAAAGGAAGAGAAGAAACCTATGTCTATTGATCCTAAACTTTCACAACCCTCAACTAAAACTAAGAAAAATTGTTGTGCAAGAGAACGTCGATGGAGACATTATGCTAAGGCTCATGAACTTACTTATCAATCTATTTCCTCCCCGAAAACACCAAATATTGAAATAATCTCATTTGTCCATCCTTCGCCTAATCCTAGAGAGGAAGTTCAACCTAAATCTCCAAGACGTAAAATGCTTAAGAAAAATGATAGTTCATGTTTTATTCTAATTAAAGATCCTATTTTTATTAATCTTGATGAAAATGATGTTCATTCAACAATGTTAATGATAATGATTCCAATGACGAATATGAATATATTGATATTGAAAATGATTTATCTAAATAATTTTCACAAGCATTAATCCTAGCTTCTGATAACAAACAAAGTGACTCATCATTAGACCATGGTCCTTGGTTGGAACTTGTTGTAGCTCCATCTACTATGCTCAAAGTTTCTCATCTTGCATCTTTTCCACCTTTCCAAAACAATGTTAAGCAATATTTTGAGGCAGATGACTTGCTTCATTAGCTTCATTTATGATGTAGATTCTCTCTCTCTCCTTTCTTTCTTGTTCGTAACCTTCTTGTATTGTTTCTCAATTCCTCTATTTGATGTTCTTAGTGTTGTCTACTTCAGGATGATGCAAAGTGTTGAGATCTCTTTTGGTCTCTCCCATGTTGACTCAAAAGACAAATTTTACCTTCTTCCATTGTGGTTCTACTTTTGTTGGGGAATGAGGATAATTCAATGCAAATATCTACATGATATACATTATTTTTCATAAGAGCATATTGACCCCAGAGTTAAGTAGAACCCCTTATGGGTTTATGTTTGTGATTATTATCCTTTGATTTGTTCTTTGTTGGGGGGATATCATTATGGTAATGTGCTTGTCTTGTGCATGCATACTACCTTAAAGCAATTGCTCCCAGTGAGGCATCCACAATTGCTTTAATGTGGGGCCATACACTCCACGCAATCTTTCTCTCTCTTTTGCATGACTTGATGCTCAAAGTTACTTTGCAATATTAGCCTTTTGCTTTGCAGTTGTGGTATTTTTCTTTTAATGACTCATAGTAAGTGAACCTTACTAGGCTAATAGTCGTGATTCCTTTCTCTTATGATGTCCCTTTTACCTTCATGTTGGACTAGAAAGATCCTTTATTCCATTGAGGTCTTAGTGTGTCTTGTCTCTTTGACATCTTAGTGAAAGATTTCAACTTGAACCTTTGTATTTTACCGAAAGTATACTTAGTCTCATACTCCCACTAAAGTGGGCACTAAATGTAGCATCCTAAATTGTACCCCCTTACAATTTTTTACTCATTTGGGCCCTCACCTTGATGTTCACATTCTAAGGCCTAATCGGAGCCCTGATTCTACTCACATTATGTAAACTTGTCATTATTTTCACCTTGCACTTCATCTTCCCCTTTTTTTGGTGCCTAATTGGTTAGGAATAGGGCATGGTGCCTTGGTCCTTAAGAGACTAGAGTGCACAGTGTCCTAGTCCTCCTAATCAAAACCCATTTTGGGGCTCATGTTGAAAAATTAAGTTGCTTTTCAATAGGAAAGTATAAAAGGAGGTCTACCCCTCTCATTTTGAGAACACATGGACACCAATTAATTTTGACATCCAGAAATCAAACATTCAAGTTCAAGTGAGCAAGCAACTGATCTTCTTTCAAGCATTGGAGTAGAGATAAGGTCAAGATTCAAGCATTGGAGTTGACATTCATGTTCTATGTTGTTGAAGACTTCATGAAACTCTAATTTCGTATGGAGACAAAAAAAACTTCATACCAAGGTATATTATCAGTGTTTTAGTCATTATTCAACATCTCCATCAAAAGGAGACCATTTCCATTGCAACAATTTAATTACATTTCATTTCTATTTTATGTTTACTTTCAAAATCGGGGTTTGACCTAAGGCAAACCCCTCTTCCAAATATATTTTCCTTCTCTACCATGTGCAAGAACAAGTACGGAGTTGCGATCTTCAAAATTGGCTTTATTTACAGTAACGAGCAGGTTCTCCTTCAGAGTGTGAAAAGTGTGGAGGACCAAAGCGACCACCATCCCAATCTCAAAAAATCAAGAGCTCCTTCTGAGAATAGATCCAAATACATTTACATTCCTTAGATCCAATTTTGTGGCTCGATCTGACGACTGTAGCTCATTATTCACGAGTTTTTCCATTAGTTCCAACACATTTACCCTAATTTCAATAATTCAATTTAAAAAAGGATTAAATCAATTAACCCCAAAAGGAAAATCCAATAGGAATTCTCAGCCTTATCCTTGTTGATTTATGGATAGATCTATTGGGTTTGCACTCATCTTTTAATGTAATAGTCCCTAATTCATAAATTAGCGGTTTCTTCCTGCTATGGTGGAAACCCTAATTTTTCACCATTACACTATGTTATCAACATGTACATTTTTTGTTGTTTTTTTATGAATTGCAAATGTACAGAAAGAGGACATCTAAAAAAATTTGAGAGAAAAAAATTAAGTTAGAAAAAGGGAACTCAATTTATATTAGCAAATGTTGGTAATCATGCATGCAATTGACAAGTTTAGGTAGTATTGTGTATGTGGGAAATTTTGGTGAAGGATGATCATAATAATCTCAATATCTTCTTGAACCAAAGCAATTTAAATTATCACCAACAAAAATGGGCAATAAAATTGCAAGAATATGATTTTGACATTGATTACATGAAAGTAAAGAAAAATGTAGTGGTTGATGCTCTTTCTAGAAAGCCCACTCTATGTTCTCTATCCATTATTTTTTCTAACTTAAAGATTCATTTGCTTTAAATACATTGGACAAGTTGGTGGAGGATGATAGGCACAATATAGTTAATGGATTGATCTACTACAAGAATATGATATTCTTAGTACTAGGATCCAAAGTTAAAGAGAAGATATTGAGCGCTTTTAATGATACTGCTATGGTTGGTAATCAAGCATACTATAAAAGATACAAATAGATCTGAGAGAGATTTACTTTGAGTGGCATGAAAGATGATTTTATTAAACACATCAAGAAATGCATAGCTTGCCAATAGAGCAAGGTGAATAATTTTTTCTTGCATGGATACTTCAACCACTACCAATTCTTGAATAGAAGTGGGAAAGCATTGCCATGGACTTCATCACAAGATTACTAAAGGCTCAAGGTAACTATTGTATATATCTAGTAGTGGATAGATTGAGAAAATATGCATATTTATTTTCTATCACATTTGAATTCAAGGCATCACAAGTAGAAAATTTATTTTTAAAGGAAGTTTTCAGATTGAATGGGTTGCCCAAGCATGTTATCAGTGATACAAACAATAGATTCCTTAAATAGTTTTTGGAAGGAACTCTTTTTGTTAACAAGTAAAAATCTCACACCAAGCACATGCTATCATCCATAAACAAATGGACAAATGGAGATAGTCAAAAAATGGATAGAAGGATATTTGAGAAATTATGTCTGAAATTAACATAATGCTTGGGTAAAATGATACATCTTGGAGAATATTGTTATAATACTTCACATCGTATGTCCATCGAAATGCCTCCTTTTTAAGCTCTCTATGGTTATGGTGCACTTTTCTTTATTGATCTTTTATTCTCAAATAATAGAGTACTTGCAACTAGTGACTTCATCACATAGAGTCGAGATATTTTGAGATCTCTTAAAGATAATTTGCATCATGCATAGAATCAAAAAATGTATACGTAGACAAGAAGAGGACAAAAAGAGTATTTGAGGTAAGGGAATTGGCCTTTGTTAGATTGTAGCCTTGTAAAAAAAGTTCTTGAAAAAGAACGGGGTAGAAAAACTCAAGCCCAAATATTATGGACCCTACGAAATCACTGGGAAGATAGGGGAGATAGCTTATGAGTTGGAGCTTCCACCAAATTATAAAATTGACAATGTCTTCCATGTCTCATGTCTTAAGAATGTCATTGGTAAAAAAATAGTATCTTCACCTGATTTACCAACATTGGACGATGAAGGGAAGTTCATTATGATTACTGAGGAGGTTTTGGAAACAAGGGAAAAGAGGTTGAGAAATAAGAGCATTACAAACTATCTGATTAAATGGAGGGACTTACCACTTAAAGATGCAACTTGGGAAGGGTCAAATATCCTTAATCATCCTAATCTCCATAGCTTGAGGACAAAAAATATTTGGGAGGAAGGACTTATAAGTACCCTTTCAAAAAATAGACACTAAAAATAGTAAGCCCGTCTATCCCAAAATAGCAAATCAAAATTAGCCCCCAATTTGGGAAATATTAATAAATCTTATTATCTTGGTTTAAGTTATGGATTTTATTTCCCACCTAAGATATTTTAATTAATATTTTTCCCTCCTTGATTGTATGAAGCCTCACTTGACTACTTTTTGGCATTTAGTGACTTATGATAGTGTTGTTGCAAATGTGTTGTTGATGGTGTTGATATGGTTGTCATTAATTTTTGTCATTGATGTCAACATACTATATTGGTATTGGTTTTCTGAGTTGGTGCTTTGGAATTTGTACTCCAGATGATGTTCAATGTTGATTGGTAATTGATAGTGTTGTTTGTGATACAAATTCCTTTATTTTTCTAGACATGGTGTAGATTGTTGGATTCATATTTATCTTGGTTCCATTCTTATTTTTCTAAGTTAAGAAGTGTTATTTTGGGTCCCGTCCGATTCAAAATTGGAGATTGTGTAATGACATTTGTGTAGTGGATGAATCTTCTTTTGGCTACAGTATTTGTGATGGATATGTAACATGTTGATCTGACCGATGAAGTGTGTTGTGGGGTGGTCTACTTCTCATTACTTTCCACCACATGAATGTTTAGTGCAAACCTATTTCAAATTATGTTTGGTCGACTTGGAAGGTTATGTAGCCAAGAGGACAGTGTAAGTAAAGGATGATTATAATGAATGAAGCATGGAAGATATGCAAGATTGAAAAGATAATTCCGACTGATGATTGATGTGAGAAGTTGTGCGAAGGTGTGTAGTGTGTTGTTAGGCACTGGAGGCTACTCTGACATTGTTGTTAGTGGCAGTTATATCACAGTGGTGGATTTTATTTTCTTTCTTTCTTTTTCTTCCACTAGTGAGCTTTTATGGGCAGTGAGCCCTCATGCAATGAGCCACCTTTGTAAAAATTACCTTAACCAGTGTCACCCTAACAAGTGTTATATATTGAGAACTAACATTCTCCATGGTTTTTTCCTTCTTGGGTTTTCCATGTCATATTTGGTGTTCATTGTGTATGATTTCTTTGCGTGTGTGTGTTTTTAATTCTACATTTGTTCATGTTAAATAATCTATAAGTTGGTTATTTTAGGTCTGTGGAAGAATTAAAAAGTTTAATTGACAACTGATTCACCCCCCTCTCAATCATCCAGACATTCAAAAATTGGTATTAGAGCTTTGGTTCCTTGGAAAAGAGCTTAACTGCTTGAGGTAGATCCGATGACACATAAATTGACTATTTCTATCATTAAGGGATCTGACTATGGCTTTTGGAAAGTGAAGATGAAAGGTTACCCGATCTCCTTGGGTTACAAGCTTAGAAAGTGATGGAGACTAAGGATGTATTTCTAGCAAATGCTCTTACTACTTTGGATGAGATTCAGGCTTATGAAGAGAATGAAAAAGCAAGGTATGCCATCTTTAGCGTTTATCAAAAAATAAATCAACAAAGCTTATTTCATTAAATATTTCTCATGAAGTTTGGGAAAAGTTAAGAGAAATCTATGAAGGAAATGACATAGTTAAATTATTAAAGAAGTTGATTGCTAAGTGTAGATACGAGAACTTGATAATGGAAGAAGGAGAGGATATAACAAGTTACTTTCAGAAGGTTGATAGTGCAGTAAATGAAATCAGAGAACTTGACGACACTTTAAATGATGAAGACATAATGGAAAAGATCTTGATGACCCTACCAGAAAGCTACAGTGATAAAATCTCTGCTATTGAAGAAGTCTATGATCCAAATAAGTTCACTAGGGAACAACTATATGGCACTCTGATCACATTTCAGATGAGGAAGTTTGGAAAATACAAAGCTAAATTTGAGATAGCCTTTAAAGCTACTAAGGAAGACCTAGATGATGAAATCTCAGATGAGATGGAAGCAAACTTTGTAAGGAAATTGAAGAAAGGCACCAACAAATATAAAGGTATGTTACCTCTTAAATGTTTTAGATGTAGAAAGATTGGTCACATAGCTACTAGATGTCCAAAAAAAGGAACAAGACAAAAATTTAGAGAAGGTAAAGGAAAGTTTAATAAAAAAACGTATTATGTTAAAAATGATGCTAGTATTTCAGATGATGAGTTAGATTATGATGAAGATGACTATTTGTTTTTGGTAGAAAAGGATGTACCTAAGGTTGATGTTTCTAACATGTTATCTCTAGAAATTGTTAAAATTGTTGCTACTGCTTTACATGCTAAAAGAGATATAAATGAATGGTTGATTGATAGTGGATGTTCAAATCATATGACTTGTGATAAGATTAAGTTTGTAAAACTTGAAAAATATGATGAAGGTTTTGTTAGGTTCGAAGATTATTAGACAACACAAATTGTGGGAATTGGCTAACCTTTGATGGAAAACGTAATACTGATAATATTTACTATGGGAAGGGTTTGCATCATAATATGCTAAGTGTTGGACAAATATGCGAAAATGGCTACAATGTTGTTTTTTTCAGGATGGTGGTCGTGAGATTTGGAAGATATCCAGAACTATTATCGCAACAAGGAAAAGGACTGGTGGAAACATGTACCCGCTAGAAGGAGTTACAAGACATTGTTTATTATCTCTGTTCAATAATAGCTGGTTCTGGTATAGGAGGACGTGTCATCTCAACTTTGACAATTTGGTAAAGATTAGTTCAACAAGTGCAATGAGAGAATTACCAAGGTTGACCAAATCGGATAACAATATTTGCAAATAATGTCAAGATGGAAAGTAGACAAAAGGAAAATTTAGAGGAAAGGAATAATCTTCTATCAGACTTTTGGACTTGGTGTACATAGACTTATATGGTCCTACTAGAACAAGGAATATACAAGGTGAGAGATATTGATTGCATGCTCTTAATTGACGATCACTCTAGAATGACATGGGTTGCATTTTAAAAGAGAAATCAAAGGCATTAAAAAAATTCAAGACATTCAAGACAAGAGTTGAGAATGAAGTTGATAGAAGAATCAAGTGTTTGAGGTTTGACAGTGGAGGAGAATTTATTTCTGATAGTTAAACAATTTCTATGAGAAACATGGAATTAGAAGACAATTATCTGCCCCGAGGACACCATAGCAGAATGGTGTAGTGGAAAGAATGTTCATAGAACTATACAAGAGGCAGCTAGAACAATGATCAAAGGAGTAGGACTACCAGAGGTTTACTAGAGAGAAGCTATACACACAACAACATACACCCTTAATAGAATTATATTATGGAAAAGATATGGGAAGACATCATATGAACTATGGCATGGAAGGATTTTGACACTGAAGTATTTCAAGGTATTTGGAAGTAGATGTTATATCCAGAGAGATGAGGATAATCCTAGAAAATTTGACAACAGAGTAGATGAAGGCATATATCTAGGATACTATACAAGGAGCAATGCATATAGGTGTTACAACAAAAGACTAAACAAAATTGTTGAAAGTGCAAATGTAAAGGTTGATGAAGACATTTCTAAATACTCTAACAAATTAGCTGGATATGAATCACATGAGTCATTTGACGGAAGAAGGGAAGAATAAAATAAAGAAGAAGAAAAGGAAAATGAAACTTAGGATACTTTGACAATTATATCAAAGACCCTGAGGTATGTACAAAGGAATCACTCTGAGGATCAAATCACTGGAGATAAGAATAAAGGAAATCAAAAGAAGTTAGGTGGCTCAAGAACTGGTTTTGTTATGTTTACTTTCTAAGATTGAACTGAAGTCAGTAGAAGAAGCTTGGAATGATCAAAATTGGATAAAGGCAATGAGAGAAGAACTAGACCAGATTGAGAAAAACCAAAAATGGGAACTTGTACACAGATCGACAGATAACAATGTAATTGGAACAAATAGGGTATTCCAGAACAAGCTCGATGAAGATGGAAAGGTTGTAAGAAACAAAACAAGGTTGGTTTGCAAGGGTTACACTCAAGTTGAAGGCATTGACTTTGAGGAAACATATGCTCTAGTTGCTTGAATGGAAGCTATTAGGATGTTCTTGGCATTTGTAGCTTTTAAGGATTCCAAAATTTATCAGATGGATGTAAAATCGACATTTTTGAATAGAGAACTAAAAGAAGAAGTTTATATTGAACAATCAAAAGAATTTAAGTCGAGAGATGATCCATATATTGTTTGCAGGTTGAAGAAGGCTTTGTATGGATTGAAACAAGCTCTTAAAGCTTGGTATGGAGGGCTAAACAAGTATTTGATTGGTCAAAGTTTTCAAAAGGGATCCGTTGACAATAATTTATACTTCAAAGTTGATTAAGGTAAAATTTTAATCGTTGTAGTGTATGTTGATGACATAATATTTGGAGGAAATGATGATATGTGTAGAAGGTTTGCTAGTGAGATGCAAAAGGAATTGAAGATATCCATGATTTGTTAGTTAAGTTTCTTTCTCGGATTGCAAGTGAATCAGAATAGCAAAGGAATTTTCATAAATCTCAGTCTAAATATGTCAAAGAATTGTTGAAGAAGTTTGGGTTGGAGAATTCTAAACTTGTGTTTACACCTATGACAATCAGATGCAAGTTAACAAAAGATGATAAATCTCCTAAGGTTGATGCAAGTAACTATAGATCAAAGATTGGAGGACTGGTATATCTGATTGCAACCAGACTAGATATCGTGTATGTTGTTTGTTTAGCAATTAGATTTCAGCAACAACCAAAATAATCACATGTTGCAGTAAAGAGAGTTTTTCAGATATTTGAAGGGAATAGAAGAATTTGGATTATGGTATCCCAAAGGTTCAGATTTCACCTTGACAACTTATACAGATGCAGATTAGGCGGAAAGTGTTGATGATAGAAAAAGTACAAGTGGTGGAGCATTTTTCCTTGGCTCCCGGTTAGTTGCTTGGTCAAGTAAGAAGTAGGATTATGTGTCTCTATCCACTACTGAAGTTGAATATATTGTAGCATCTTCGTGTTGCACATAGGTACTTTCGATGAAATAGACTTTGAAGGCTATTGGTGTGTTGTTTGATGAACCTGTAGATGTCTAAAATAATTAAATTAAAGATTTAATTAATTTATCCTTTCTACGTAATTAATTAATTTAATTATGTTACCCTTTATTCTTCTCAGAATTAATTAAATTAAATTTAAATTAATCTTGTCACCATAGTCCAATAATTAATTTATTAAATAAATTGATTATCCCCTATTCTTCTAAAGTCATCAAAACTAATTAATTCCTCTAAAGTCTCCTTTTAGTTAATTAATGACAATTAATTAACTAAGTCATGTGATTCCTACAAATCACTTTCCCTAATTCTTCATTAAGTTAATTAATTCTTCTAGAAACCTCATTATCATTATTTCCTAATTTTCAATTCCTCCACCAATTCTCTCTCCCCTTGTCAAATCCTCCTACAAATCCCACTTGTCTCATAATCTCTCATTAACCCACCTAATCATCTCCCTTAATTATTTTCTAGTGGCTAATCCCTATGATTAGCCACCAAGTCAACTAATAGCCATAAATGGTTAAGTCCACTTGTCCCCTCGTCACCTTCCAACCTTAAATGCACCTAATTGGGTCATTTCAAGAAATTCAAAATCTCACATTCTCTCATGTCTCTCATCTTCCCAAGGAATTTTAAATTCCTATTCTCATTTCCTTTCTCCACGCACTTCATTATTTGAGAATTTTTAATTCTTTTGTTCATCCCCCAAGAAATTTTTAATTCCTTCTTGTCTTCCCAATGTACTTAGGATATCTTCCCCATGTACATTGTGGAGTGTGAAAACAAGAAATGCCTTTATAGAAAATCTCTTGGTCTCCACACCTTGTCCTCTCATGTCCTCAAATCAGTTCAAACTAGGAAGGGAAAAACCATAGAGTATCTTTACACAATGCCTTTGTGAAGATATCTGCAATTTCCTCTTCCATAGGTACATACTCAAGCCTTACTTGATTATGAAAAATCTCTTGGTCTCCACACCTTCCTAGTTTGAACTGATGTGCATTTGGATGTGCATTGGTCCAATGAATTGCATGAAAATTCTTATTTGGACTAATGCTTGGAGGCTTCCTCTTAGGGGGGACATAGTAAGTTTCATAGGGGGAGATGTGTCTGACCCTTGTCCTTTATGTCAAGGGGGGAGAGATACAAGAGAGATACAAGAGAGATTTTTTGTTTGTTGTTGATGGATGTTACCATCAATGACAAAGGGGGAGATTGTTGCAAATGTGATGTTGATGGTGTTGATATGGTTGTCATTGATGTCAACATACTGTATTGGTATTATTTTTCTAAGCCGGTACTCTGAAAGTTGTGCTCTGAATGAAGTTCATTGTTGACTGGTAATTGATAGTGTTGTTTGTGATCCAGATTCCTTTTTTTTTGGATACGGTGTTGATTGCTTGGATTCATGTTTATCTTGGCTCAATTCTTGTTTTGCTAAGTTGAGAAGTGTTATTTTGGGTCTGGAATGATTTGAAATTGGAGATTGTGTAATGACATTTGTGTAGCATATGAATATTGTTTTGGCTACAATATTTGTGATGGATGTGTAAAATGTTGATCTGACCGATGAAGTGTGTTGTGTTGTGGTCCACTTCTCATTCCTTTCCACCATAGGAATGTTTAGTGCAGACCTATTTCAAATTATGTTTGGCCGACTTGGAATGTTATGTAGTCAGGAGAACAATATAAGTAAAGGATGATCAGAATGAATGAAGCATGAAAGATATGAAAGATTGAAAAGCTAAATCTGACTGATGATTGATGTGAGAAGTTGTGCGAAGGTGTGTAGTGTGTTGTTAGGAATCAGAGGCTATTCCGACATTGTTGTTTGTGGCAGTTGTATCACAATGGTGGATTTTCTTTTCTTTCTCTTCTGATAGTGAGACTTTCTGGGAAATCGGCCCTCATTCAATGAGCATTCTAACATTGAGCCATCTTTGTAAAAATCACCTTAACCAGTGTCAGCCTAATAGGGTGATATATTAAGAACTAACATTCTCTATGGTTTTTCCCTTCTTAGGTTTTCCACGTCATATATGGTGTTCATTGCGTATGTGTGTGCTTTCAATTCTACATTTGTTCATGTAAAATAATCTATAAATTGGTTATTCAAAATCTGTGGAAGTATTAGAAGGTTTAATTGACAACTAATTCACCCCCCTCTCAGTTGTCCAGACATTCAACAATTGTAAGACAAGCGACATTTGCATGGGGAGTTGAAGAAGATGGAGGACACTTAGCAATAGAGGCTACATGCATTGCATGCAAGATTCTCTCTCATTGGGCATGGGATTTGGGTGCTTGAATTGGATGTTGGTTATAGTTTTCTATATGCACGTTTTGGCTCCAAATTTCATTATTCAACTTTTGATATTTTCTAACCAAGTTGTACTTGTTCTTTCGTGGTCATCAAACTATTGGAGAAGGAGATTGTTGGACGAGATTTTCAAGATTTTTTGAATTATGTAAGGATGGGAGTCAGAGGATTACCAAGTTGTAATATCATTCAGATGATTTCTATGCTCTTAATAGTTTAGATTTCTTCAGTTCGTAGCAGTAGTTTGTACGAGGGTTTCCAATTTTAAAGTTTGTTTATGTGAGTTGGATATTCAATTTGTTGGTTTATGACAACTTAGTGGCTATGGTTATTTTTATTTCATTTGTAAATAAGATATTTTATTTTATTTTATTTTTTTGTGGGGGGGGTGAGGGAGTGGGAGGGCTCTTAAAATTCTATTGTAGTTCCTTCACCCATTTTGTCATAAAGAAGCTTTGTCATGAGTTTGGAAAAGTTTCTTCAAATATAGTGCACTTTGCAGTTTATTTTTGGTTTCATATTTCCTCTTAGTTTCAAGAGTTTGTAAGAGGGCATTCTTTATTATTTATAATCAAATTATAACAACAACATGATGTACCTACATGATGCAAATCTAAAATATTTCATAATATATCAATTCTCTGAGGATTTGCCAAAGTTTTGTGTGTTGTTCATGCCCATCTCTAGGTGTTAGTTTGTAATGTTTTAATGATTTGCAAAGTTTCATTTAAAGAAGTCAAAAGAGCTTGAAATTTAGTTATTTTGATTAACAAGGGACATTACAAGACAAGATATTTCTTAGGAATATTTAGACTCATGGACAATATTGAATCGTTCTTGTTGAGCTTCTCTAAAAACTTATAAAACTATTCTTCTCTCAATATTTGTTATCACCCTAGAGGGATGAGAAGATCAATTTTAATGGGGACACTATAATTTTTTCTTACAATAATAGCAAGATAAATCTCATAAGAAACAACAAAAGTAGAAATTTAGAATTGACATTATTAAGACTCAATTCTTTACTACACCAATTTGAAAATTCACACAAGGGTTAGTTGTTGTGCAACCAAGTGATGATCAATTTAGTTCAATATTTGCAATTTAAATATGTCAATAAGAATTTTTATTTCATAATTATTTTACAATAAATAATTTTTAGTGTGAATCTCTTTCACTTTGATGTGTATTTTTGTGAGATTGAGAGGTATTTTTTTTACCTTGTACATTGAATAGTTTTCATTATTGTTTCACTAATATTATTCCTAATGGAATATTACATTGTGTAGTTTTATTGGAAGGAGATAGTGTTTATTATTTCTCAATTTTAAACATCACTCTCTCTTACACAATGAATTTTATTTAGCAAAAATGAAATTCCTTCTTGTCATTGCATTAAATATTGTCCAATTAGCATTGCATATTTGGGGTGATCTTTATATTTCAACTACTATGTAGCACAAATTCAAGCATCATAAAATCATTTTATCTAAAACTTGAAAATCATCAAATATGTAATTAGATGAAATGGAATAGTGCTTTATGAAATCTCTTGTGAGCTAGAAAATGCAATTTTTGAACTATATTTATTTATTTCTCAATAGGAAGGAAAGATTTAAGATGAGTATATCAAACCATACTCTTTACATAAGTGAAACCATTATATTTTTAAGTTAGATATGATGGAAAAAAATTTGTGGAAATTCTAAGCTACCAGATGATCTATGCAGTGTCTCTTGCCAACATTCTCCTTCTTTGGCATTGATGTCAACACTTAGTGAAAAATGACTGTGCCGGACCAAATATGAACATGACACTACAAAAATTCAAAATTCCAAAACTCTCAAGATGTATATACCATTTTTCACTGCCCTACACTCCCCCTTTGACATCAATGCAAAAGGAAGGGTTTCACATACCAAAAGTTATACAAAATTCCTATGAACAGACTGCATGTACAAACAAACTCCTCAAACTTACACAAACTTGAATATATCTACAAAAGTGATTTTTAATGAGCTCAAATTGTTGTCACAACTTTTCTTGAGACTGTCCAAAATAGAAATGTGACCGCTAAATAGATAATTTTGCGTCTCTATTGTTGAAAGATATGTTGGATCACTTACAACCATAACATCATGTGCTTCATTCAAAGCATTGAGAATTGTCTCCATCTTCAAACCAATTAGACCTCAGAGCTCACAACCTCTTCCTACAATCTTGTCCTTATCATGCATCAAATTTTTAATCTTATCAAGCACAACAATGACTTGACTTTCTTGACTACTCACCGAGATAGTCAAAGGATCAAAGGATTGAGATAAATCTGTTAATTTCTTCTTGTGCTCCTTAATTTGCTTCCCTATATCCTTAGTGAATTTGGACAATAATAAACATGCATTGTAGACACTTCCACCTTGAAATAGTGCATCTTGAATGCTTTTAATACATGTGTCTAACAAAACTATATCACTAGCAATCATACTCTTCAATTTACTAATTCTATTTGCCTCAAACTCTTTCCTAACCTTGACCTCTACTGACTTCTCAAGTAAATCAAAATGAGTGCTTACCAAATTGATAAGATTCTTCAGCTGGCTAGAGGGAGTATCTGACGTGTCTTTGATATGAGTAGGCATGATTTTTTATAATACGCCATATGCAAGAGTGAGCAGTTCACTATCCTCAATGTGAGACTTCAACATCTCCTCCCTTGCTTTCGCCTGAGAAAATGATGCTAGTTGCAATTTCTGAATAGGGGATAGAGAGGCTAAGTTGATAGGCCCTTGGACTAATTTTGGATCAAATAACTCTTGGTCCATTTCCAAGAACTCCTTTACTACCCCTGTAATGTCTCTTGCTTCTGAAACAGGTGGTTTGCCCTCAACCTTCTCCTCTTCCACTATCTTCTCCACATATGCCTTAGAGATCTCAGTCTCCATAGGAGTTTCATCTTTAGACCGATCCATAGGATTTTGAGTATCCTCAACAACATCCACTGCCTCCAATTCATCACCACATTTGTCCAACTTTCTTTCTACTGGAATAGAAGGAACATCCACTTCATCTTGCTCACCTTTTGATTGCATTTCTTGGACTCTCATAGCAGATGAATCCTCAACATCATGAGCTTTTTGTAGAAAAACTTCCAATTGATTCTTGACCAAAACTGACCTCAAGATTCTCTCAGTATCTTTGATCACTTCCTCAGACTGCCTAATCATAAGCTTATTGATTCTTGTTTTGCTTCTAAACTCCTTGTTGGCTTCCTTGAGTATTCTAAATGTTTCTTCTATGGCTATCATAGGGCATAAATTGACTAGGACAAATTCCCTTAGTCTGTCATCTTCTGCTTTTGCACTATCTCTCCTCATCTTTGAATCATCATAAAGACTTTTGGGAATCTATGGCGTTATCTCTTTAAGAGCCCTATTGCATTTGTTCAAATACTTTATAGTGGCTTCTTCTAGAGTCCTCTGACCGACATCATCAAATTTTATCATAGAGTTGAGAGAGTGGTTTAAGATTACCTTGTACAGTGACAACTTCTTCCACTTCTCTCACTAACATACCAAATTTGTCAGATTCAGTCTTCATCTTCTTGCTTGGTTTTTCTCCACTAGAGGGCTTGTCCTTAGTGACTTTTGTAGCTTTGGTGCCCTTCTACTTCATCTCCTTTACTACCTTATGGGATTTTGTTTCCTCATCATTAGGAACAACAACATAAAATCTTGTCCCCTTACCTTTCTTCCTCTTCCCTTCTCCATTGGATGATTTGGCTTTGGATTTTAGTGAGCTAGTTGGATTTTTAGAACCAGAGGAGGGTGTAGAGCTCCTATATTGTCTGGCTCTTGTGGATGACACTCCTGGAGTAGATTCTTCAACCTTGGCCACCTCAGCTTTCTCTCTTCTCGGCTTGGCTTTCCTGTCAGCTTCTACAGTGATTCCATTACTCTCTACATAGTGCTCTACTTCCTTCCTCACCTTTCTCACAATTTCCAATTTCTTAAACTTGCTATGAAGTTGTAAATCCTTCTCAGATAATGTGCCAAATCTCTCCTCAGAGGTATCAACTAACTTACTAAACAAGTGTTGAGCATACATTTTCAAAATTTGTTCTTCAATTTCATACTCCATGGGCATGATCCATGCAGTTCTAGGTTCAACTGCCTCCATCTAACATTGGTGAATATCAACCATGAAGCAAATGGTATCCTGATATTTCTCCACAACTGATTTAGGGATTTTTCCCTTAGCTTCCATCATGTCTTGGAAGTTCTTGAAGTATCCCCATAGTGCAATCTTCTTTGCCTTGCTATCACCAATATTATACAACAGATCTCTAATTTGTATTGCTGTCGATTTGTCACTAGACCATTGCACATGACCAATACCCGTAATCTCATTCATAAAGTATAAGAATAGGAATAAAATCAAATTATCAATTTTGAAAGCATTCTTCTTGCCCTTCTTGATTGTGGTGAGATTCTCCATCAACTAGTTCCAGAGCAATTCACATAGGTCATAATCCTTGTTCTCCTTCACCATCTGATATGTAGCATATATGGAAATTCTGGATATTGAATTTTCTCTATTGGAGTGGTTAACTTTGTATCTGACCATCATGGAAGAAAACGTCACATTTGGTTCAATAATATCATTTATTGTCATGGCTCTCTTATTGAATCTTGAACCGATTGCATCAGTAACCATCTAATTCTTTAGAGGCCAGAGCGTGGGTAAACCACCAGATGAGCATAGACCAGTTACAGATCGAATTACATCCTTAGTGATTTTTCACAACTAATTCCACCACATAAATTATGCTCAAAACATACCGTACCCATTTGTTCTCATAAAAAATTGGAAACCTAACCACCTGCGTGAAGTTCTTCTCCTCCAGAGCTTTGAATTAAAGTTTAACCTTGAGATGTTCTCCCATGATCTACTTAGAATACAAAGAGCCACCCAATTCTTCAATATTTGCGTGAATGTATGCCCTAATATCTTCCACATGAAGAACACCGTGTGGAACCGATAAAAATGCCCCTTTTGGATCATCTTCCATAAATTTGTAAGGGTGTTTCTTAAATTTATGGCGAGATCTCTTGGTTATGTCGACTATCAATGGTGTATCCATCTTTAGAAATATCAAATTCACAAGCTTTCACAAAAATATCTCACACGTTGGATTAGAGTTTTTTCACCAATCGCCTTCACACTATGATCAATTCAAAAATCTCTTCGCAGAGCTCACTTATCTTCTTCTCTTCAGAAAGCAAAGTGAGAAATGAGAGGTAAAAGTACCCTTTTATGTTCCGCACACTTAACTTTTTGACACATTAAATGCATTTTTCCCTAAACCTTCTTGATAACCTGTATCCATAGATCTATAGTACCTCCAAGCAACTATCGACAATCTGTCGATCTTCTGGCTCCAACTACTCTCAGGGGAGGAAAATATTTTCTTGAAACTCCCCCTAGGCCAAAGGCCTAAAGCTAATTCTCGGAGGAATTTCCTACATCGGATTCAAGTGCGGATCCATTTCCAACATTGTCATCACTCTTTTTCAACCATGTCTCTTCATCTAATTTCTGATCTCATCCAAAGTTAATTTACCTTTTCCCTTATCATCTATCTGCACATTCTTGTTCATGTCTAATCGACCCTTCCTGTCCACATTCTTGCTTCTACAAAATTTTGCAATGTGACCAAATTTGTTGCAATTGTAGCGCATAACATTTCTTTGTCTAGGTCTAAAATTTCCTTGAATTTTCTCTTGATCTACACTGATTAGAAATATGTCCAAATCTATTGCATGCAAAACATCTAACATTCCTTCTATTGAAAGAGTTGTTTGTCATACTTCTCCATTCACTTGATTTATGACCATACTTATTGCAGTTGAAACATTGACTAGAGAAAGATGGACTATTTTGATTCATTCTATTTCTGCATTGACTAGCCTTATGACCAAATTTATTGCAAACAAAACAATTACTATTGAATTTTTGAGCATTAGGTTGCCTTACTAGAGAAATTTTAGCGTTGATCTTCTAATGTTTTGACTTAGAATTTATTTGACCAGATCCAAAGATTTCACCTTTCTCAAATCTAAGACCTCTCTTGTCATCTTCACTCTTTTGGCTTTGCAGGAGTGCATCAAGTTTGGCTGAGCTAATCTTGAACTTCTCTTTGTACTCATTTGCAGTAGCAAGTTCATTCCTAAGAATGATAATCTATCTTTCAAGCTCTTGCTCATTGTTCTAGGATTGTTGCAGTTCAAGCTTCAATTGATCATTCTCACAGTTAGGTCTGCAACATTCATCAGATATTTTAAGCACTGAGTGAGGTTTTCTTCAATCTTCTTTCTTCCCTCAATATCCTTTGTCAATCTCATTACTATAGATTCCATCTCATTTTTTTCAGTTGCATTATCTCTAGCAAGCTTTTCACATTCTTTTGTTTTCTCCTTCAAAGCTCGATTCAAGGGGCCATCATCTATGCTTTGGCCTTCTTTCTGGTTTAGCTGATAAAAAAAGTTCCTTTCTCTTTTCCCTAGACTTAATCAGTTGCTCCTTCAATGACTGAATGAAATTCCCAACATCCTTAAGATTTGCTTTCAATTCTTAGACTCATCTTTGCATTGATCAAGATCATCAAGTGCAACGAGAAGCTGATGTTGAAGACCACCGAAATCCATTGAACCACCTTCCTGAATCCTCCTCAAGTTGTTAGAATTCTTCCGAGGAACTAGGCTCTAATACCAATTATTGGAATCAAGGAACACTAAGAGAAGCGGCTTGGGGGGGGGGTGTGTGTGTGAATTAGTGCTCTGCAAATTTTAACTTTGTCAAATTATTCTTTCAACCATTTAATGCATTGAACCAAAAGAAAGATGCAAGAGCACAAAGAGATCAACCACAACACCATAACACAAGGATTTTATACGTGGAAAATCCAATCAAGGGAAAAACCACAGTGGGAATGAGACCCACAAAATGAGTGTACTCAAATATAAAGTTTACAAGGGAATGCACATGCATTCAGGCACACACTACCTAGAGCTCATTGCACAAAATAAAGAGGGCTACAACCCTAGGAAGGCTCACTACCTTAAAAATAAGTTACAAAACATCATAAGAGAATTTGAACTATCGAACAACATATACAAATGTCTGGGTATAGTTTCGGTTAAGCACATTGATCATTGATTTCACACTCTGCCTTATACTTCTATGATCCAAATTCTGCAATATTCAAGAGCATAAATCTTAAACTTGCCCATGTGCAATTGTGCCCAATTGATCATGAAAACCTCTCTCATACCTATTCATATCCAAAATTATCATAGAAATCGAACTTATATATCTATAACAAGAAATTAGGTTAGTTACATGTCGACTTCAAGAGCACTTTGCAAATAATGAAACATGTACACACTATCGGCTGAATCCAAAGAAAAATACAATGTGAACCAAAACAATAGTCCACACGCTACACAAACCATTGAACAAAATATCTAATCTCAAAATTAATCACCAAAATCGATCCACATAATCTGCACGAGGATTATCCACACGAGATTGTTGTTGTGCACTGTTGAACTAAAGATCGATATATCGAAGCACCTAACTTACAATCTAATCAACATCGGAGGCTAAAACTCTGAAATAAGACTGTCCAAACATGCATCAACCTTCAATCAGATCCACAACACGAGATAAAGACCAAAAATGAAATGCTACCCAAAATACCAAAATTTGTCGGATCCCCTATTCTAGTTTGTTGGACTTGAACCAATCTGCATTCGGATTTCTGGTAGGATCAAATCACATACTGTGGATAGGATAGCTAATTTCAGTTGCCATCAATGACAACATCAGATGATTTGTGTAGTGTCTCTTGCCAACAAATACAACCAAATTTTAAGAATAATATGCATTTTGTGGATTTTTTATAGGGTGTTTTGATTCTATTAATGATTCTAGACATGAAATTTATAGTTTCTATAATGTCTGAAGATGGACAAAGGTTCAATATAGTCACCTAGTATCCATTTGTAATGGTGAAAATATGAGGGTTTCCACAATTAGATATATGAAAACCACTAATATTTAGGCTTAGAGACCATTACATTAAAAGAGGAGTGAACCAAATAGATCTAGTCTCAAATCAACAAGGATTATCCTTTTTTTGATTCACCTTTTTTTTTTTTGGGGGGGGGGGGAGTGGGGGGTTGATTATCCTCTTTTAAATTGAGTTGCTGAAATTAGGGTTGATGTGTTGGAATTGAAGTGAAAATGCATGAACAATAAGCTATAGTCATCAGATCAAGCCACAAACCTGGATCAGAAGAATGTAAGTGTATTTGGATCTGTTCCCAAAAGGAGCTCCTAAAATGTTGGGACTGGTATGCTTGTCGCCCCAGTCCTCTGTACTTTTCACACTCCCAAGGGGAACCTATTCGTTACTATAAATAAAGCCAATTCTAAATATCACAACTTCGTACTTGTTCCTATGCACACTAGAGAAAGGAAATAGGTTGGGAATAGGGGTTTGCCTTAGGTCAAACCCTAGTTTTGGAATTAAGCATGAAATAGAAATGAAATGTAATCGAATTGTAGTAATGAAAGAGATCTCCTTTTGAGGGAAATACTGAATAATATCTGAAACACCAATGTTGTACCTTGTTATGGAGTTTTGTTTGTCTCCACACGAAATTAGGGTCTCATGAAGTCTTCACCAACATAGAACATGAATGTCAACTCCAATGCTTGAATCTTGACCTTATCTCTGCTCCAATGCTTGAAAGAATATTGATTGCTTGCTCAGTTGAATTTGAATGCTTGATGTCGAATTGAATTTCATGTCTGTGGATCCCCAAAATGAGAGGGGTAGACCTTTTTTATGCTTGCTCATTAAGAAACAACTTAATTTTCCAACATGAGCCGACATGGGATCTAGACCCCAGCCAAAATGATGTGACAGTTAAGGGGCCCCAAAATGTGCCCTAATTGGGAGGACCAAGGTGATAAGCACTCTAGTCCTTTGGGGACCAGGGCGCTAAGCACTCTGGTCCTTTGAGGACCAGGGCACTAAGCGCTCTGGTCCTTTGAGGACCAGGGCACCATTGCCCTGGTCCTGACTAATCAAGGACCAAGATCAAGGGGACAAAAAGTGTGCAATGTGAAAATAATGAGATATATGCATGGTGTGAGCAAAATCAAGGCTCTGATAAAGCCTAAGGACATGTATGCCAAGGTGAGGGTTCAAACGAGGATAAAATTGTAAGAGAGTCCAATTTAGGATGCTACACCATTAACTCATTAAATATGATAATTGTACTATCATAAATTGTATACCCTTGCTAGGGTGGTACAATTTCACACTTAGTTTAGCACCCGCCTTAGTGTGTTTTGCATCTTGCATTTCTAATCTCTTTTACGCATTTAATTAATCAATTTAATTAAATCTAAATCCATAATTCATTACTTCACATTCTATAAGATTGTGCCCTTTCCCCTAAGTGTGCCCCTTTTTATTTTATTTCTTCAATAAATCATGTAATCCTAAACCCTAATTATCTCCTATTTTGACCTTTAAGGCCTGATTTCGCATATCAAAACACCTTGGAATCAGCTATAACTTTGGGATTCGCTCTAATATCATCATATCTAACGACACTGGAAATTTGGAGAAAAGTTGGTCGAACCATGTTGAAAGTGCACATGTTCCTCGACTTTTTTCCCAAAATTTTGGGAGCATAATCCTATGATATAATAATGCTTAACCCCAAAATATTGGTGGGAAATTCAAATCCTAGGTCGGCCTAAACATGAAATTAAGGTCTAGGGTTTCATACTTAAGAGCTCTCTTTCCTCATTTGAAGGGGTCTTCTTCTAGGGAATCTAAGAGCAGTATTTTGGAGCATAAAGAGCCTTCTTTGAAGCGAAAGAGTCGATCTTTGAAATCTTCAACAATATTGAACATTCATCAAGCATCATTTCATCAATTGGGGGCTTTTGAAGATGTAGGAGAACAACAATAGATCATTGACTGAAGATTGGCTTGTACCTCTCTCTTGGGGTTGGGTATGGTTTCATGTTGTTTTCATGTCTTTGTATGAGCTTCATTTTGATTCATATTCATGCTTTAGATCACTTTGCATCATGGATGTAAAGCATTTACTGTCAATTATAAGCAATTAGGGTTTACTCTTTAGGGTTGATCTAGATTGTTTGCTTCCATTTTAGGATCTTGGACACACCCAAGGTTCTAGCACACACATTTTTAGTATATTATTGACTATTTGTTGAGGTGGAAATCACCAAAATAGGGGTTTGACTAAGGCAAAACCCTACATAGCCACCCGAAACCCTCTTTTTCAGCTACAGGTGCGGGTTTGGATTCGAGCGTCGCTAGAAGTTTCAGGCCCGACAGAACACACAGAGGTTATCCTAGGGTTCAAATCTCAGCAAAAACCCCTAGGACAGGGGCGTGGCACCTTGGTCTTGCCTGTTTTTAGTAGGATTTGACAGTGCAACTGTTTGCAGTGCACAAATCCTATCTTATCAGTTGCAGCTTCAGACTTGCAGAATCAGGACAATGGTGTGGCACCTTGGTCCCCAACATTTTAGCTCAAATTTCAAACACAAGTGCACCTCTTATTTTGTTTCCTAATCTGTACTATTTTAGTGGAATATCAATTATTTTTTGTTTTGCATTTCCAGATTAGGGGTTGCTTGCTTACTTGCACTTTAGGTTAAATTGCATTTTGAATCATTCCTCTCTCTCATTTGCAACAAGAGAATAGAAAAACTAAAAGATAATCCTCGTCTCTCTCTTCCTCACAAGAAGTAGTTGAAGTGTGTTACCTCCCTAGGCTCTTTCGTATTCCATGAGTGTGTATGAGAGTGGGATTAGGATTTCTATGCTTAGTATCACTTTTTCCCCTACACATATTTGGTGAACCCGACGTGAATCCAATTCCAATTCCATTTCATTTCATTTTTAGATCTAGATCTAGTATATTTCATTTTCTTTCAAAAAACAAAAACAAAAAAGAGATTCCTTTCATTTTCCTTGCATTGTGTGTTCAAATTTCATTCAATTTCCATTTCAAAATGTCAGATTTTTATTTACAATATGTTCATGCTTTTGATGATGTATGCAACTATGTTGATTATGATTTTAGTAAGGATGAATTAGATGAATCTCTATAGGAGTTTTTGAACACTAAGCCTTCTAAACCCTCATTTTGCCAAAAACTAATCAACCTTGTTACTATGCCATTTTGTGGTGATGAGAAAGATAAGTTGAATGGCTCCTCCCATGGGTACATTCCTATCAAATCCTCCACTAAATCTAATAACATGGTTGACCTTCACAATTCCCTTTATGAGGTTATGTCTCCTTTTGAGTCCAGATATAAACCTTTCAATCACTATGACCATGCTTTATTGAAAGATGCCCTTGATGACTTTATGTCTTTGCCTAAATCTTCAAATAAAAACAATGCATCTAAAAGGTTAATCAATATGATCAATGTGAATGAACATAGTAAACCTCTTTTTGTATTCCAAGGTGCTTATCCTTCTCCAACCTCACCTCTTTCTAATCAACCCCTTTTCATAGTTCAAGGTGGATATAGTCATGATTCCTTTAGCACTCCAAACAAACCCATCATTACGACGCAAGGAAGAAATTCCACTAAGAGTCTTTATAGCTATGCCAAACAATTAACTAAAGAGAGTTATAATGCAATTTCCCATACCTATAACATGAGAAACAATAGGCAACCTAATCCCCCTTCGGTTATCCCAGCTTCTCTTCCTGATCCTCAACCTATTCTTCCTCAAGCACCTCGCATTTCACAAACTCTTGGTAAGGAATATGATCTCGTTGAACAACTTAAAGCTACTCCTGCCAGTATATCCCTTTGGGATTTCATTCAAACCTCCTCAACTCATCATGGAATATTACAAGATGCCTTGAAAACATTGAATGTCCCACCTGTAGTGATATCCAATAATATGGCCTCCTTGATTAATTCTATCACAGTTTCTAAGGCTCAAATTATGTTTACACAAGATGAGCTACCCTCTAGTGAAATTCAACATCAATATGATCCCTTAATGATTGTGGTTATTATAAATGATAGTGTAATAATATGAACACTAGTGGACAATGGTTATGGCCTTAATGTTTGTAGCATTGACTTGTTGCATAAAATCAATGTCGATACATCTCTTATTAAGCCCAATTCTCTCACTATCTAAGGCTTTGATAATGTTGCTAAATCTTCATTAGGTATCATCACCTTGCTTGTTAAGGTAGGTCATGTTACTTTACACACTCCTATCCATGTCATGTCTGGAGAATTGACATACAACTTGTTACTAGGGAGACCTTGGATTCATAGCATGCAAGTTGTCCCCTCTACACTACACAAGCAAGTTAAGTTCATTTACAACAATAAGACATATACCTTTCTAGGTGACACAAATCTCCAGGCTTGTCTACAGAGATCAACTTCCAAATCATCTTCAATTGGTTCTTCCTTAACTATCTTAGATTATTCCTCTAAATATCCTACTCCCACTAATGTGACCACTTCATCAAACCCATATCCTACTTTTGAATCGCTTTCCAATACTTCCTCAAGTGGATCTAAAGTTCTTGAGGAAGAGTCTTCTTAGCCTAGCTCTATAATTGAGGACACCTTCTCTCCTGAAAATGTTCTTGCAGAAGATGATTGGGGATCCCTTGATTTTAATCCTAGCTTTGTAGGGGAATACAAAATTCCCCCTAGAGAAACTAAGGTAGAAAAGAAGAAATAAGAAGAAGAAACTAAAAATCAATCCACTCTATCTGGTCCATTGAGTAATAACTTTGTGGCGGCTTCCCAGACTTCATCTCTCTTAGTTTCTGACCTAGAGGACTTTGACTCTTCACTTTATGAAAATCCTTCTCTCTAAAAAATGGCTAATCTTTATGGTCCTGGTTTTGACATCCTAGCTAGGTGCGGGTATAATGGTAATGGATGTGGTGCTCAAGAACAAGGGATTAAGGTTCCCTTGGAAAAAAACTTTTGTGATCTGACATTTGGGCTTGGCTATGATCCTTTTCAGCGTACTAAAGCCTCTAAGAGACCATCTATTAGTGTTAATGTCATTTCTGCTTCTCTCCCAATGAAATATCCAAAGTATATTGACCGTGATTCTTCTAGTGTCCTCACTTTGAATTTCCTTAGTTAAAAGATGCTCCTCAAGAAAGCAATCTCCTCATAAGCGACACTATTGATATCAAGATGGATCCTTGTTTTGAAGATAAAAGCATCAAGATAGGGAAATGTCTTGACAAAGAAGAGCAAAAACAGTCTGCTAAGTTATTACATGAATTCCTTGAGGTCTTTGCTTGGATGTACTCTGATATGCTTGACATAGATCCTCAAATTGTCACCCATAACATTGTCCTAATTCCTGATGCTAAACCTGTGAAGCAAAAGATTCTAAATATTCACCCTAAAGTGGCATTACTTGTTAAATATGAGATTTAAAAGCTGCTGGATGTCGGATTCATTCGCCCTATCGATTATTCCCCATGGATTTTAAACATTGTGGTTGTGGCTAAGTCTGATAATAAGATTAGGATGTGTACGGATTTTCGTGATCTAAACAAAGCCTCGTTAAAAGATGATTTTCCTCTCCTGAATATCGATATGATAGTGGATTTTGTAGGAGGTCATGCTTTATTACCCTTCATGGACAGTTTCTTAGGATATAAACAAATCTTCATTAATCCTCAAGATCAATACAAAACTGCTTTCACCACCCTTTGGGGCAAATTTTGTTGGGTTATGATGCCTTTTGAATTGAAAAACATAGGTGCAACCTATCAACATGTTATGACTCTTATCTTCCATGATTACATGCATAAAACCTTAGAAGATTATGTTGATGACATCTTAGATAAATCTGTTCTTCACACAAATCATGTTAAGATCCTTCGTCAGATCTTTGAGAGAATTTGTAAGTATAACATGCGCTTGAATCCCTGAAAATGTGTTTTTGGTGTGGATAGTGGAAAACTATTAGGGTTCATAGTTTCGCATCGTGGAATTGAGGTGGATATGAAAAAGATAGATGTCCTTGTTAACATGCCACCTCCTAGAAAATGTCTCCCAACTAAATTTTTTGCAAGGAATGATTCAAGTTATTTGTAGGTTTGTATCTCAACTCGCGGATCGTACCTTTCCTTTTACTCAATTGCTTAAAAAGAATATCACCTTTCAATGCAATGAGGATTGTCATCAAGCATTTGAAGACCTGAAAACTTATTTGGCCAATCCTCCTATTCTTCAACCCGCCGACCCTTCTAAACCCTTTTTTCTATACACAGCTGCTTCCCTTCATGCTCTTGCAGCCCTATTGGTACAACGTGATAAGGATGGTAGAGAATTTCTGGTTTATTATATAAGTTGTACTTTGCTCGATTACGGAGTCTGATATTCTGCGATAGAAAGGTAGTGCCTTGCTTTAGTCTTTGTAACCCAAAAGTTAAGGCATTACCTTTTGAATACTAGAGTCCATGTTATCATTAAATTTGATCCTCTCAAGCATCTTTTATCTAAAGTTGACCTTTCGGGACACTGAGCTAAGTGGGTTATGATGTTGACCGAGTTTAACCTTAAGTTTGTCTCACAAAAGGTAAATAAGGGTCAAGCGTTGACCAACCACTTAGTTGAGGCACTGTCACCCTTCTCCCTACCTAATCCAGAATTGTTTCCCGATGAATACATTTTCTCTACTGAGATTGATGAGATTTGGGAATTATATTTTGATGGCTCTAGATGTCGTATAGGATCGGGGGCAAGGGTGGTCTTAATTTCTCCTAAAAAGAAGCCTACCCCTTTATCATATCATCTAAATTTCTTATGTACCAACAACATTGTTGAATATGAGGCTCTTTTAGTTGGAGTTAAAACAACCTTAGCATTAAATGTAAAACATCTACATATCTATGGAGATTATCAACTAATCATCAGACAAGTGACAAGATTTTATTAAGCTAAGCAGGACAAATTATCACAATATAGAGATCTAGCTATATTCTTGTTGCAAAAGTTTGATTCTTATACCATGGTGCTCGTTCCTCAAAAAGATAATCGACATGTTGATTCAATGGCATGTGTAGCCTCTCTTGTGTCTTTAGAGGATCCCTTGGTAGATCTTAAATTCACTATTCACAACCTTACTGCTCTGGCTATTGTTGAGAATCCTAGTGATGTGGTGTATTATTGCATTATAGATTCTGATGAATGGTACTTGCATATCGTGAGATATTTGAATGATGGTACCTTTCCCGACTCTAAAAATAAGAATACTAGGTCTAGGATTCGCAAACTGGTCTCTAGATATATTATCCTTTCTAATATTCTTTATAGGAGGGTTTATAATGGTCTTCTCTTTCGATGTCTTAACAAAGCCGAAATCCCTATTGCTCTTGAGGAAGCACATTCAAGTGCTTGTGGGGGTATTTTGGGGGTGGATCCTTAGTTCATAGATTGCTTTGGATGGGATATTATTGGCAGACCATGGAAACAGATTCCTTCGTGTTTGTTAAAAAATGTTATCAATGTCAACAACATAGTAATTTGATCCACACCACTACCCAATAAATTCGATCTCAAGTAGCGTCTTGTCCTTTTTCTACATGGGGTTTGGATCTCATTGGTAAAATATCTCCTCCCTCATCTCAAGGACACACTTTCATTATAACTGCAACTAATTACTTTACGAAGTGGGTGGAAGCAGTTCCCCTTCGATCCACTATCGCTGAAGTAATCTGTCAATCCATCTTAGAAAACATTATTTCCTGATTTGGAATACCTTCCGCCTTGGTTTTAGATAATGGAATGTCATTTAAAAATAAGGATGTGAAGAAGTTCCATGAGAAATATCGTATTCAACATAAATTTTCTACACCCTACTATCCTCAATCAAATGGTCAAGTCGATTCTTCGAATAGGATAATTGAACAAATTCTTTGAAAGACTGTAAAGCATGGTAAGGATTAGTATACTCAATTAACCTATGCTCTTTGGGCCTATCAGATGAGTGTAGGTGTTTCTACGGGTTGTACCCCTTATAATCTTGTTTATGGTGTTGATGCCATTATACCTTTGGAGTTAGAAATTCCTTCTTTGAGAGTTTCTCTTAGGGGTATAGTGGATGATGATTCCTATAGAGAACAAAGACTTCAAAAAATTGAGATGCTCGATGAACGGCGTATAAACACTCTTGAGCATATTCAAGCATATCATAAAACTTTACAACGGAGCTATAATGATAAAATCATTCAGCGTTCCTTTTCAGTGGGCGATCCAGTGCTTTATGAAAATCAGCGTAACGTGAATGCTTTACCTTAGGAGAAAGGAAAATTCAGTCCTAATTGGCTTGGACCATACATCGTTGTCAAAGTCTATGGGTCTGGTGCTTACAAGATAGAAAATGTGGAAGGTACGCCCTCTCAAGGAACCCATAAATGCTATGCACCTCCGTAGATATTATGCCTAGCCTCTCTCTCTCTCTCTCTCTCTCTCTCTCTCTCTCTCTCTCTCTCTCTCTCTCTCTCTTTCTAGTTTATCTTCTCCCTCTTTGTACCTTTTCTTTCTTCAAAATTGGATAATGTGTTAGCATATCTTTATTAAAGTATGTGGTATTAAATGATATTGTATTGTTTAGTCTACATTACTTCGTTCTTGACACGCATGTTTCTTTACTTTATTGTTTGTCTTGGATTCATTTATGTAAATTATAATAGATTTAAATTTTATATATGCTAGCATGTTATACAAATACTTATGTGTTAAATAGGATTATATCATGTTGTGTTTAATTAGATTTAATTAAATCAGATTAGTCATATAGTTCTTAGGCTTAACACATTCCTCTTCTACATCATCAAAGTAGCATTTCATTAAATACTTAGTTATTTAATTAAATCACACATGTATTAATTTAATCATGAAGCATTGAGAAATCAATCATATAGAAATTAAATTAGACATACATGTTCACCACCAAATGTGTTACCTTTAATCTAAGCAATGCATACATTGTTTAAGTATTAAAATAACATGTATGAGATATAACATGAGAATAAATAAATACATATCCATGAGTATCATAACATATACATCAACAAAATTTCTCATAAAGTCATCTCCTATCCCTAGGACTAGTAGCTGGAGGATGGTGACTAGATGTCCCTTCTTGATCTGGGGGTGGGGGTGGGCCCATGGGTGTATATCGTGACACAGAACGCAAGTGACTCCGCGAGGAGCTCCTGCGATCCCTCTCCATCATAATCACGTGGTATGTGGCTGCCTCTGTTTGAGATGCTGCTAGATCACGCCTTGTCTATTGTAATCTCTCCTGCAAAGATCTCTTTGTCTCTCGCCAGACCTCCATTTCCATTCAAATAGGGGTGAATAGGTCCTCATGTCATCCTGCTCTCCCCTGTGGTCTATGCGCTATCTGCGAGGAACTAGGGATGTGTGCAGTCATGATGAGGTCTGTCACTATATGCTAGATAAGGGAGCACCACTCCTGGATACCAACTGCAGGGAAAGAGAGAAATTTTCATCGGTAACATTCTATTTCATCAAATATGAATAAATAAGATGCATAAATTAACAATCATAAAACACCTTACTTGGATCTCCCTCTTGCCAGTAGGGGTTGTGGAAAGAGACCACTTGAGACTGGGACCCACTAGGCTCTCTGCACAGTAGGCATGGGCCAATGTGGACTAGAATCAAGATCCCTTATAGGGTCCTTCTTCACCTGTGATGGGAGGCTTGGTGGATCTAATGCTATGGTGTTGTCACCGGAGTGAGGAGGAACTACATCTGACTCATCCTCCTCAGCCTCCTCCTCAATCTCCTCGTCCTCCTCATCCTCATCGTCCTCCTAATCCTCCTCCTCCTCGGCCTCCTCCTCCTCTCCATCCTCCTCATCATCTCCATCCTGATCTCCCTCTCCTGTATCAAGATCATCTCCATCGCCACCTGCCTCTTGTTGTCCTGCATTGTCATCTTGATCATTTGTGCCCTCCTCGGATGTATCGGTTCCCTCCTTGTCGCCCATCTATCTCCATGGTCTGAGATTCCTTCTATGATAGTTTGCTGGAAAGATGGCTGCAGATTATGTCCACCCCAACCATGTGATGTACTGACAGTGCGCACCCACATCATCTCTATAGTCTGTCGCAATATCTCGATTCGATCCATCTGAGTCTATGACGTCAATATCATAAGTTGTAGGCCTAGGAATAGTTCTTGGCCTAGGAGTCACACGTGAGTGTCGGATGTAGATAGGCACATTAGTAGGAACACACTACTCAAACCCAAACTGTTGTCGGACTCAGTCGAAGTAGAAGGGAATGACTATGTGACTATACCGTCCCTTTAGTAGATGGCTCCTCTGCATGCAAAATAACTGCTTGTGTATCCTTACCCACATATACATCCTGAGGTAGGGTCTTCATATGATCATACCCATTGTCAATCTATCCAGACTCAATCTCCAATACAATAGATCCTTGAACTACCACTCACGAGTAAGTGGATAAGATTATACCCTAGGCTTCTCTGGAACTAAGTTTGTAGGGAATCCAATAGGCCTAGTGCACATCATATGCTCAAACATCCACACCTATAGTAGAGTGCAAGTCATCAGATTGCACCCATGTGCAAACACATACTCTCCAGGGTCATGATAGAGATGTGCAAGCATGCTCCGACCCCAAAAGTATACTCTCTGATGTCTCTCCATGGCCCTAATCGCGTAAGTGAGACCTCCATGCATATGGGTGTCGCTCCCATTAGGGCACACGACTAATGCAATGGTAGTGATCATGAGCTGACTCACTAGTGGGACCTCGCCGATAGGGTTAGGAGCCAACTGACCATGATGTGACCCCTCGTCTCGTCGAGCATCACTCTCCCTATACAGTAGACCTGCTCCCTCCCGTAGTCGGTAGTGGAGCAATTGATCGGATATCTCACGATCTTTCCCCTGATGGGAAGGCGCAAAATATGGTATACATCCTCAAGGGTAACCATCATCTCCCCACAACCAGAAGGAACATTGAGGTATTTGCATCCCACCTCTCCATCAATGCCATCAACATCACAGAATGAAACTTGATGGCGGGCATAGTCATCGCATACCATAAGCCTACAATGTAAAGCAACTCTCTCTCTCTCTAGTGCAAGCCTCGAAATTTGATTCCGAAGGCTCCAGAAAGTGTGACCAACAGTGTGCTCCCGAATGTATAGAATGATCTGCAAAATTGAAACATCAAATCATCAGTAATCAATCGTCGATCATAATAATCTAACAAAAAACATCATCAATCTATCCTATTTGTCTGACACCTGATCCCATGCACCCTTTGGTCACCCCAAATAGGGACCAGGGCGCCCTGAGTGGACTAGGGCACCCCCTGGGACAAAGACGCCTAGGTGGGACCAGGGTGCCCTAGGAGGACTAGGGTATCCTCATGGGACCAGGGCGCCCATGGAGGACCAGGGCACCCTAGGAGATTGTGGTACCCAAACAAGGGGCATGAGCATGATCTCGGTAATGACATCATTCAACATTGAATTCAGTGCAAACATGAAAAGTCAAAGATGAGTCCATGACAACTCAACTCACCTCATTTAAGGGTCGGTCAATGAGTACAAACTGGTGCAAGATCTCCATCTACGTAGTTCGCTTGGGTCAAACTTGAGGTATGATGGCGAATAAGTGGGCTGCTCTGCAGTGAATAGTTTCGAAAAGTCAAAAAGTGACAAATAAAGGTGTCACTTTCGTATTTATGAGTTATGCACTTTTTCGTTTTATGATTTTAAGTTAAAAACCCCAATTTATGCACTTTTCCTTCAATCTATCATATCTTGAGCTAGAGAGCTCAGATTTTCCCACCATTGGTGGCGTTGGAATCCTAAATTCGCTCTCTAGCTCCACATTGGTTCCACAAAGTGCTTGGATGTACAATCGAGCCTTGTTGTGAACTTGTTTCATCAAAATGTTCATCATAATTCGTTGTGGTAAACATGATACCCTATTTCACCTCACTAATAAGCAAGTCGAAACAAGGGGGCATATAGCTACCCACGAATTTCATCACCTTCCTTAGTAAGCATTGGGTGATTTTGTGATCTAACATGTGGTTTTGAAGGGTGTGGTTCTTAACTATGTATTGTAGATACCGTTGGGGGCTTCTTCCAACAACTTATGGATATATCCTTTTTCAAATGATGTTTACTTTTTCTGTACTTTAGCTTACATATGAACGTAGTGTCATATGACCGCTAAAGTGGGGGCTAAGTGTAGTGTCGTAAATTGTACACCCTTGCTAAGGTGGTACAATTTCACACTTAGTTTAGCACCCGCCTTAGTGTGTTTTGCATCTTGCATTTCTAATCTCTTTTTAGCATTTAATTAATCAATTTAATTAAATCTAAATTCATAATTCATCACTTCACATGTTATAAGATTGGACCCTTTACCCTAAGTGTGCCCCTTTTTATTTTATTTCTTCAATAAATCATTTAATCCTAAACCCTAATTATGTCATATTTTGACCTTTAAGGCCCGATTTCGCATATCAAAACACCTTGGAATCAGCTGTAACTTTGGGATTCGCTCTAATATCATCATATCTAACGACCCCAAAAATTTGGTGAAAAGTTGGTCGGACCATGTTGAAAGTGCACATAGTCCTCGATGTTTTTCCCAAAATTTCGGGAGCATAATCCTATGCTATAATAATGCTTAACCCCAAAAGATTGGTGGGAAATTCAAATCCTAGGTCGGCCTAAACATGAAATTAAGGTCTAGGGCTTCATACTTAAGATCTCTCTTTCTTCATTTGAAGGGGTCTTCTTATAGGAATCTAAGAGCAAGTTTTTGGAGCATAAAGAGCCTTCTTTGCAGCGAAAGAGTAGATCTTTGAAATATTCAACAACATTCAACATTCATCCATCAAATATTCATCAATTGGGAGCTTTTGAAGATGTAGGAGAACAATAGGAGATCACCAACTGAAGATTGGCTTGTACCTCTCCCTTGGGGTTGGGTATGGTTTCATGTTGTTTTCATGTCTTTGTATGAGCTTCATTTCGATTCATATTCATGCTTCAAATCACTTTGCATTATGGATTTAGATCATTTACTTTGTCAATTATAAGCAATTAGGGTTTACTCTTTAGGGTTGCTCTAGATTGTTTACTTTCATTTTAGGATCTTGCACACACACAAGGTTCTAGCACACACATTTTCAATACATTATCGGCTATTTGTTGAGGTGGAAATCACCAAAACAGGGGTTTGACTAAGGCAAAACCTTACATAGCCACCCGAAACCCTCTTTTTCAGCTACAGGTACATGTTTGGATCCGAGCGTTGCTGGAAGTTTTAGGACCAACATAGCACACAGAGGTTGTCCTAGGGTTCAGATCTCAGTTAAAAACCCTAGGACAGGGGCATGGCACCCTGGTCCTGCCTGTTTTTAGCAGGATTTGATAGTGCAACAGTTTGGAGTGCATAGATCCCATCCTGTCAGTTGCAACTTTAGACTGGCAGAATCAGGATAGTGGCATGGCACCCTGGTCCTAGACATTCCAGCTTAGATTTCAGACATAGGTGCACTTCTGATTTTGCTTCCTAATTTGTACTTTTCAGTGGAATATCAATTGTTTTTTGTTCTGCATTTCCAGATTAGGGATTGCTTGCCTACTTGCACTTTAGATTAAATTGCATTTTGAATCATTTCTCTCTCACATTTGCAGCAAGGGAATAGAAACCCTAAGAGGTAATCCTCGACTCTCTCTTCCTCACAAGAAGTAGCCGAAGTGTGTTACCTCCCTAGGCTCTTTCGTATTCCGTGATTGTGTATGAGAGTAGGATTAGGGTTTCTATACTTAGTCTCACTTTTTCCCCTACACATCTTTGGTTGATTAAAAGTGATGAACATGGTGTGAATGTGTTGTATATTATTGCTCATATTGTGGATTGTAATGTTATGACAATGAAAAGTTGTGCCAAATTTGTTGATCATTCAAATCCTACAAATCCATATGAGAATTCCATTCCAATATCTTTGCCTAATGTGCCTACATGTGTCCATCCTCCATAATGGCTACCTCTACACAAAATGTTAATACTACACATCTTTGCCATGGGGAGGATCCTATCAATCAATACCCCTATGTATCTTCTTCCTTTAGCCTTCCATTTGTTTCCCAACCATTTCCTTTACCCACCTATCATAATATTCCACATACTTATTGTAATGCTCTGCATACTTATTATAATTTTACACCTACATCACAATCTAACATGCCCAACTCCCACTCATCCATCAAAGCCATTGTAAGTAATCTAGTCCAAAATGTTTCTTTACAACAACAATTGGCTTTCATAACCCAATCCAAATTCAATCTTCCTACATGTGATACCGCTATCCCACTCTCTAATGACATCATTCATACTCTTGTACCACAACACATGGAGGTTCCTATTTCGAGACATAAAATAGAAAAGGTGACCCCCAAACTCATGCGAAAACATTTTAAACTTTGTGTAGTGACTTCTCACATGATCATAGACTCATGGTCAAAACTATTCACTTGTACCCTAAGAGAAAATGCTTTACAATGGCTTGTTCCTTGCCTCCTTGTTCAATTACTTCCTTTTGCAAATTGTCTGATGCACTTGCGGAACATTTTCATAAAAGCGTCAATCATCAATTTGCTTTAACTGATTTGATACATTGTAAACAAGGAGTTAAGGAAAAAGTGATTAATTTTATTGGTAGATATAAACATTTGCATTCACAAAATTCTTGTCATGTGCTTGATGGTGATGTTCAAAACATTTTCATTAATAATTTAGAAAAAGATATTAGAGATAATCTTTTGCTTTTTATTATGCATTTTTCACACAATTATGAACAAAACTTCATAATTTTGGCTCCGATTGATAAAATGAAAATGCTCATCCAAATTTTCAAAAAATTTCAAAACAAAATAAGAATTATACGTAGATCAACAATAAAGCTTCCAATCATATTAATTTTCAAGTGGCAGCTACAACACCAGTTGTAGCCCCTTTATCATCAAATTTTACATGTTGTAATTTCACTCCTCTTTCTAAATAATTGCATACTATCATCCATAAATCAATTAATTCTAGTGTGATCAAGCTTCCTCCTATCAAACTTGTATATACTTCTAAACGTTTTCCACCTTCCTCTAATTATAAAGCCTTTTTCCTATACACTCGTCAAGCTAACCATGATACCAAAAAGTGCTATAAATTGAAGCATGTGATCCAAGATCTTAATGATTCTACTACTATAGTAGGGAGGGTGTGAATGATAAAGGAAATAAATTTATGGCACCTCCTAATCAAAACTTGCAAATATTTACCTATCCTTTGCCTTCTCATTCTACCAATGTTGTTGAGCCTTAGAAACTAAAATATACGACTCCTAATGATATATGTGTAGAAACCAACAACCATGAACATTGTGAACCTTATTGAGAAACCTAAGCCTAAGTATGACCCTTGCATCACCTTTCACTCAAGAGAGATTATTAATGAACCTAATGGTCCTTTATACATAACTACAAAGATTAAAGGAAATATCCCACGAGGAGTGCTCATTGATCCAATACGTATGGTGAATGTTATCACTAAAGAGCGTCTTTATACACAACAATTATATCAAGATACATATGATAAATCTGATGTTATGATTAAGGCGCATGATGGTTTCTCTAGTCCCACTATAGGTTCAATCACCCTTCCCATCGAGGTTGGCACTAAGTGCTTATATGTTACGTTTGATGTCATCTCTACCTTAGACCAATTTTGTGTGAAGTTGGGATACCCTTAGCTTGATTCCATCAAATCTATACCTTCTACCATCCATAAGTGTTTAAAGTTCCCTCACAATGGGTGTATTATCATAATCAATCATAGCATTTATTAGCGCTTAGCAAGACCTGGAAAGTTCACTCTTGATTGCTTTTGGCCTTAGAAACTCGGACCATTGCAACCTTGAGAAGATATATTTTTCTTATCTTCTCAAAAATTCAAACATGAAAGGATATCAACCTTGAGAAAGCCTAATGATTGTTCACCTATGGATATGGATATTCCTCCTCTGTATCCGAAACCTAGACTTCTTCCCATCCCTTCTATTCCTCCTGTATATGTTGTGGTCCCACCACCTACATCTTATAAATGTCAAAGATAAAAGTGCCCAACATCTTATATCTCTCAACCTAGTGAGGTTTCTTTAGTTCCTACTTTTACAAAGGAAGAAAAGACGCCTATGTTAATTGATCCCCAACCTTCCCAGGCTTCAAGTCATAACAAGAGAAATCATAGCACGAGAGAACACCAACAAAGACATCGTGCTAAGGTTCATGAGCTTGTTTCCCAAACTATTTCCTCCCCTAAGCCATCAAATATTGACTTGGTCCCATTTGCCTAGTCTTCGACTAGCCCTAGGGAGGATGTTTATCTTAATCAACCACATCAAAAAGTAAAATTATCCATGCAAAATTATTGTTGTTCTTCATATCCTCTACGAATTAGATCCCTTGATGTGATTAATTTGGATAATGATGTTGAAAATGTGGATACTAATGATCCTTATGATATGTATCAAGTTATTGAGATTAATCATGAGCTATCTTTGAGATTTGCAAAAGCTTTAATCCTAGCTCCTAGTGAAAAACAAAGTGATTCATAATTAGAGCATGGCCCTTGTTTGGAATTTGCAATTGCTCCTTCTACCATGCTTGTTGTGGCTCCTCTTGCATCTTTCCGACCATCCCTATATAACATTAAGAAATATTGGGAGGCAGATGATTTGCTAGAGTAGCTTTGCTTATGCAATGGACTCTTTTGTGTGTTTTCTTGCTTATGATATGTTTCCTTCGCGATGTGATGCTTGATGTGTAATGTTAAGATCTCTTTGGATGACCCTTGTTGCTCTGTTGGTGCAAGGCAACAAAGAGACCAAACTTGTTGTGGCATCCCTTTATTTTTATCTCACTTCTTCTATATGTCGTATTCATGTTATGTCATAAACGTGCTTCTATGTTGTCTACTTGGGGACAATGCAAAGCATTGAGATCCCTCTTTTTGATCTTTTCCATGTTGACCCCAAAAGACTTTTATTGTTCATCCTATGTTATGTTCCACTACCTTTGGGGGATGAGGTCAATTCAATATAATCATACTTGATATACATGATTTATCCAATGCACATATTGACCTTGATTAGTGGATCCCTTATCTGCTCTCTTCATGTTTTGTGCTCACTGCCTTCCTTTGATTTGCTCATGCTTTGAGGCAATTCACTGTTGTAACATGCTTACATATTTTGGATGCATGTATGCTACCTTAAAGCTATTATCTCATTAAGGAAATTTTAATGTTGGGGCATACACTCTGCTCTTTGTTATACTTTGTGCACACACCACCAAGGTTTTCTGTGTACACTTTGATCACACAACATGACATGTTTGGTGCACGCTACAACACCCATTTTACAATCAACCTTTGTTCAAATTACTTTGCAAGTTGAGGATTTATTTATAATCATTATGCCTGTTGTACACTACATCACCCATTTTGCAGTTAGGTTTTTCTTTCTTTGTACCAACATGACTCATAGAAAGCATATCCGTACTAGACCAAGAAGTCATGTCTTCTCTATTCTCTTCAAGTGTTGCTCATTTTGTCTTGATATTAGACTGATATGATCCTAAGTCTCCAAGGGCTTGGTTTTTCTTGTCTCTTTAATATCTTGGTGAAAGTATTTCAAAGTTATTATGTACTTTACCGAGACTATGAAAAAAGGTTCATACTCCCACTAAAGTGCGGGCTAAATGTAGTGTCATAAATTGTATCCTCGTACAATTTCATACTTGGGCTACACTTCAATGTTTCTACCCTTTATTCCCTCATTATGCTCGATTCTCCTCACACCTGTGCCAAATCTGTAATCCTCGTTCTCTTCTCTGATTCTTGGACCTTGTCTTAGCCCTGATGGACTAAACTAGCACACCTAGCACCCTTTTCTAGACCAAAAGGGCCCAAATTTGAACCCTCTAACAGAAAAAATATTGAGTGGGAATTTATTTCTAATGTTGTCATTCTTTGTAATTTTAAATACATTTCATGAGGATAGATATAAATGCAAGTCTTGTCCCCTCATTTGAAACATCTCTCAATTACAATTCCTCAAAAGCAATTCAAATTCAAGTGAGCAAGTAATCAAGCACAATTGTAGCAATTAAGGAGAGGTCGAGTATTTATATTTCAAGCATTCAAGATGGCATCCATGATCAAATTCTTATGAAGACATCCATGAATTCCTACATGACAACATAACCTTTTTATGAAGACATCAAGGTAAAGGAGATTCATAAAAAAAGAATATTTAAATTAATCATTTCAATTCTAGATCTACCCTTTGTCTTTCAAGGGTACACTTAATTTTTTTTTACTTTCATTCATCATAGGGTTAATTCCAAACCAAGGGTTTGACCTAGGCAAACCCCTATCAACCCAACCATATTTTTCCTCTCTTGTATTTGTAGGTGATAGGTTCTAAAGAGAAGGGATACAGATCTAAAAAGTACATATTGAGACAAATTGAACTAGACTTTGAAGAAACAAAAAACCCTGGACACTAGTGCTTAGCCCCATCATCTGACACTTTTTCAAATTAAATTTAAGGATAACATTCATAATGACATTCTGATACTAAAATTGTTTTTAATATCAACAACTGATATCTTTGGGGCAAGGTCACCTAGCCCTATTGTCTAGCATTTTTTAGCTCAAATTTTAGATATAGGTCCTCTTTGACTCTCATTTCAAGATTCAAGTTTCGTACGCGATTTCTACTTTGAAATTGATTTTTTATGTTGATCTCTCTCAATTATGCATCATCTAATGCAAATTCAACAATTCAATTAAAACAAGGTGATTGTAATTTAATTTTGTGCTTGATCCTTTTCGATAGGTTTAAAGTTGACCCTATTGGAATATTATACACCTTAATGTGATGTTGTTCTAAATGGATTTGAAACATGGTTTGCATATCTAGACTAGTGAACCCCATTTTCACCACCTTATAGTTCCATTCCTAAGGAATATAGCAAAAGGTAACATAGTCCAAAGATCTACAAATTCTCATAATCTAATTGACCATCAAGGCCAATTATTAGTTCATTCCCTGCACCTACTTCTTATTCAACATATCAATCACAATTTGTGAATCAAATTCATGGATGATCTTTATCTATCCAAGGGCACAACTTCTCTCGAAAGCATAAAGGATAACAACACTTCCATAAAGTTGTTAGTATGTTGTCCTTTGTATTAATAAAGGAATAAATGGATAACTCCACCAACCCCTACATCCCTAGGATGCACCTATTGCTTATTCAACATATCAATCACAATTTGTGAATCAAATTCATAGATGATCTTTATCTATCCAAGGGAACAACTTCTCTTGAAAGCATAAAGGATAGCAACACTTCCATAAAGTTGTTAGTATGTTGTCCATTGTATAAATAAAGGAATAAATGGATAACTCCACCAATCCCTACATGCCTAGGATTGCCTTTGCAAGTGAAAGGAAATTTACAACCTCATAAAGACATTTTCCACATTACCTAATAGAATTTTTAAAAAAATACACACTTAGAATCCATATGCAAAGAATAGACAACATACCCATCAAAGATAATGCAAGATATACCCTGAGGAAACCCTTATGAGGGAAAAATCCAACATCCAAAAGCATCCAACATCCATGTATTATCAACAATGCAACATTATAATACACCATGGAAGCCTTTGAACCACAAGTCACCTACAAGCTCTCCATGTGAACAAGCATGTTACACATCCTATGCCATGCTTCCAACCTCCACAAATGCTAACCTAGTCAACTTGCTTTCCTTAAACAACTACCTTGTGGTTGCTTTTATAGAGTCAAGCTCCCACAAGACCATGTGCTAAAACCGTGGGCTACCTAACCCCATTCACCCCATATCTAATATTGTGTACTCCATTAATTTACTTTCCCCAATATTAAATAAATGCAATATAATATATCTCAATGTTACAATACAACTCATCAAGTGGCCTTGAGAATATTCCAAAGGAATCTCTACATGTTACATGTCCATGTGTAACTACATAATAAATAAATATTACATTACATGTCCATGTGCAACTCAAATAATAAAAAAATATTACTTACCCGTTCATGTGCAACACACATAATAAATACATATTACAATTACAAACATTATCATGTCAGGTGTACAACACCTATTTTCCCAATAGAAAGAACCATTACTATTTATCTTCAACACATCATGAGGAGGTGGAAACCAGTGGCCATCACAACAAACCTTGCTCTTAGTATATCAACCCATCTTGAAAGAGGGGCGCCTCATACCACATCCTACTAAACCCAACCTTTGGATGACAACTAAATCATTCAGGTCCACATAGGAAAACAAATCACATTTATCATATAAGTTTCCTGCAACACACTAATAATTTGCATCCATAATTGATGCCTCGACATTTTCTTATCTTGAAAAATCAGAACAAAAGAAGGGCCTATGTTCCAAGCAAGGTGTAGAAAAAGAGTCTTAGTTGGGGATTTCCCCAAAAGATCCTATTATTCACCTAAGAAGTAAGCATGAAAGGTGCCTTATTCCAAACCCCCCAACAACAATGCTAAATTTCTCTGGAAAAGGGACACAAGATAAAAATATTTGAAGAGCACTTCACATTATTGTAGACATCTAAAAATGCTCAACGCTTGCGGAGTCATACTTTAACATTTGCGCATTGCCTTATTTTAGGGTTTTTGCGTCACATTAACATTTCTTCTATGTTGCGCACTTGGTCTTTATCATTTGCGAGCATTGAGTCCTTCTTCTGCATTCTTCATTTTTCTTGTTTTCGAATTAAGTCTTGTCGATAACAATTTCTCAGTCATGATTTTGGTCGATCCTTGTCCTCTTGTCAACCTCGTCAATTTTACGATCGATTTGTTATCGATCGTTGTCCTTTTCAATCTTGTCATTTTGCGATCTATTTGTCATTGATCCTTGTCCTCTTGTCAATCTCATCAATTTTGCAATCGATTCGTCATCGATCCTTCTCCTCTTCAATCATGTCAATTGGCGCTTGTCAATTTGATCTCTTTATCAATATTGGTCAATTTGTCAACCAATCTCAATTGTTTATCAATCAAATCATTTATTAGCATTGGTCATTTATCAAGTCAGAATCATGATCAAATCGATCCTACATCAATTATCTTTTGTCAAGACCTAATTGTCGTCCTTGCATTTCTAATTCATCTTCTAAAGGTTTTATGATTTATTCATTTAATCTTGTTTGTCATTTTCTCTCTAGGTTAAATAATTTATTTATTTATCCTAAGTCTTCTTGTCACAATTAAATATTTATTTAATTGGCTAATTAATTCCTCCTCTTTTTGTAAATTAATTAATGAATGAAAAATTATTAATTAATTTACCTAATTTTCATCAATTTCTAATTTCCTAATTTCCAAGTCATCATTTCTAACCTAATTTTCTAATTTCTTCTAATTTCTATTTCTATTTTCAAATTCTTGTCATAACTTCTTGCATAGCAATTTGTCATAAATTGTCATAACTCCTTGCATAGCAATTTGTCATACACTTGTCATAATTTTGCTATTCTTGATTTGAATTTCCATTCGAATCAATTTCATCCTAATCTTGTCTTTTCTCCAATTTATCTATAAATTGGATGAATTTCTTCAATCAAAGGATCTAATCAATGAATGAATCACATTTTCGAGTTGATCAATCAATCACGCTTCTAGTATCCTTACGTTGTCATCTCGTCTTGTCAATCTTGCTTTCATATTATGCTTATGCACTTGTAGGTGAGATCCACAAAACAAAGCAATTTGAAGGAGAAAGAAGGACAATGGAGAATTCTGGAGGAGACATTCACGTTTGCGATGGTTTGCATTTGGTTTAAATGTCTTATTTTCAGTATCTCTATTGAATGTTTTTAGGATTTGTCATTGCAATTTAGTTTTCGTGGTTGAGCTAGTATAAATTCCTATTTGCTTTGATGATTTCCAAATTCCTATCTACATTTTTTTATTACAAAAAACACAATAGGACCCTTTTCTCATATTATCCCAAGTAAGACACCCATTCTAAAAAACCAACCACATGAAGAAGTTGCATTTGGGCCAAGAAAATTTATTCAACACCTATTTCCACCAACAAACTCTATTTCTCCCATGAATTCTCCTATCTAGTTCTTGATAACTTGAAGTAAACGAGAATTGTCCTTTCGGATTGGGTCCCCAAGAAATAATATCTCTCCCCTCCAAGGAGTTACAAGCTCTTCCTTCCAAAATCTTACCAAGCTCTTGGCATTCCTTCTTTGAGCCTCTTGGAGGCCACTCATGAGGTTCTTTCCATATACAGACTTCTACTTGACCCAACATCTAAGAAGTTTCATAATCTTCCACCTTAATTGAAGCCGCCTCAAGACAATTATTGCACAAAGATCACAAATGTGTATAAATTGATAGGATATGAGGGGTTCCATCCCATGAATCACATCAAAATAAGTCCTTTAAGCCTTTGCTACTAAACTAAGGCAAGCCTTGCTTAATTAATTTATCGCCTCTTTTGAGTGTGCTCCAAATAATAAAGCCTTTTCCCTTAAGACTACAATGAGGAACACCATTACTCTCTAGTCGACTTCGATACTTACAAGAAAGGATCCTCGCCTAATCTTGGTCTTGATGACAACACCACCTCCAATAGAGCTTACCTACCAAGGCATGACTATTAAGGCTTGTCTATCTAAGACCAAGGCCTCCTTCCTGCTTCAATCTACAAAAAAACTCCCACTTAACCATTTATTTGGAAGCAAGTTATAGGCCCGTAAGAGTTGATAGGATAGGGCATCAAACTTATGAATGAAGCTAGGAGTTTCATGCTCAAAAAATCTGTATAAAGGGAGAGCCATAATTACTGACTTTAGAAGAGTCACCCTCCAAGCATTACAAAGCCACCTACAAGTCCAATGAGAAACTTTCCTTTAAAACTTATCTAAAACATTCTACCAAAACCTGCTAGGCAAAGATCCTACAACAATAGGAATACTAAGATACATAAAAGGAAGAACACCAATCTAGAATATAATAATCTAAGCAATCCTTGATTGGATAGGCTTAGGAGAATTAAAAAAAAAATGGACTAATCCACATTAATCCTTTTCTCATAAGCCACCAAGTAAATATCCAACGTCCTTCTTAGATTAATAACCTCATTAACTCTTTCTAATACCATCAAAGCAGTATCATCTACAAACTATAAATGAGAGTGAGGGGGCACTCTATCACCCCATATCCAACCCTAAATCAATCCTTACCTCACACGGGATTTTATAAATCTCCCCAAACCTACAACCATTATAATAAAAAGAGAAAGTGAAAGAGGGACCCCTTGGTGAAGACACCAAGAAGCTTTAAAAAGGTTAGAGGACTCACTATTAATAAGAATAAAAAAAAGAGGAGGAGGTGACACAACTCTTGACCCACTTGGTCGAACCCAAAAGCAACCAAAACTTTATGCAAAAAGGTCCTATTGACCTAGTCATAAACTTTGGTGATTTCGAGCTTGATCAACATAGCCTTCTCTTTGGAGGTTGCCATAGAATGAATGCCCTTTGTTGTAACCACGACCCCATGTAGAATTCATCTACCAACAATAAAACCTCCTTGCTCCTCTAAAATTGAAGAGCTAAGCTATGACTTAAGTCTCTCAACAATCAACTTAGTAATAATTTTGTAGACAATTGTAGTGTTGTAAATTGACAACGTTAATTATGAGTCCAATTTCACACTTTTTACACACTTATTTTATTTTTTCCATTCCTCTAAGTATCTTGGGAACCATTCTTGCCTTGAATTAATCCTTAATTCAAGGATATGAGTCCTATCTTACTTTAAAACATCAACACTTTCCTATTTGGGCACTTATTTGAAGTGTGCCCTTTATCTTATATCATTTTAAACTTATATGGGTCCTATCTCATTTTAAAGTTCAATGTACTTTCCCCCACTTAAATATTGTGATTTTTCATATAAATTATAGATATGGTATCAAGGACCTATTATCTCACAACCTTAAAAATTCGAGCCTATTTTGTCACCACTTAGTCACATAGTCCGATGCTTTTTGGTTAAAAGTTTGGGAGGATAAAGTGTCGACCTTTCCATTTTCAAATCATCCTCAAAGTGAAAAAATGATTATTTTAAGCTAGCCAAAAGGTGAACTTACCTTGAGAACCCTATATAAGACATCACTTCCCAATTCATTTATTTATCTCATTATCATCTACAAGTTTCATTCCAAGAGCAATTAATATTCTTCAGACCATATATGAGTTTACGAGCAGGAAGCTCCAACAAGGCATCTTCTATTATGTTTTCATGATGAATTTATGATGATTTATTATGCTATTGCATCAACACATGGAGGACTTATCCTAAAAGCATTGCACCATCAATTGAAGGTGTCATAATTTCAATTAAGTATTTTCATTCAAGCAATTTACTTCAAATTTCCATTTCTTTCCTAATAATCATTGTTGTAGGGTTAAGTCCAACATAGGGTTCAAATGAGGCAAGCCCCTTTACAACACAACACCATTTTTCTCTCATTTTGTGTAGATCTGGACTTAGAAATAGGTTCTAGGTTCAGATCGAGGACATAAGAGCACAATGCAAACAAAGACAAAATCAATGAAACAAAATTCAACAGAAAAGTGGAGGACTACGACATTTAGCGCCATAGTCTAGGTGTTTTGAGCTCTTGAGGACAATTGGATTCTTGTTCAAGACCTAGACACTTGTTAGGACTAAGTTGCCTATCTATTATGTCCAGTCAATTTGAGCTAAGATTTCTATCATAGGTTCCTCTTTGCATCCCCTTTCTAGTTCCATATATCTATCTTATCCAATCAATAAAAAAACAAAAGAGAACAATCAAAACCATAAGTGCCCAACTCTCTCAAGGGTTTGTTGTTCGACCTATTGGTTGTTCTCCAATGTAATTGATGGGATTGAGTTTGATTCCTAGTTTTCATGTTAGACTAGTGAAACCCATTTTCCCTACACTACAACAACATTGCACAAGGCTATATGTCTAAAAAGGTCCAAATAATTAGCTCCTCTTTCTAGAATAAGAGAAAGGAGTGTAGCATTCATGGCTTTCAATATCTATTTATTCCTTTAAGATTATGAAAGCACCTTTGAAAGGTCCAAATTGACGATATCCTAAAACTCCTAGTAGAACTCTATTGGAAAACCATCAATTGTAGGGGTTTTCCCTTTTTCATCTGGAACACAGCCCCCTCTAATTCATTGAAGGTAATTAGTTTATTCAATGAATCATTCATCTCATTAAAAACCAGCAAGGGAATGCACTCTAAGATAAGTTCCTCTTCCTCCCTAGCTAGAGGAGTATCCTCAGTAAACATAGTGGAATAGTACTAAGTGATTTATATCAAAATCATCCTGAAAGAAGAGAGTTAATTCCCTTCAAAAGACTTGGGAGAGGAAATGAGATTCCCATGCCTCCTATTGTGAACAAAGTTATAAAAAAATGTGGCGTTTTTGGTCTCTTTCCAGGAGGTAGTCAATACGAGACTTCAACTGCCAAAATATTTCTTCATGCATCTCCTATTCCTCCAGTTTTTTCATAGTTGTAACTTCTAATTGAAATGATTCTTTTGTTAAACCATGGTCTTAAATTTGATGAGTGATGTCATCCAGATGAGATTGAGTAGCCACTTTAGCCATGAAAACGTTGTCAAAGAACTACCTATTCTATCTTTTTCAGCATATACTTAACATATTGAAGTGTCTTGACAAATGAGAACATTGTTGTCCCAAATGCAAGCTTCCCTTTGGACCACCAATCAGAACCAATCAGATATAAACTCATGTAAAGAAGAATTTTGAAGCTAGACGTATTGGAATTTAAAAGAAGGATGTTTAGAGGTGTTGAAGAAAGCAGTTCAAAGTTTGATTGACCAATGATCCAAGCCTTTCAAATCAGGAACTCAAAGCTAGTGGTCCAACCATCTCCAAAACAAAAATTAGACATAGGAAACCTATCTAACCTCAAAAATAGTATCTACACCCCACCTCTTATTGTTCCATTGGATGGCTTTATGTCTACCAAGTTCAACAAGTCTATATTATCCATCACGAGCCTAGAGGAATGCTCAAGCCTGACAACACCTCCCCTCTTTTCCTCCATACTTGTAACATCATTAAAATCCTTTGCAAGGATCCTTGAAATATATGGGGCAAGGGATCTAACCACTCTGGTATGAGACCAAAGTAAAGACTTTCTTGAGAGATCGTTTAGAGCATAAACATTGGTGAGGAGACTAACTTCACCTGATTTCAAACTTGAGGCAACCATAGATGTTGAAGATATACTAGAAATCCACCACATAGGGACAACTTTGGGACATTCCCAAAGACAAGCCACACCACCTGAACTGCCTTGGGCATTGGCCTCTGTCCCAAATCCTAGAAGCCAAGCTTGACATACCTTCCATTTTTATCTTAGTCTCCTAGATGAAGACAATAGCAAAAGAATCAAACTGGATCAAATCCCAAATAGCCTTTTGTCTAGAGATTATATTCATGCCCCTTATATTCCATGAAAGAATTGTCATTTTTGAGATGGAGAGAATTGAGAATCATTGGTTCACTAAACCAAACTCAACTAGTGTCTTGCCAATTAATTTCACTTTTTCTCGAGCCTTCTTACTACCCACCTTTGGAGGCTTCTCAAGAGCACCTTTAAATGATGGAGGATATCTATTATTACCATGGCTAACCACACATTTTCTAGTAGAGATCTAACAACTAGTTTGAGGGAATTGAATTTTAAGTTGTCATCAACACATTTTGTAGTTTCGTGTGCATTTGGGAGGCTAAACAAAATGTGAATTTTAGAACCTAGTAAGAGGCAACTAATTTGAAAATACTTCTAAAAACCTTTTTGGTTTGATACATATTGCAGAATATGATTATAAACTTTGTATAAGATGAAGATGTTTTTTCATATGAAAAGAAATATGCCAACCAATGAACTAAATAATCTAGCTACAACACTTGCTTAAGCAACATTACTAACTTCTATAAATGGTGATATGAATTTTGTAGACATGTGAAGCCAAAGAAAGTAAGACCTAAATGATTTTTAGAAGGTGCATTTCAATTTGAAAATATGTTTTTAATTATGTCTCAATTTTATTAATTATTTTGTTATTTTTATTTATTTTTAAATCTTTTATGAATTTTAAGGGTTTCAACAACACTTTTGGACAACAGTCATTTTTTAGAAAATAAATTTCACTATAAGAATACTATTATGATTTATGCTTTGAACCTTTCATGAACATCAATGAAAGATATTATAAATTTTGTTGGAGCGCAAAAAAGAAAATGTAACATTGATTTTATGCATGATCTAAAATCCACAATGTCCTGCTAAAAGTATGATATGGAAAGCATATAAAGACGTGAATCAGTTGAAGTGCACAACAAGTAGGATGTCATTTGAATAAACATTGCTAAGTCACAACCATAACTAATTTGCAATCCCTTTGTCTAGTATAATCCCCTCTAGCTAGTTGCTTTAGAATGCCTTTTATGTATATATCATATGTAATTTCATTGACTATTGGAATATGTTTTTTTGCCTTAGGCCCTAAAATGTGTTGCTCAATTAAACATTGTGCATTTCAAAGATTGGCAATTTTAGAGAGATGATGCATTAAGCATAACCAAATTCTTGTTCTTACAAGGCCACAAGAAATGACATGTTCGGTGTAGCAAAATCCTTGTTCTCATTATGATGCAAGCTAATATTATTGTGGCTTTTCTTTTTCATTTTTAGCTAATAATCAAGAGGTTTTTGATTTCTTTATGCAAGAAAACATGTTTGTCAACATAGTTCTTCCTTGGTCAAATGTGAACAACCTACAAAGTTGTTGACCTTTCTTACAAAATTTTGGCATGCTTATCTACATATTCAAGGGGCTCCAAATAGATGTCTTAAAACTAAATTACAAAAGCCCTTTAACTCTTCATGACAACATAGTATATTGTAATTCAATTATCATTTATTGTTGTTGTTACATCTAGGAGCAATCTTGTAAAAATATATTGAAGTCATTGATCTTTATTCAATGTGTTTCTATTACCTTATATTTTGTACAACCTTCACAAGTGAGATGAGTGTTATCACATTTTCAGTCTTAAGTGTCATTGTAGTTTTGCTCAAGGGTGTACAAAGTTCAAATTTCCATATTTAAGTGACAAACACATATTGTTTCAATATATTGTTGTTATGACATGATTAATGCATGTATTTTGTTCTTGTTCAGCTTAGTTATGAAGACACATTTAAATTGTTGTTCAACTTTATAAATTTACGAACCAAAAGTATTGATATAACCTATTAATCCTTTTGCAACCCCTATAGATCAATTTATTGTCTAGCATACTTTGTTCTTGTTGAAACATATCATAACTAAGATGACATGTGTTCTATATTAAAAAATTAACGACAAAAGTGTTTTTCAACAACTTTACATCTTTAAGCGATCTCGTTGAAATTGTTGTTGTAGGAATCATGAAACAAAAAGTATTTACCTAAAAACTATATGATTTAATAACACTTCACTGTCCTAAGCACATGCATGATTTGAAAAGTTCATATGGAAAAAGAGCTTATAGTTTCAAATGCTAGTTACAATCACAAATTGGTAAGATTTTGATTTATCTTACCATGATAAACATTTTAATATAATAAAAAATATCTTATAAAATAAATAACATAAAAATCATATATTTGCTCACCCAAGTAGCACTTCAATTTATTTACTTTCAACTAATAATTAATTTAAGAACAAAAGATAATAATATGAAGAGCCTAGTTTTGATTTCATTTAAATTGTTATGAACATCTAGAATGAACATGAATATAGATTGTGACAAATTGTAATGATTTAGTACCAATAAATATTTGTGTTGTTTTAAGTAAATAATTTATTATTTATAAAAACAAAATGATAATTTATATCAATAGATCATTGTAAAAATAAAATAAACACAAATAACATAATAATTTTGTATAAACCTTAATATATTTTTAAGCTGGCATGTACTATTGCAGTTTTAAAGCATTTATCATTAGACTGCCAGTATCTTAAAAATTTTGGAACTTCTCCACTATTACAAATTCATCGGCCTACCCATGAAAGCTCCTAAATATTTTAACAGTCACTGCTGCTAAAATGTATTAAGCAGCTCCCTTCATGGAACCACTTCCTAATCCGCCTTGGAAAGGAATTTTAGAATGATCCCCGACTTGAGTATATCTACGAGAAATACAGTAGAGCTGAGCCCAGAATGATGCAGAAAATGGAGAACCATACCAAAAATGGTATTGAAATGGCAAGCCAGTACAAAATGCGAAAAAAAAGGAAAATTATGCTATATCACTTCATGTCATGCGGACCTGTCTCCCAGATTGGTTAGCATTCTATCCACGATTTTAGCACATAAGGCAAATGCTCGATCTGCGCCACCGTGAAAGGACAAAGGGCAGCAATAATTAAATACTTTGGGATGCTAACGGTTTTATTACATGTTGAGGTATTTCAGTATTTGCAAATCGTAAATGGTACTTATAAAACTAATATTTCTGTGATCCGTTATCTTTTGCAGACATTAGCAATTTTGATTTCTATTTTCTCTAGACTCAGTTGCAAATTTTCTTGTGTTTATTTCAATTGAATTTCTTGAGAGGAAAACTGCATTGTATTAATATGTCTTTTAATTGTAGTGTTTGTACGGGGCCAAAGAATTATGCATTCAAAGCTAAGTAGTCTGTTTCCTGGGAGTCCATCTGATCTACCATTAACTCGAATCGGACCAACGAATACATATGGAGAAGTGTTGCACCAAACAAATGCAGTGAACTCCCCTTAGTTGGAAAACTGGGATCTGATCTTTCCTCGATTCTTGGTCCGAATACATATGGAGGAGAAGTGTTGCACCAAACAAATGCAGTGAACTCCCCTTAGTTCGAAAACTGGGATCTGATCTTTCCTCGATTCTTGGACTGGTCTAGGCTAGATCTTTGATTTTTACTCATAAGATTTCATAAAAGTTAACACTGTCCATGACAATATTTTTCTCTTATACGAAGTTACAAACAACCGTGACATACAAGATTTACATTATACGAAGAAAAAATAATAACTTTTTAAGTTTTAAATGCAATGAGAAATGATATAAGCAATGGGAAATTTCTATCTAGCTCATACACTTGAAATGAATACAAACTACACTGACCTGATCAATTGGGATGACAAGAATTATAACTTCTAACCTCTAAGTTCTCTCCAGGACAAACAGTTCTTTTGCCCCAAGAAAAATTACTACCAGAGCATGCTCCATATTTCATGTTCTGAAGATCCTCAGTTTTTTGCTTTTGCTTCTTTCTTGTTTAAATAATGTGTTAAATGTATGTTTCTATAGCCCTTCTTCAGCTTTCTCATTGCGTTCGTTTCAATTTGTCTGGCTCTCTCTCTGCTAACACAGAAGAGTTGTCCAATCTCTTGAAGAGTTCTCATTCTGCCATGATCCAACCCATAGCGAAATTCCATTAATTTTCTCTCCTTTTCAGAAAGAGAATTAAGAAGAAATTTCTTAAGGTCTTTTCTGAGTAACTCCTGACTAACTGCGGCCTCGAGATTCACAGCAACTGGATTTGCAATAATTTCCTGAGCATAATACGTTTTTGATTGATTATATGATATGGATCACGGAGCAATTAATTAAATACAAATATCATGCTTAGAATGTTTGATTGCGTGCTTGTGGGATCACTGTGTGAGATTTTATCACTTTCACATGGCAATCCTAGAAGCACACAATAAAAATGTAGATCCTGTGGAGGCCTGAATTATTTCATTATTAGAATTGTGAGAGTTGTGGATTATTGAGTTGAAAGAAAAGGAGCAAGATTGCATACCGAAAGTGTTCTGTCCTGTTCATGTCCAATGTATCGATCCATTGATGTTGGATATCTTGAAGATTTGAGAACAGCTATCATTTTTTTTAGAGGTATTCCCACTGCCTCCGCAACTTCTGCATTCTTAGGACGTCTTCCTTGCTCAGAAAATAGGTTCCTTGTCTTTCTGATTCGAGACAACAAATCATGGATGTGCACCTGCAAAGTTAAGAATTAATGATGAGATAAGCAATGTAATTTGTTCCTAAACATCCCTTCTAATGATAGTTCAATTCATATAAAACTTTCAGGACAGACCAATATACAATTCTAGATGTTTGAGATTCTTTCCATGGGATTTCCTTTCAAAACATTTATCTGGATACAGCATCCAATCCACCTTATTTTACCAGCGTTTTGAGTCTAAACTTCTAGATCCCACTTCAGGGACAAATTAGATTGTATATTTGTCATTAAAGAGAATTCTGCAAGTTTTATCTGAAATGACGGTAAAATAAATTGGACTAAACACAGTTGTATTCAGGCATAGGTTTAGAAAATATATCAGTCTAAGTGCCACGCAAAGCTCTATAGTTAGTCCTCAATGGTTTTTCAAACAAAACAATACAAAAACATTGCAAAATTGATGATGATAATTCATACAGGCAACCGGATTGTCCTCGACTTGTTTGTAAGTGTCTTCGTAAAGGCTTGTCTAATCCACCAATGAGCATAGGTAGAAAATTTAAAACCCATTGACGAATCGAACTTTTCAGCACCTCTTACGAGTCCAATGATTCCTTCCTGCACTCACATTTAGTTTCAATGGAGTAAACTGTTGAGCTGAATGGTTATAGATACTTCACATTAACCCATATGGAAAAATTAAACAGTATCACATTTAATTGCAAAGAAGAGGCTACATAATTGACCTCAAGGCACTGAGAAATCAAACACTGAGTCCAACCTGAACAAGATCTTCCAAGCTTACTCCTCGATTCCGATATTTTTTTGCAACAGATATGACCAAGCGTAAGTTGCTTCTAACCATTTTCTGTTTAGAATATCTGCCCACTTGTAAACGCCTTTCAAAAGCCTTAAGTTCAATACCAGCAGCTTTCGCCCATTGAGACAAGGTAGGCTCTCTTCCATTCTTCTCTTTATAGCTTTCCCTGATTTTTTCTAACTTCATGAGGTCCTGTTAGTAAGCAACGATAAACATCTCAGAGCTACTTGCATGGTCAAGCAACGGAATCCATTTTTCCAGACTTCCTCCAGCAACTAATATAAGATTAAGCATTATATAACTAAGAATGAAATAGGACAATTTTCTGAAAGTGAAATACCTGTACTCCTTGTGATAGCTCTACTTCCTCTTTAGCAGTTAATAGCTTTGAACAGTTGTTTATCCATACAAATCTAGATGAACTTTTTCTATGTCGAGCTGGCTTGACTGGCACAATTATAGCAGGAGCATTTTCAGCATTATTAGATGCGCCTACCCTTCTAGTTCTTCTTTCTTTTTTCCGTATAGATTTCACAGTTATTTCAGAAGTCTTTTGCAGAGAGCATGTAGAAGAGGAGTTGGTCAAGTTTCCCTCTGAGAGATTGCAATCTCTTTTCAGTGGATAGGCTGAATTGGAGGAGATTGGAAATTGATATTTGAAATCCTCTAGCAAGTTCTCTGATTTGAAATTGTCTAAGGACTTCATAATTCCTGATCTTTCCATTTCAGTGAGTCTAGCCCTTTCAAGTCTTAGCAGGTCAGCCTCAGAAGGAAAATCTTTTAAGTACCCTCTTGCTGGCAGTGTCTTACCTTCTGACAAAGCAACTACATCTCTGGCAGCCTTCACAGCTGCCTTTGCGAGAGCCACAGCTTCTGCAGCAGCAGCAGCTATTCCAGCCATCTCATCCTGTAATAATGTCTCTGTGGCCATGGTTGCATCCATGGTAGACTGAGAGGTTGCAAAAAAACATAACAGCAATCAAAATTGCAGAATATTTAGGCTAAATCAAAATTGTAACGAAATGAGAACAGATTCCTGACTAGAGGATACAAGCATTCCTAGCATTATTAGAACTTTTGCAATGAAATGAAATATGAGCAAGAGCGATGATGTCAACCTTAGTGTGGCGCTGCTCAAAAGGCTGCGTGCTGACTTGCACATTTTCAAAGGTTGTCAAAGAAGTAGAATGAGCTCTCAGAGCAGGCGTGTTAACTTTTCCAGCATAACCAGGAATGGCAGTTACTGTTAGAACTGTAGTTGTCTCACAGCATAGAGCTTCTCTGATTCGCACTGGGTCATTGCCACAAAAACCTCAATGTCAATCATCATCGGTATCCAAAAATGGCTGGAGGCTACTGTTGAAACATTATAATTTAATATGATTAAAGCATAGACCATAAGAAATTAATTACAGTTTGTAATTGTTAGCTTGAATGGCATTCCACTAGTTAAACTGCAAGAAAGCTAAATGCCAGTGAAAGAAGCTTATAATTCCAGACCGCTGAATAAAAAACTATTGAAAAGGTGCAAAAGTAATAAAGTTTCTATTGTTAAACTCCAAGCAACTTAAATGCAAATAATGGAAACTTGAACCCCAAACTCAATCATAAGCAAAAATAGCAGCAATTGCACGCATATGGTGGATGCTGATTCCTCAAAGGTGGAGCAGACCTGGCGAATGATCAAAGGAAACAGGTCTCAAATACTATATAAGAGGATTTTTATTTTTTGATGAAACAACCATATATTAAAACCAACAGTTATGTCATGTCCCCTCCTTGATCGCTATATATATCCTAAATGAAGCAATTATTATTAATTAATATAATAATTAACAGCGAATGATTATTTGAAATTTATTAAATATTATTATTATTTAATTGATATATATTAATATTTATTACTAATAATATTCTAGAAATATTCAAATAAAAAAAAATTAATATTATAAACATAATTTATATATTATAAATTATAAACCTAATCTACATATTCTTTACTGTAAACACAATTTCTATATTAAATAAAGATGATAATACAAAAACCAAGGAAGTGAATATTAAATCACGGTGGTATATTGGTCAAGAGAAGTTAATTTGCTGCCGTATCAAACTACACACAGAAGTTCTTATTGATACCTACTGAAAGTGCCCAGTTCGCAGAGGAAAATATGAATGGTTATTAGTGACTGCTGCATTAAACAAATTGCATGGAACAGATCGTACAAGATAAAATAGTAATCATCAAGTGCCACGACTTGATAAAGCGATTATATCAGATACATTATTATCAACTCTAGCAATAATTAAATTAGTTTAAGAACACCACGATTTGATAATAATAAACAAATTGTTTGAATAGCACATCATCTTGAAAAGTCACAAACTTATGAAGAGAAACGATTTCTAAAGGAAGCCTCACGTATTAACTAAGGATATATCCTATGTTGGTTGAGATTAGTAATTAATGATTACTATAAAGAAGTTTCAATGAGATTGATAATAAGGAAATCAAAGACTTACCTAAGATGACCGACTAGATTACTATCTAATACACCATTTGAAGGTGGAGATTAATGAACGGTAATAGTCAGTTAATGGGTCGATTCAACATTTTTGAAAAAGATGTGATTAATCCTGATCATTGGCTGCAATGAAGAGACACAACCACTCGATCTTAAAAGATATAAAATAGTATCGAACCGCAAGTCAAAGGATCATCAGATTTGATTATTTTTTTACTCCAGCAGAATTGAAGGAATGAAATGATTATTTTTCTGAGTTTTGAGCAGACTTTGGGGAATAAGACAAGGGAGGACAGCAAGGATAAAGTGCTGACAGAATCAGAAACTGTCAGAAAGTTGCAGGTAGTAACATCTCTGCTCACGATAATATGTGTGGGATGCACTTTGGTAATGTGTGGGATGCACTTGTCTTCAGACATGTAGTGTCGCGGTTTAAACACTTCGTTGGTGAAGTGGCCACCAAGGTTCAAATCCCTGCTGGGCCATTGTGCTCGCGGATTTGAACAAGTGAAGTGTGGGGATGAGGTCCCCCGTTTGTAGCCTCACCGGTTCATAGCTCCGGGTCAAAAGCGTTCACATGGAGCCAGAGGGCGTGTCGTGCCAGCATCACCGGTCACGTTAAAAAGTTTACCAGGCATAGTTTTAAAAAAAAAAAATGTGTGGGATGCACTTAATTGGTATGCTTAATATAAGAAGCCTGATAATGTTCTTATGCAGAATTCAATAAATAAAATATTAATAAATTATAATAAACAAATAAATAAATACTGATAATAGTATAATATTGACTGACAAATGTTCTGCAGATGAATATAATAATAACATATAAATATATAATTATATATATAAATATATAAAATAATGTTTGATCAGACAAATAAATATTAGAATATAAATCAGAAGAATTCTTAAGTTAATATTAGGGAGAAGAATATGTTTTTCTGTTACGACTGTCTATGTTTAAGAAGTTGGGAAAGGAGATGTTCCTAATAGGAGACATTACATTTAGAACTATGGATGTTTGATAGATGAACAATCTATTTATTAATATTTAATAGATTGAACTACGAAATATCACTGATTTGATGCATGTTAAGGTGGAATTCTCTCCTAATATATTTAGTTTGAGTCATAGATATATTGAAATTGATTAATTATGGCTAAAGCATGACTAGACCCATGAGGGTACATTACAAGCTAAAGCATACAGCCAAAATGCTCAAAAAATACGGGTGGCATACAGTTAAACAAAGGAGCCAAAAGCAGAAAATGACATGGCCCAAAAACGTTGGAAATAGCCACAGAAAACAACAAGAACAAGGCCCCCAATGGGAAATGGCTGTCTAGTCATTAATTCACTAGATATAAAAAGAAACCATTACAATCATACTGCAAGTGCAACTCTAGTATTTGGAATAAGAACAATATTCTCTCCTTCCTCTAGATCCCCCTGTGGTTGATTCTGAACATTGGAGGAAGAGGATGGTCTTGCCCATCAAGGTTACCCCACCTTCCATCTAGGCCTCGCCGTTTTTCATGGGCTCCTAGACATTAAGAACAACATTCTCTCCTTCCTTTGGCTCCTCCTGTTACTAATTTTCAAGTCCTTGGTGGAGATATGGTAAACACAAAATGAGGGAATTTTCCCTAATCCAGAGGGCCTACCCAAGTTGTTGGGAATAGGAGAGTGATTTGGAGGCAAAGACCACCTACTTTGGCAGCTGGAAGGCAGAGGTGGTGCTGGGGTTGAGCTAGAGTGCTGCCTACTCCATGGTGGCAGTGGAGTATAGTGGAGACTTTTTGACAGTTGTGTGGGCAGCACCAAGAGGACTTAGACTAGTTGTGTTGTGGGTCTCAAAAGAGGACCTGGCATAGGACAGCAGAGAAGACAGAAGCCTAGCCATAATGCAAGAGGCATTACTGCAGTGATCAAGGAGGGTTTGAAGATTTTAGACCTCTAGCACCACTTTTTTGGGTTGGAATTGAATCTGCATGAACACTCCAGAAATTAACAATGATTTGAAATGAACAAAGTTTGTATTCAAAACAAAATGGGCAAAAATAGTAGAATTTCTATCTTTCTAGATGCAAAAAAGAATTTCCACTTTGGAAGCATGCCATAGTTGGGAGAACTCTACAAAATACTTAGCCCCATCACTAAAGAGGGCATTATGTCAAATAAACAGTTCAAGCTCTGAAGACCAGAAAGAATCATGGATCCATGTCCAAGCATTTCAGGCACGAACACAAAATCAGAAAAGATTTGAGGGTTTTTAGTGCCCACAAAATGAACATCTTGGACTAGATAAACCAAGTCTATCAAACATGTGCCCAGGACAAGCCCCTAGTAAAGTAAACACCATGCAAAGTGAGCAACTTTGGGCTCCACAACTACTTTCCATACTATTTTAATACACTTAGGTGATTGAATATATCAACTGGTATCCAACTTTTGAACCATGCGAAGATGAGCGACACCAATTATGGATGATAGAGAGTCAGCTTATTTTGAATGGTGAAATGCGTTTAGAAGGCATATTGCTACCATTATGGTGTAGGATTCACAATGCACCTCACTCCGAATTTACTTGCTCATTGTGTGAAATGGCTATCAACCAAGTCAGATATCAGTTTGGAATGCCAGTCTTATCCGAAGAAGAGTATATTGTGAATAGATCTTGGGGTGCACATCTCGCAGCTGAATTCAGGAGAACCTATGAACAAGACATTGCTCCAGCACCTGACTGTGAGAAGAGCCTGTTACAAGTTGAGGATGCAAGCTCCCTTAATGATCAATATGAAGCAGTGAATGATAGCTCTCTACGCCTTCTACCAAAAGAAGAAAATGATTCAACAACCCTTCAAGAAGACGACTCATTCCTTAAGAATTTTCATTCATGCTACAAAAGGAGATTATTGAGAATGAATCGCAGGAAGTTTCAAATAACACTCCTGAAGAAGATAATCAAGTTGACATGTTGAACAAAGAGCTACAAATCATCATAAGTGAGCCCAAATATGAAGAACAATTCTAGGAGGTGCTCAGAGACACCATCATCATCATGCTATTTAAAGGCGCACTGAAGGACCTTATAGAGGAAGTACAAATGGAATCACTGCCAAAAAATTGTCAAGATAAACAAGTTATTGTAAGTGATGTGATCCATCATCAACTCTGACCTCCTGAGACAGTGCTTGAAGATGAAATATCACCAGAGATTGTATTCAATCAACTAGAGGAAATCTTTGAAAATCAATCCATCGAGGATACTCTCATTTGTGAAGATATGCTTATGGAATTTCATAAGGATGCCTAGTTTATGCAAGATGTCACAATGAAAGCAAAGAAAGATGTGCTATTTGAGGGGGCGCTAAGCCTACTTCAAAAGGATTGTGCAAGTGAAGATCAACATGTCGTGGATGCTCGTGGAATGGTACATCACCAATGGCGACCTCCTGAAGCAGTTAGTGATCTTTATTCTTATGATGCGAAGGTGGAGGACACACAAGCATTTCAGTTCAAACCCGAAACATGTCAGGTTGTCTCTTTCCTTAATCCTAGTTTTGAAAGTTATTATGATTTTGATTATGGGGATTATGGGAAAACGACCTGTATTTGGATAGATCATGGACCCAACAAATTACCTCAATTGCTTATTTTGTGTGAGGAATTGCCTGAATATGAAAGATGCATGGTGAGAGCTTGCTTTTCCGTATTCAAAGATGAATTTGCTCGACTGAGAACCATCACCTTTGCCACGCTCCTATTGCACAACCTGAGAAATCATGTAGATTCATGTACATATGTTGTTTCTTTGAGTTGTGTCAAGTCTAAGAGTCTTGTACATAGTTTTAGAGTAGGTTTTCCTTTCGAGTGTTTTAGCTTAGAGGTATTTTGAGCCTTGTTATTAATTTGCCTTGAGTCATTTGACTCATGATCTTGAGTGGCTCAGTGGTTAGTTGTTTGCTCTCTTTCCTTTGCTTCTGGTTTGCCTTTGTTTGGTTTTTGGTGTGCGCTTTAGCTTAGTTTGCTTTTGGGTCGGTCGTTTGCTTAGTTTAGGTGTCCTGGGTGGGAGCCTTCATTTGTGAGAAAGGCATCTGTGTTGTTTCTCACACACTGGCAACATCTTGGATCTTATGTTAGACTCATTTCTTAGATATCTATTCATGAAGTGCTTTGAATCCGAGGTTATTCCTCTCCAGCTTTATCGTCTGATTAGGACTTGTACTTGACTTGGAAGAGAATCACTTTCTGTATCTTGATACCGACATCTTTGATTATTATATCTTTACACACTAATAAAACTCTGAGTCATTATGGTTTTCAAGCGAAGCTGTGATTAGTGAAAAATCCAAAATCTTGCTTCAGTGCCACCGCAATCCTCAAACCCTAGTAAGCTTCGCTGCTTACGAGCCAAAAGAATTGACGGAACGAAAAAGCAATATCAAAAGAGAAAAATGAGAAAATGAAAGAGAAAATCAAAAGAAAATGAAATGAAATGAAATATCAAAATTGGCTAATGGGAACATGCGAGTAACTCCATCGGGGCTATAGACGCCCGACTGGCAATGGAGCAATACTCGCGAGATTGCGATGATAACCTCGTCGGGACTATGGACGTCTGACTGGCAGCGAGGCTCTATCCAAGATGCTTATGAAGTTTAGATATACCACGAAGCCAATCACAGGGGAACTTGAAGATCATAGTTGTCTTGTCGAGAGGAATGAATACACTTGCACACACGTAGGTAATCAACGACTAAGTATCTTGATCTAGGTTGGGATTCTCCTTCCACTTTGAGTACATTTTCTAATCTCTTGATAAGTTGGGTTGAATTTTCCGGAGGTTCTAAGTGTCAATTGAGTCTTTAACTCTGAAATGTTCAGCAACATTTATTCGAGGTGGCGCTAGATGTTGTGACGTATTCACACATTGCCCCATTGCAAATGGGGACCCCCACTTTTTGCTTTCTGGGGTTAGTCTTTTGGTTTTGTTGTTAGTTGTTTTAGTGTCTTAGCCTTTGCATTGAAGGGATTGAGTCAGGTGGATCTCCTCAAGAGGTTAGGTCAATTGAGTGATTAGGGGTTAATTAGATCATTCCTAGGGTGCTTTTTGTGTACTATCCGGTTGCACTTCAAGTTGCTAAATCAAACCTTGGTTGAATGCATAATGTCCTCCTAGGTCCCATCCCTTACATCAAGGACAGAGCGAATTCGCCTTAAGGAGTCTGGAATGTCATCCTAATCCTCAAATGTCCTGAAATTTGGCTGTCTGGAATATCATCCTGATCTTGAAATTTGACTAAGTCTGGAAAATTGAAGAATCCTCCAAAAACTAGATTTTGCATTATAACTCCTGGAGGTCCAAAACCACTCTCAAACATCCTGACAATATATATCGAATATAACTTAAAGTATAAGAAAGATATAAGGAAATGTCACTTATACTTACTAACATGTCAAATTTCGCTCTCGACCCTTCCAAAGGGTCCAAAGCGAATTCCTCTTGAGATCATGTACCTTCCAAAGGTACCTAAGCGAATTTGCCAAGGAATGTGCTTTGATCCCAAATTTGAGCAAGGAAAACCCTTAGGATGCCTTCCTAGCATAGACCAAGGTCAAAACAAAAGTAAAATGAAGGATAAATTGAGTGAAAATATGAATTTCGCTCCTGACCCTTCCAAAGGGTCCAGAGCGAATTTCACCTAAGCTCCTGACCCTTCCAAAGGGTCTAGAGCGAATTTCTTCAAGAAGCCTTATAACTTGCTCAAACCTTTGAACTACCCTATTCCTAAGCCTTTTTTAGGGCAAAAGACTTGTTTTTGATGAGAAAAGGATGAGAAATGAAGTTTTATGAAGGAAAATTGAGCAAAATGGCTATTTTGCTGCTGACCCTTCCAAAGGGTCCAGAGTGAATTTCATCTAAGCTCCTGACCCTTCCAAAGGGTCTAGAGCGAAATTTCCTAAACCTCTATTTGCTCCTTGTTTGGGGTTGAAATCTTGGTTCCTAAGGTATGGTTGAGAGAAGATTGATGTATACTTGCCTTGAGAAGTGATTTGAAGCAAAGGAAATGATGAATTTGATACTAAACGACAAAAATCACTCCTGACCCTTCCAAAGGGTCCAGAGCGAATTTTCTTGAAACCTCCTTTTGCTCCCAATTTCGTATCAAGCCTAGCGTTGATTGAGGTGGATTGAATTTAGAGGCATCCTTAGGCATGTATTTGAGTGAGTTGTGGTCACAAAATGTGAAGAATTTGTCCAAAAATGCCAAATTCCCTCCTGACCCTTTTAGAGGGTCCAGAGCAAAATTTCTAGGAGGTCTTTTGTTTTGCCTAGGCCCTTGAATGACCTTGTTCCTAAGCAATTTTTGGGAGCAAACGACTTGTCTATACCTAGAAGGAGCACAATTATGAAGTCTAATGCCTTGAAGAATGAGTTATGAATAGGGAATTAAGTGAAATTGCTAAATTCGCTCCTGTACCTCTCAAAGGGTCCAAAGCGAATTTCATTATAGGGCCTGTCCTTGGAGAGGGTCCAGAGTGTATTTCATTATAGGGCATGTCCTTGGAGAGTGTTCAGAGCAAATTTCATTATAGGGCCTGTCCTTGGAGGGGGTCCAGAGCGAATTTCATTATAGGGCCTGTCCTTGGAGGGGGTCCGGAGCGAATTTCATTATAGGGCCTGTCCTTGGAGAGGGTCCAAAGTGAATTTCATTATAGGGCCTGTCCTTCTAGAGGGTCCAAAGCGAAATTGATCCTAATGCCTTCTTGTTAATGGTTTGAAGTGAGAAACACCATGTTAGGATGAATATATCATAAGTGCTTGACACCATTTTTTTTTGTTCGTTTTGCAGATCAACAAAATCAAGATGGAGGAGGATCACGCCAAGACAAGGGCGACTCGCTCTTCAAGTTTCATCATCATCAAGGACACTTCAAATGCGTGAGAGAGGACTCAAAGCACTTCCAAGTTGAAGGGCTTCAAGTGTTCAAGGAATTGCAAGCAATGGAGTTGACCATCCTCAAGGACCTCACTCTATCACATGGAGAAATCACAAGATGGCAGAGAAGAAGAAATGACTTGACCATGAAGAAGTCTCATCAAGCACAGGAGAGCCAAGGAAAGGTACATCGTTTCTCAAATACATCAAGGACGAAGGAGGATCGACCAAAGGTCATCACAGAGGAAGTACCAAACAAGGTGGCATCCTAGTCACTATTCCTCCAATCAGAAAGGTCCACATTAGCATGTCCAGATTCAGTGAATCCCGCTTATGCATGAAGGCACAAACTTCGATGTACCTACCCTTGTTTCCCATTGGTTCTCATACATTAAATGCAATTTTCTCATTGGCTAAAGGAGTTTGTTGTAACAAACCCTAATTAGGGTTTTCTCTCTTGCAATCCTAGCCATTCATTCTAAATCAATCAGGGCCATTGAAATGTAAAGAGCTCTCTATATAAGGCTCGGGCTCTTCATTTGTAAAGGTTAATGGGGAGTCAATAGTTAATAGTGGTTAGTTGTGAATAAGATAGAAGAGTAGAAGCTTAGATAGTAATTAGAATAGAGTAGGAAGAGAAGGCAAGAAATTGTTGCCTTGGTTGTAAAAAGACTCCATTTTCATTGAAGATATGGTGAAATATGTCGTTTCTTTACAATGTGCATGGTTTCTTGTTGAGTCTTCATATTAGATGGTAGATAATTAGATTGAATGGAGAAAAATTGTTGAATGCACTCGCTTGGAATCCGCCTAGTCCAAACCACTAGCCTCTTACTGATTGTAAGGGCACCCTATGTGGTCAACTGGCATTGAATGAGCTTAATTTCGAATTGTTATGCGTCTATTGTTCATGCATTCACTTGAATGGTAATCAGTGTCTGATGGTGTAATGATTTGAACATCTTCAAAATTCCCTTAGAAGATTGCACTGAACTGGTGTCGAATTGTTCAGTTTGATGGTGAGACCTAGCCCAGTAGGACTCCAACTAGTCATTCATACATCTTCTTGCATTCTAGGCCTTAGAGTAGACTTTCTGAGCCTTTCACCTTTTGCTATTTCTTTATTATCCCAGTGAGTAGATAGGACTCAAGTTCCAGTAGATTAAACATTCAGGCATACAAACGTAAGTCCCCTTGTGATTCCAACATAATCACATCACACCAATAGAGCTTATCCACACGTAGAGACCCTACATATAAGAACCTTGGAGTTATTTCAATTGATCCTTAAGCAAATCTTCATCATTCAAATAACTTTGTTCAAGAGAGGATAAGATACCTTGGTATTTTATTCTATGTTCGCATGTGCATAAAAAACACATCAACAAAGCCCTCATAGTGTTAACCCGGATGCAAACAATGCTTTCAAATAGTAGAGGATCTACAAAGTAACCAATGGGACTAAACTAATTGAGCCATTTGCAAGCATTATCAAATTTAGAAGCTGGATTTGTTGTTTATTTTAACTTCGGTAAAAAATAATAAGTCAATCGGATTCCAATTGCCTTAAAGGCAACATTGAAATCCAATAACAAGGCTGGGCCCTTCTCTCCCCTTACACGCCAAGCACAAAAGAAATGTATGCTTCCATTATAGGACCGACCCTATATTGTAATGTGTGAAGTTAAGCCCTAAGTGGGCGGCATCGTACACTCCAAACGTGTGGACCTATCCACAACATTGTAATATGCAAAAATCAATATGTAGAGTGCAAAATGGTTTTGGCGCCCAAGGTTAAATGGGCCGACTTAGAGATAAGTCCAAAAGATGAACCCCATATATATACAAGCCACTTGCAAGGCTTAAACATACAATTACATCATGCGAATTAGTCTGATTTGAGAAGTGCGAAATATCTCTGCTCCTTATAGTGCGAATTCTTCCTCCAAAGGTCAGCAAGGTCTCCTTCATATCAGCGAAGACAAATAATGATGATCAGTGAATACCTCTGCTCTGTAAAGTGCAATTCTGATTGTTGAATTGCAAGGAAGGTGTGCGAATCCATTCTAAAGTGTTCAAGTTCTCATTGATGTGTGAAATCACTGTTGTGGACAGCGAGCATACATTGTTGGGTCAGTGAATCATATTGATTGTACTGTGAATCCATTGAGGTCCTCTTGCTCACAAAGTTCTGAGATAAGTATGACATTCACTATGATGATTTCTGCCCTAGCTGGCTAACTTTGTAACTGTAAAACTGCCCTAATATAATCAGAACTTGAGTTCCTTTGTTGCTGGGTTTTTCCTCCAAGAGGGAGGTTTTCCCAGGGTAAATAGTGTTGCGTGCTTCTTCATTTTGTGCATTTAATTTCTTTCTACTGTGCCTGCTAATTTTGTTCAATTATATCAAATCTGACCACTGAACTAAGTCAGTATAACTTTTCTGTCCTATGCTGCTAATCTGAGCACTAAAATCAACAGGATTAATAGTGTCTAAGGGTTAATAAAATCAATATATTATGAAACACCTTGGGGGCAAACTTGAGAGCTTGTTTCTTCAAAGGCACCATAGTTCACTCCAATTCCTATAGCTTAGACATTAATAGTTGAAGAGAATGGCTTGGACGACTTTAAAAAAGGTAGCCATCCTAAGGTCAAGAAACCTTAAAGTCATTCACAATAAATGCAAGCAAGATTAATAGATCCCACTAGCATATTGCTTAGCAGTATGACAAAAAACAAAAAAAGGGAAACAGGCATACAAACCAAACCAACCTCTCTCTTGCTCTCTCCAATTCTTAGTTCATCTTCATCCCAATAAGAAGATAAGAGGATTTTCCATCTCTATTAAATTTAATAAAGTTATTAGTATTAAACTCTAAACAACTTAAATGCACATAATCAAAACTTAAAACCAAACTCTATCATATGCAACAATAATAGTAGTTATACGTGTGGTAGATGCTGATTCATCAAAGGTGGACCAGACCAGGATAAAGATCATCATTTAAAGAACAAAAGATTCAATGCAACAAGAGGATTTTCCATCTCTGGCAACCCAAGAAAAGCTCAATTCTTTGTTGTTGTCCAGAAAGGTTGAAAAATACAAAATATAAATGTAAGGCTGAGGTTGTAAATATGTTATTGCAGTCTGTAATCCCATTGGAAAAAGTTGAAAACATCTTGGATCCTATCTTTGGGATAGCATGGGATTTTTCAACGTATAAAGAACAGTTTTAGACATTTTATCAACTTTTGAGCATAACAAGGTGTTATTCTAATAGACAAAAAAAACAGCCATTTGCATTTTTTTCCATATTTTTCAAATTTTTGGGTCAACCTATTTAAATTTAAAAAGGATATTTGCCATTGTTACTGGAGATGCAAGAGAACACTTCTCTAAAGTTCTAAACCCATGAGAGGATTAAAATGGATTTTGTCACCAACAGATTGGCTAAAACTAAACCTCAATAGCACCTCAAGAGGAAATCCTGGCCCCTTGGGAGTAGATTGTTTGGCTCAAGACCACAATTGAAGGCTAGGCAGAGCAGCTTCTAAAAAACTCAAAGACGGCTCCAATAACAAAGTTGAAGCTTGATCACTGTTGCTTGTGTTACAGATTTGCACTATCTATGCTGCCAAGAACATCCAAATAGAATGGGACTCAATGGTGATTGTTAACACCATCCATCAAAGGGAATCAACAACTTGGAAGGTAAATAACATAATGATGCAAATATGGCAACTTTTGGATTCATTACCTACCTTCACCATAAATTATATCTATCAAGAAATAAATCAGGTAGCAGACTACCTAGCGAACTATACCATTAACAAGCAAGAAGATTTTATACTTGCAATTCAATGGGGACTTGGAATTCCTCGGAATCTTTTATTAATTCATAGTTCACTTCCTTTCCTACATGTTGGAAATTTCTTCCCCTCATATCCAAAATTAACTGCCTTATGCCACCTTTACTTGTGGCTCTGCTTATGCATTGATGTTGATTCAAATGAATTGGTATGGATTTAATGCACACAAACCATCAAGATCTTGAGTCATTCCATGTACTAGGGTTTACTTGTTAATTATGGCAAGGGTGGGTTTTTGGCTATTGGTGTTGTAGCAGCAGGAGTTATCTTGACTGCTATCTTACCTTTTAATATTACTTCATTCATTTCTCTTATTGCTATATTATATCTGCGATTTTCTATTGTTTGTTAATATTTATTTATACAAGTGATTCCTTATGGTTAGTTAACAGATAATTAAAGAATGGTGTCAGTTCTAATCGCACCCTTTGCATGAGTCATATTTCCCGTCTAGGGTCATGTCCCTTCATCCATCTTGTTCAGGTATTTAGTTCCCTTGGTCGGGAGTTTTGGAGAATGTTCGTCGAAAATCAATATTTGCATGTAATACCCATTGAGGATTCTGTGTACATATACGTGTATTGTCTGTAAAGAGATTGCGGTGCACATTCACATTATCCGTGAGGAGATATATTCTGTTCATCTCCATACGATGGTCAATGAATGATATCCCGTGATTGATACTTCTGTTGTGTGGTTCGTGTAATACATGCTGTGCACTCACATATTATCCATGTGATATCCATGCTGTACATATATTCAATCTGAAAACTTAATCAGTTTAAACACTTGGAAGAAATATATCGATTATCATAATCGATATCTTCAACACAATCTATATATTCAGAACTCTGAATTAGAACAATAATATCAGAAATATTGTTCTGTACCTCTGTGATTTTTAATTCTGATCCAAATTTAACATTGGCAACTTCTATGGGCTCTTCATTTGATCTACTATTTACTCACTCTGCCAACTTATGAAGATATTCACTACGATGGATACCACTACCAGTGTTAGGCTCCTGGCAAAGAAAAGGAAAATTTCCTTCATTGGGGGGATTTCAGATTTAAGGCTAAGGAGGTCTTTAAAACCAATGCCATCATCATAATCCATGCCATTAAAATCACTCTCGAGGAGCAATTCATGGTCACTAACCATCATTATAGAGCCAATGCAGACATATTGTTGATTTTGTGGTGGCCTTCCGGGAGGCAATTGAATTAAAGGAAGTGATTCGAACAGTGGCAATCTCTCTAATTTGGCTGCAATGGAGAGAAAGGCCAAAAGCTGTCTCGAAAACTGGTATTGTTGGAAAGGGTTTCCCCTAGGAGTTGGGGCATGCCACAATAATGTGGTGACTGGTCCATGGCTTCCTTTCATTATTCCAGCAGCTGAGACTAACTAGGAGCAACAAAAGACAAAGGCAATGCTTGGCATTAACTTGCTCCAATGTGCAACTAAAATGGTTCCCACAATTGGTATAAATTGGTCATTTGTGCTTCTCGCAAAAGAATTTGAAAAAGAAAGTCAAGAGATGAATTAAAGCAATTTTGGTTGATGTTCTTTTGTTACAGTGCTGCATATTGCCTATCCTAATGAAGACTAGATTATAGTTTTGTTTTTTTGCAATATAGGAACACATTCCAGTCACTTCTTGTGCCTGTCACTGTTTTGGGGTTACTATATTATAATGGAGTTTGTCACCTCGGCCATCCATTTTGGAGCAGCCTTCTATTTAAAAAAAAAAATCTTAAAAAAAGGGAATACTGAAAAGATAAACAACATGTTATATTTGAGTATTTCATAATCAAAAACATACATATAGAGGCAAATACTTCTATTTTTAACCCTATTGTATTCTTTTCCATATGTAAGGTCCATCACATTACAGTGTTACACATTCCATACCAAAGTTGCTATCTTGATAACAGCTGAAGAGATTTCACCACAAAGACTGCAGGACTGAAAATATTGTCATTCCTTCAGAAGGCAAACCAATCTAATAAATTTATTGATAGGTTAGAGAGAATTACTTTTAATTTCAAACACAATCGCTCTGAACTTTTGGGCTAACAAGGTGAACATTGTTTAGTCGACAAAGAGCTGCATATCTGAACAGGCTTCTATGATTGCTTCTATGATTGGATCATAGGTTGTCCTTTTTGAACAATGCGTTCAAATGGCACATGGTGATATATTCTGGGTGCAACTATATGTATATGAAATTTTTAAAATTTGGATGGTAATTAGGTGAGAATATTCAAACCATTTCATAAATTTATAACATCAAATTTCATTAATTATTTTTTTTCCAGAAAACCTGTTTGACCAAATCTCAGTGAACGAGCACCAGGAGAAAAATTATAATGATTGTTCAATATCAGAAAAGCTCCAAAATGTGCCATTCAATTCCTGCGTTTCCATGATGCAAGATATGGGTGTAGGATATATATTATAAGTTGCAATAGCGCCCTAATAGTGCAAGGTATTCATGAAATAATCTTTCAGCTGCATTACAAACTAAACTTTATTGATATGATCCATCAAATTGCTGGAATATAACTAATGTCTAAGGGCAAGTAGATTCCAACCAGCAATCATGCAATAAAAATATAAAAAAACATATAACACATCATAATGCAAACACTGGTGTGGACATAAAAAGGGAAACTAGCTTTCTATTGTATGGCAGACTCGGGATCTATGTATGTCCCAATGCATGCTAATGTAAGGGGTCGCCATAAGCTAAGGGTGCGTTCATTTCTGTATCTATCCATAATCAGCTTTAAAAAGGGAAAAAAGAAAGGTAAACGTTTTCTGGAAGGGAGAGCTCTTTATGGTTTATACTAGCATAGTGGGTGAAGGCAAGCTCTCTTGTCAGGTATGCAGAGGTAATAGGTAATACATTTGAGACTCTATCATTGCAGGGCTCGGAGTAATTCCTCCTGTAACTGAGTGTAATCACAGATAAGCAGCATCGCCTGCCTTCCAGCCAACTGCTGTATACTCCTACTGGAGAAATGTTTCATAGCAGAGCTTTTAACTTGGGCATGCGTTAGCATTTCAATCCAAAATCAAAATCAGATATAAAAATTGCTCATCCTAGAGAGCTGTTAGCCTGTACATCAGATTGAAATTCCTTTAATAGTTTTGCTTGTCTTCTTTGAACTTGATAATTTGCTATGCTAGGTATGGATGCATTACACTTAGGCGTCATATACAGTTAAATGGGGTGAACAAAAATTCCAGGTCAACGGAAGCTAATCTTGCTTCGACTAAGAATTGTAGCATACTACTTCAAAAATTTACTAGGTGTGTTCCTAAAGTTACCAAGCTAATCAGAAAGTAAAATAAAGGTGCTTTTAAAGTCCGGGGTTCCATACACTTAACTGTATTTCAATATACTGTGACTTTCGCAGCATATGAAACCACCCCATGCACTTGACTGCACTCAGACCAAACTTAACCCACTCTGGATTCAAGCCTGCCCCTCCCCGACTGAAGCACAGATCTCCACCATCAGCCCACTTAGAAATGCTTGGGGACACAACTTTCGTGCCATTGTCAAATTCAAGACTGGTTAAATCCTTGACAATTTTGCGACTTAATATTGTGCTCCATGATTAGAAATATATTAACAAACACTGGTAGTGAAAAACAAAGTTTGGATAGATTTAAACAGAGAAAAAGAGGCAGTCATGAACACAAACTTTTACGCTTAAGTAGTACAATTTAATTCCTTGACAATTGTGTAAAATTGTGCAAATGAATAATGAGCTTCATGTATCGTGAGGAGAAATATAGTGAAAAAACCTGAGAAGCAAGAATAGAATTTGGGTTGATATAAACAGAAAATAAAAGGCCTAAAACAGGCTTCTGGGCATGGGTAGGCCATTTTTTCGGCCCTGCATACAGATGTAAATGGTCAAACGCCTGGAACTTATGAAAATGGCCTAGAATATTAACGATGCGCATATAATCAATCTGGCTTTCTTTCTGTTTAACACAACACTTGACCAATATCATCAAGGTGAAAATGAAAGAGCTAAGGAAATCTGAAATTTATGACAACACCCATACAGTGAAAATGAGAGCTAAGAATATCTGATGTATGAAATAAAATGGAATTCAAATTGAGGTGTAAAGGATACTAACAAGGGTAGTGATGATTTCTGTTTGTGGATTTCAATCCAAAGCACATTGAATTGACCTCGTAAGTAGATACCAAGTGAAATGCTGGTGATCCTGTTTGAGGCAACATCCACGCCATGGTCAGCTATAGGATACTTCATCCAGGGGCCTCAACCGAAAAGATTGAGCAATACAAAGGCTTTAGAAAGGATAGGGTATAAGGAGGAATGGAGGACTAACGTTTGATCTGAAGTTAAAATATGGCATTGGTTGAAGGAAAACCATCCACGTTTGGGATATTTGCTATAGTGGATAAGAAAATGAACGAAAGCTAGGACAAGTCTAATGACACTAATAAATTTCTTTGGTGTGTTGTTTTATTAGGGGTTTTCGAGGGGTTTTGGGCTTTTATTAATTTATGGTATGTAAAGCGGAAACTAAACAATCAAATGTTTTGAGAGTTCAACATTGTAAAGAAATAAAATAATTTATTAGTATAGGCAGATTAATGTTTTCACTCTCATAAAAATGTAATTAATTTCATTTTAAGAATTGTCTCAATAAAAATTTAAACTTTTATTATATAGTTTGTTCCAATTTAATTTATCAAATTTAATTTTCACCTATTTCTTCTTTTTTTTCATTGGTCAGTCTTAATTTTACTAAAGTTTTTTTCTTTTTCAATTAAAATTCTCGAAAAAAAATCTTCTAGTCAATGAGGATGAACATAATAAAAATCCAAAACATTTATTTAGATATTTAATTTATTTAATACAAAATGTAAAATCAAAATGACTGCTTGTTTATCCAAAAATGAAAGCTATCATTTTGAAATTTTTATTAATTATGTATGCATTAATTAAGACTACATTAATTTGTTAAAACATTTATAAATACAATGACAAGCTTGCAAAATGTAATATGGTAGATTTCAAAGTTTCAAGCTTCGGCTCCAACCTCTAAAAATTAAGTTGACTTGAGCTTTTATTACCGTGTCATAATTAACTTTTAACTTTTGGCTTGTGAGTGGAATAAAAATTTGTTCTCCCCTAACTAACTAGGGGAAGAGTACCAATAGTCGTCATAGTTCCAATAGCTGCCATCTTATTGTCATAGTGACCCCCCAATAGCTGTCATAGTGAAAACACCATTAATAAATTTGTTTTGCACCAATAGCTAATCATTTTTTGTAATTTTTTGTTCATAATTGGCCCATTTGTGCACCACTATTGGAACATTTGTGCAAAACTATTCGGACATTTGTCCACTAGCAATTTTGAGTGGACGCTTATTGGAACATCTTTAGTTAGGTATCAAACGACACTTTGAAATGTGTACTTTTTTACCTTTGTGCGCATAACTAACTCCACAGTGTGCATTGTTACTACCCAGAAGCTAGATCAATAGCTATAAGTAGTTAAGTCGCATACGAAGACAACTAAAAAAAAATCAAAATCTGATGTACCGTTTAGGATTTGTGGGTGCGCGAAGTTAGCTATGAGGACTAATTGTGCTTTTCCCCTAATCTTTTTAATGAAAAGGCAAGTTTTTTATAAAATATATAGAATTAAAGTGATATTTGAAGTAGTGTAAAGGAATAAACAATACTTATTTCAAGGTAAATTAATTAAATAATCTTGATAAAGAAACTATTTTTAGATAGGAATTGAGATTAATAATGACATCAATATAAATTTATGAAATTTAAATAATAAATAATATTTAGTTTTTGGTTTGTTATTGATTTGATTTTGTTAGATTTATTTACTTAATTATTTTGTATAAAAAAGACTTTTAAAATGGTTTTATGTGAATTTGAAAAATTATTATTGGATTGTTTAATTTTTTATATTATAGAATAACTTGGTACAAATGCAAGGGCATTTATGTGATTAAAGATTTGAATAACACTATAAATATGAACTTCACTAAATTTTAGACTTAGACTTATTCACATCAATTTTTGTCATATGTATAACAAATTTTCATGTAGTATGCCTAGGATATAATGCACATACCAATTTCTCATGCAATAATACAATATGTAAGGGAGCTCTCTTGTTAGGTGTTATATATGATGAATAATGATGATCAACAAATATCCAACAGATACTGAGAGGGGGGGTGAATCAGTATGGACAAAAACTTCTTAAACAACTTAAACTGCAAAGACTGCACTAACTGGTAAATAATATCACCAATCTAAATCAAGGCACTACCGGTAAAACACGGTATGACTGTAAAAGACATAAACCGGTAACATCTAGATCTTCTAAAAACCTAATGTCTCATCTCAACTTCACCCATATGCTTAAGCAAGTAATACATCATAAATACAATGACCATTGGATCAACTTGCATTACTGCTTAACAAAAAACACTAAAACATCACATGAAAAAGCATCACACATAACACACTGATTTTTCACGTGGAAACCCGACTGGGAAAAACCACGGTGGGGATGAATACCCACAAGTTGTTCTTGAACTATTCTGAAGTTCGCTCTGTTAGGAGCCTAGTCCGGTTAAAGACTTTACAACCGATTCTGCTAGGAACCGATCTTGCTAGGGATCACTCGGTTAAGGGATGGCTAAATACTCGGTTAGAGGTTAAAACCCTATTAAAGGTTACCTTGTAAGAGGATTTGAAGAACTCAATGATTTTGACTCACCCTGTTAAAGGATTTACAAAAAGCCTATTAAAGCTACCTGTTAAAGGGATTTTCCATCTGCTGAAATGGTTAGAAGTCAACAAGTAATACACTGATCTGATAACAACACTTAATGCCAAGGTAGATCTGCTTAAGTTTCTTTACATCTGCAATCACACTCTACAGATCTCTGCTTACTCCTTAGGTCTAGCGAGAATCACCTCACATACATTCATTTGCCAACAACTTCAAATAAAAATCATCATCGACCTTATAGACAACAATTAGGTCAGTGGCCAAAACCTAAAACCTAAGCATCCAGGTTAACAATACAGTCGGTCCAATCCTGGTCGTTTAAACACATTACATAGGGTAAAACAATCTTGAACAAATCTCAAGACGTCCTCCATCGTCTATTCTTCACCGCTTCTGGAAGCTAATAACCCATCACGCGCTCTCCATTGTTTACTAAGATTTTGCACATTCTCGAGGTAGATAGAATCAATCTTCTTCATGCAAGATCCTCAAGGAGATCCTTCATGCGCACAAGGCTGACGTGGCAACGCGATCTAATGTTCATTTCAATGCTAACTCATCACAAGATATTGTCGGTCAAATCACACGGACTTGGAATGCATCAACTGGAAACCCTGAAGCTGAGACTACCAATCGGTAGTCATATCAAATGAAACCCCGATACAAACTTTGCATATACCGGTTCACACTCCAACATACCGGTTCACTTTTTGCATATACCGGTTCATACCATCATACCGATTCACTTGCCAGTTTGCTTACTTCTATATATTGGTTCATACTTCATCATATTGACATCAATGACAACATACAATCCCATCATGTCATCAAACTCTGCACATATGCCAACAATCTCCCCCTTTGGCATTGATAGAAATACACAAATATATCTCTACATCTTCTTCCATATAATATGTCTTCAATACCGCAAATATCTTCTTTGCTTCACATCTTCTCCCCCTTTGACAGCAATGCCAAAGTGGAGGCACAAACATCCATGATCTACTATGTTGCTCCCCCTGAGGAGTAGCATCCTTCAACACATCAATCCTGAAAAGATTTGACAATGCAATACCTGACTGATGTGGAGCACATACCTTTAGTTCACCTCTTGAATGGGCAGCACCCCTAATTTCTTCTCTTGAATAGGTAAATGTAACCTTTAGTAGAGGCTTGGTGAATATATCTGCTAACTGTTCTTTACTGGAAACATGTTCCAATACAACCTCTTTGTTCTGAACTTTCTCCCTCAAGAAATGATACTTGAGCTCGAAGTGCTTGGTTCTAGCATGCAATATCGGATTCTTGGAAATATTAATTGCACTTGTGTTATCACAAAATATACTCATTGGTTCAGATACAGGGACTTTGAAACCACTTAATACATGCTTCATCCAAATTGTTTGAGTCCAGTTCATAAATGCTGCTACATATTCTACTTCTGTTGTGGACTGAGAGATACAACTCTGCTTCTTGCTCATCCATGAGACTAGTCTACCACCAAGAAAGAATGCACCACTAGTTGTGCTCTTTCGGTCGTCCACATTACCAGCCCAATCAGCATCAGTAAACACTTTGAGATTGAAATCATTATTGTATGGATACCACAATCCATAATATATAGTTCCCTTCAGATATCTAAGAATCCGCTTGACTGCTACCAAGTGGGATTCTCTTGGACTTTTCTGGAAATGTGCAGCAATGCCCACTGCATGTACAATGTTTGGTTTATTGTGTACTACATAGTGCAACTTACCAATCATTGACCGGTATTCCTTCTCATTCACCAACGCTGAGTCATCTTCTTTTGACAATTTACAATCGGTCATCATCGGTATACCAACCGGTTTGTTGTCTTCCATGCCAAAGGTCTTCAACACCTCTTTGACATACTTGGACTGAGTGATAAAGATACCATCTTTCATTTGTTGAATCTGTAGTCCAATGAAGAACTTAATCTCTCTGATTAGTGACATCTCGAATTCCTTCTTCATTTCATCTGCAAACGCATGGCTCATCTTGTCATCTCCACCAAAATTATGTCATCAACAAACACTTCACAGATCAGAATTCGATCTCCTTCTGTCTTCAGATAGATATTGCTATCTTCACTTGTTCTTTCAAATCCAATCTTCACAAGATAGGAGTGTAAACGTTCATACCATGCTCTAGGTTCTTGCTTCAATCCATACAAGGCTTTATGTAGTCTACACACCATATCATTGTCTTCTTATAGGGCAAACCCATCTGGTTGCTCTATATACACTTCCTTTTCAAGTATTCCATTCAGGAACGCAGATTTCACATCCATCTGATACACTTTGAATCCCTTGAAGGTTGCATATGCAAGTAGCATTTGAAATCCTTCCAATCTAGCTACCGGAGCAAAGGTTTCTCCATAGTCTTCTCCTTCTTCTTGAGCATATCCCTTACATACCAATCTTGCTTTGTTTCTTACCACTGTGCCATCTTCATTCAGCCTGTTTCTAAAAACCCATTTGGTGCCAATAACATTTTTGTGCTTAGGTCTAGGTACCAAAGACCATGTACCATTCTTTTCTATCTGGTCAAGTTCCTTTTCCATAGCCTTAATCTAGTCTTCATCTTTGTGTACCTCTTTAAATGTTTTGGGCTCAAATTCAGAAATCATGCAAGAATTCTCTCTTACCTTTCTTCTTGTAAGTATTCCTGCATCCTTATCCCCTATGATCTGCTTTAGATCATGATGCAACTTTACATACCTAGGAATGATCTTAATTAATTCCTCTTTCTTTTCCTCTTCATCCTCATCTTCATCAACATCTACTGGTGTAGGAGCACTCTTACTTGTACTTGGTTGTTTTGCAACCGATTCCCAGAAGGTTACATTCGGTTCATCTACCGCTCACTTGCTGCTAGTTTCCTCAGGTTTCTCAAAGGTTTCATCAACTCTAACATTGATACTTTCAACAATTCTCTAAGTCCTATTGTTAAAACACTTGAGAGCTTTGCTCTTGGTGGAATACCCTAGGAATATTCCTTCATCACATTTTGCATCAAACTTGCTCTGGTATTCACTTCTCTTGATATTACACTTGCTACCAAACACTATAAAGGAGCTTACTACTGGAGTCTTACCGGTCCAATACTCATAAGGAGTTTTATCCTTACCTTTCTTGATGAGTACCCGGTTCATAGTGTAGACTGCAGTGCTCACCGCTTCTCTCCAAAAAGTGTGAGCAACCTTCCCTTGAATCAACATCGTTCTGGCAGATTCAACTACAGTTCGGTTGTTCCTTTCTTCTAGTCCATTCTGTTGTGGAGTCTGGGGGGCAGACAGTTGCCTCTTGATGTCGTTCTCTTCACAGTACTTATTGAAATCACCAGAAGTGAACTCACCTCCTTGGACGGTTCTAAGGTATTTAATCCTCTTACCGCTTTCCTTTTCAACTAGTGCTCTGAAGGCTTTAAACTTTCCAAAAGCTTTAGACTTGTCTTTCAAGAATGTGACCCACATCATTCTTGAGAAATCATCAGTAAGAATCATAAAGTACCTATCTCCCTGAACACTCCTAGTTTTCATAGGACCACACAAATTAGTGTGCACAAGATCAAGTAAATTATTTGCTGTGAAAGATTTACCTTTGAAGATTGAGGAAGACATTTTCCCCAGTTGACATTCTCTGCACAAAGGATTCTTCAGTTTGTTCAACATAGGCAATCCTCTAACTGCCTTGATCTTACTGGCCTTCACAATATTATCAAAATTTACATGGCAGAGTCTCCTATGCCATATCCAACTGTCATCAAACTTAGCCATTAGACATTGACTGATATTTGTATTTAACTAAAATAAGTTACCTTTGGTCTGCATACCGGTGGCCATCAGTTCACCACTCTTTCCTTTTATTTTGCACACTCCATCTTTGAATTCTAGGGCGATTCCTTTATCATTCAGCTGGGCAACACTCAAAAGGTTATGCCTGAGACCTTCTACCCAATACACATTATCAACACTACTTTTTCCATTTAGAGAGATGTACCCTTTGTCTTTTACCATACATGGTCCATCATTACCAAATCAGACTACACCTCCATTGTATTCTTCCAGAGACAAAACTTCCTCCGGTCACCAGCCATGTGTTGAGAACATCCACTATCAATAATCCACTCATTAGAATTATCAAAGCAGGAGACAAGAGCCTTCTTATCTGACACATCTTCCTTAACGGCTACAAACACTATGTCTTCGCTTTCTTCATCTTTTGATTCATCATTAGTGACACCTTCATCGACTGCAACGAGACAATTTCTCCTATTTCCTCCTTTGAAATTTTTAAACTTCTTCGGTTTGTCCTTATTATCACTGTTGGGACAGTTGACAGTAATGTGTCATATCCTATTGCAAGAAAAACATTTCAAAGGGAGCTTACCTCTGTATTTTCCAGTTCCCTTGGGAAGTCTCTTGGCAAGAAGAGCTTCAAACTCCATCAGGATCTCCTCATCATCCATATCCCTGCTTTGTCTGGGTTCACAGCTGGTACGAACCTCTTTTCCCTTTCTAGATAGTGCAGCAGATGCTCTAAAGGTTGATTCACTCTTCTAAACACTGCCATCATAACTGTTTAGCTCATATACAGTCAACTTAGCAATGATAGAGTCAAGGGATACCTTTGTCTTGTCAATAGATCTCAACTCCTGAATATCGGCAACCCTTATTGCATAGACCGGTAATAAGGATCTCAAAACTTTGCTAACAACAGTGGGATCGTCTATTTTGCCTCCTGCGCTCTTGATTTCTCCTACAACAGTTTTAATTCTTATCCTATATTGTTGAATGGTCTCTCCTTCAACCATCCGCATGTCTTCAAATTTTCCCCTAAGGCTCTCTTCCTTAGCTTGCTTCACATGCTTATCACCACCATAGATAGTCTCTGGGGTATCCCATACATCTTTGGGATTGTCTTTGTCTTGAACATCTATAAACTCAATATCAGATAGACTGCTAATAAGAGCTTCCATGACTTGCCCATTCTCCTAAATTTCTCTGCTTTGATCATTGGTGAGAGTACCAGTAGGGAAAACATAAGTATTCTCAACATAGTTCCAATGTTGATCACCCATGCTTTTAATGTAGATCTTCATTTTGTCCTTTCATATCTTAAAGTTATCTCTGTTGAACTTAGGACCTTCCCTCTTCATCATTAGAATAGAATCTTTTCCTCAAGCGGTTAAGCTTATAACACATAGGACCTGGAGGAAGCTCTGATACCAATTGATTAATAATGATGATCAGTAAATACCCAATAGATACTGAGAGGGGGGGGTGAATCAATATGGACAAAAACTTCTTAAACAACTTAAATTGCAAAGACTGCACTAACTGGTAAACAATATCACCAATCTAAATCAAGGCACTACCGGTAAAACATAGTATGACTGTAAAAGACATAAACCGGTAACATCTAGATCTTCTCAAAACCTAATGTCTCATCTCAACTTCACCCATATGCTTAAGCAAGTAATACATCATAAATACAATGACCATTGGATCAACTTGCATTACCACTTAACAGAAAACACTAAAACATCACATGAAAAAGCATCACACATAACACTGATTTTTCACGTGGAAACCCAACTGGGAAAAAACACGGTGGGGATGAATACCCACAAGTTGTTCTTGAACTCTTCTGAAGTTCGCTCTGTTAGGAGCCTAGTCCGGTTAAAGACTTTACAACTGGTTCTGCTAGGAACCGATCCTGCTAGGGATCACCCGGTTAAGGGATGGCTAAATACCCGGTTAGAGGTTAAACCCTGTTAAAAGTTACCTTGTAAGAGGATTTGAAGAACTCAATGATTTTGAGTCACCCTGTTAAAGGATTTACAAAAAGCCTGTTAAAGATACCCGGTAAAGGGATTTTCCATCTACTGAAATGGTTAGAAGTCAACAGGTAATACACTGATCTGATAACAACACTTAAAGCCAAGGCAGATCCGCTTCAGTTTCTTTACATCTGCAATCACACTCTGCAAATCTCTTCTTACTCCTTAGGTCTGGCAGAATCACCTCACATACATTCATTTTCCAACAACTTCAAATAAAAATCATCATCGACCTTATAGACAACAATTAGGTCGGTGGCCAAAACCTAAAACCCTAAGCATCTAGGTTAACAATACAATTGATCCAATCTTGGCCGTTTAAACACATTACATAGGGTAAAACAATCTTGAACAAATCTCAAGACGTTCTCCATCGTTCGTTCTTCACCGCTTTTGGAAGTTGATAACCCATCATGCACTCTCCACCGTTTACTAAGATTTTGCACATTCCTGAGGTAGATAGAATCAATCTTCTTCATGCAAGATCCTCAAGGAGATCCTTCACGCACACAAGGCTGACATGGCAATGCAATCTAATCTTCATTTCAATGCTAACTCATCATAGGATGTCATCGGTAGAATCACATAGACTTGGAATGCATCAACCGGAAACCCTGAAGCTGAGACTACCAACCGGTAGTCATATCAAATGAAACCCCGATACAAACTTTCCATATACCGGTTCACACTCCAACACACCAGTTCACTTTTTGCATATACCGGTTCATACCATCATACCGGTTCACTTGCCAGTTTTCTTACTTCAATATACTGGTTCATACTTCAGCATATTGACATCAATGACAACATACAATCCCATCATGTCATCAAACTCTGCACAAATGCCAACAATATGTGCATCACAATCTTCATTATATGTTTCAATTGAATTAGGGTTTGTCCTTAAACAACACTCTAGTGTGTGATTCAAATATTTTTTTATGTTTTATCAACTCATAATGACTAAATGGATTGAAACATATTTGACCAAAAAAAAATTAAAAAATTAGAATAAAGATTCAATTCTATAATTTGTAAAATTGATACCAATAAAAATCAACTACAAATATGAACCAAGGTGAGAGATAGATAAATTGGGGCACCGTCTATGGGAAGGATTATTTGCACCACTCTCGTAGTGTTATTATAAGTAGTTATAATTACACTATGGGGGCGGTGCAAATAATCCCCCCATAGCCAGAACCAATAAATTGGGCAGTGATTCTAGATCTTCAAAGTAAGCATGTATGGAATCAAGTTAGGATTATGCTGATTTGCCAAGTTTCGTGCACAAATATCTTATTTTTATCGATGTTTATTGTATTGTGGACAAACAAATCAAAATGAGTCCAAAACAAAAGGGAAAAGTGCAAAATATGAATTTTTTTATCATTATAATTTACTCACAATTTGACTTGTATGTGATATGCTACGAAGATGAATGTCCAAGTAAAACAAGTTGTCAACATAAAATTAAATAACAAACATTCATATAGAAGATACACATAAGGATATTTATTCAAAGCACTTCCTCACAATCGACACTCCACTTAGAAACCTACAAGCATAGAATAAAAAGATATTACTATTATCATATATTACAACATCTAAAAAAGGATAAACATAACTACAAATTATCCACAAACAAAAATATAAGAATAAAAATCCACCTAAGATGCCCCCACGGGTTAGAGTAGTTGGTCTTAAGTCTCGGGTTTTCTCCCTGGGGTCTTGGGTTCGACTCTCTCTCCCGAAGTTATTCTGCCATAGACGCTTGGGGGCGGTGCTGATGGCACTGTGGCCGCAGGGATTAGTCTCACCTCCAACTTGCCCCTTGCCTGAACTAGGGTAAGGTCAGGGTGTTGGGCTAGGGACGCGGGGACACCTTGATGACAACAAAAAAATTAAAAAATTCACCTAAGACAAAGATAATATACTATAAGGGAAAACAAGGAACGTACTAATATGGGATATTATAGAGTACTAATTACAATATCCATAAAAATCAACCTTGATGGAAAAAAGATAACATCGTGGATTGGGCATAAGAAACTATTTTGACTAGCTATAAACATCATGAATATGAGCTACGCATTGAAAAAATAGTCATCAAAGAGCATCAATAATAATGTATGCCCCTTCTAATTTTTTGAATACTAAAATTTATTTTAATGAAAGGAGAAAATATTTCTAATAAGATTTAATCTTAGAAAATATCAATATGTAAGAGTGTACTCTATGAGAGTGTTAATACTATATTCTAGTATTTGATTATATGATAAATGAGTAAAATTGAAAGTTTGATGATGGATCAATATTGTAGAGCTTTTAATAATCTAAACAAAGATTATTATGATACTGGACTAGACTGTGTCACCTATTTAAATGAAGGAGATTTCTCCTCTAGTTTCTCTGGCTCACATGCTACATATTTATCTTTTGTTGATGTGACATGTATTCTTATATTCAATACATGCTTTTGAACTTAGGATTGTACTAAAATTAAAGTAGGGCATGTTTTAAAGCAAAGGGAAGGTTGTTGACTTCCTCGATTAACAAATGGTGCATTATATATGATGTAAAGATTGATGTTGTGCTAATCTACATGTTTTATGCTATAAGAGATTCAAACTCTTTTTTTTAATATTTTATTCTTTATTTCAAATAATCTTTGGTAGTTTATACATAAAATATCCTAGATGCTCAATGTTCAACTTGATATTTGTAAAAATAAACATGGAACAAATCTCATATATTTAGCAAAAGGCAGGGACTCTAGCTGCATCACAACTCTTTGTTAAAATTTCTTCATAAGTATCTTAAAACTAAAAATTAGTTTGAAAGGTATAATTATAGGTGAATATAGTTTGTGATATTATTAAATATTATTTTTGTTATCATTTATTTTTACAAATCAATTTGAAGTTTAGATTTTTCATTTGTCATTTTGTATCTAGGTTTATGAGTGTAAATATTAATGAAGGTTGTTTTTACAATTGTAAATTTGAACCCAACTTTTTAAATTTCAAATTAAAGTTAAATCTTGATGACTTTCCTTCATATAGTCATTATAAGCCAACCTAGCATACCTTTTTGTTAGTTTGTGTATTTTTGTATTTAAAGACATTAATTCATGCATTGAAGCCATCTAGAAAGGTCTTCAAATATTTTTCACAAAACATTTATGAGCATAATATTCATAGCATTGCATTAGCATATGTAATCTTAGGTCCACTACACACTTGTTGTCCACAATCTTTGTTCCAAATAAATTAAAACAATACAACTAGGGGCTTGATTGAGGAGAGCATGACCCTCTTAATTTAGTAAATTCCCCAAAATACTACCAACCCTTCCAAATATTTAGAAATTAAAATTTAAGGCAAATGAAATCCAATAGGTCAATCTCATGATTTACAATTCAGATCTATGCTTAAATTTCAAGGCTCCAACTTGCAAATATCAAGTTCACACTTACAAAGGTGAAAGAAAATAAGAGTTTAGTCATTTTAACCTTTTGCGACATTCGTTTGTGCAATGCTTAAAAATTTAGCATTGTGGTTGTTTTGATTACCAATGTCTTCAACATCACTTTTCCATCTCAAGAATCTAGCTAAGTATTACAATTTTATTTTATTTGTTTTGGTACTTATTTTAATTATTTGGTATTACTCCTCGCTCATTTATCTAGGTAATTGTGTGTTTGATTAACTGCATTATTTATTAGCTTAGATAATTCTATATAAGTGGTGAATTTATCTTTACAATTGTTGATGAACCTAAATTGCTATGTATGACCTATGGTTTTAGCCTTAGGGTTTATCCTTCTTTCATTGAGGTTTATAAATATATTATTTCTAACTATATATCAGATTTTTAAATTTCATTAAGGTTTGGATTTTTTTTTCACTTATTTTCCATAATTATTCCTTCCTTTGAGGTTTAGGTTTTAGTGAATGATCTTATTTTCAACTAGCATGCCCACTCTTATTTTTGCCTTTAGGCTTCCAATCTTAATCTAATCACTTTCAACTAGCATGACCACTCTACGTTGTAGTGTCACTTCTTCTATTGTTATGCATTTCCTTCATATCACTTGAATGTAGTGGATTTATAATAAATTTAAAAATTAAAAATAATAATTAAGATTCTTATTATAAATACACACAAACCTCATATCAAGCTTGATTTGTATTTTCTCACATTTTGGCAAAGGACCGCGAATGCCCAATTATTATAAAAAAAATTTAGTAGCATGATGACTACATGAATTAGTTATTCAATTATATAAAATATTATTCAAAAGGCCTCATGAATTATCGAAAAAATGTTATTTTGTAGATTTATATGTATAAACATGGGTGGACAAGATTGATATATTTAATATGGAGGAATAAAGATTTGAACTTGAGCTAACTAATTTGATTGATTAATCAAATAGCCTAGTTGACTAGTTAACTAGCTTAACTGATGAATCAAATGACTTGATTGTTTAGTCAATTAATTGGTTGAAAATTAACTTGATCAACTACTTAATAAATTTGATCAATGAGTGGAATGTGGGACTAAATAAATTGGCATGAGTGAAATATAGGGTTGACTCCTTAGTTAAAGGACTTTTATTGATGAGCAAAATTTGGGTGAAGATAAATTGGATTATTTATTTAGTTTAGATGAATATATTGTTGAAATATTGCCATTGATGTTAGTCAATGTCTACAAGTTATCATTAATATTAGTGCAAGACTTAGGCAGCAATCATTATAATGATTGAAGCATATAGAGTTATCGAGACATATCTAGAATATTAATCCTACAAACAAAATGTGTATGTTGGACAACATGTCATAAAAGAACAGAGATCCTTTACTTAGCAGATGTTACTACACAATGATTCTCAGTATTAAAATGTTTATATTGAACGTCTACTATATTATTAGTGATAATGTTTTATCTCAGTGTTTTGATCGTTTATCAACGATCCATAGTATTTATGATATCAATGATTCATAATACTTGTGCAGCGATAATATTTATCTTAGCATTTAAATATATATGTTGATCGTTTATCAGCGATCCATAATATTTATGGTATTAGCAATTCATATCAGCTACTCATAATATTGGTGCAATGATTAGTACAAACTAATAAAGTTTGTTTGCAACAGTTAATAATCTCTTTATTGATACTTGTCGTTAAGCTAGTGCTATTGCAATCGGTTGCACACAAATTTCATTAACTTGTTATTATTCAATTGCTCTTCTACCAATTATATCTGTGAATTTTTTTTTTGGATATTTTTTTTCAATTTTCAAATAGTTAACATGCATGATTTTTAAGTTTTCAAATTATAGAAATTGTTTTTCTTCAATCTTATTGGCTCAAATAATTTGCATCTTATTACCGGATTTCCTAATGAATTTTTTTAGGCAAGTTTTTAGGTACATTAAAGTAATATTTAATTTGTATTAATTTTCTTTTCAAATTAATTAGAAATATTCATTCACTTTGATAATATAAAAATTTGATAAATCTAACACTTTGATAATATAAAAATTTGATAAATATAAACTTTTTTTTATTTGATATATGTTAGAAGGTAACTACCATGACAAATAAATTTTGCTTTATTATTGAAACTAGGTGAAAAAAAATTGATGCTAATTAATTGATTATTAATTAATTGTGAGAATATTGGTTGTTACCATTACAAGTAACAAATCTTTTACTTTACAAGTAATTTATAAATAGCTCTTGGTTGGTTAGGTTAGCATTATGCTCACCCAATTTAATACTATTATTATATTAAACATTATTAATATAGTCAAAAAAATTATAAAATAGTAATATAAGTTTTAAAATAAAAATATTCTAATGATTAAAGTATTAATATTGATAATAATGTAATAAGTCAACAATATAATATATTAGTAATTAGAATAACAAAAAATAATAATCTAATAATTTTAACGTTACTAATATAAAATTAACATTTTTACAATAAAAATAAAATATAAGATTAGCTTATGGTTAAGATTGAATATCATTTCATTGAATAAATATTAATGTAATTTACAAAATAATAGCGTTTAAAAAAATAATACAATGAATATGAGTGAAAAAATAATATAATAAATATTAATACAATGTAATATAAAAAAATTGTTCTCACTTTCCTCTATTTTAATTTAGTTAGGGTAAGGGTTTAATTAGGATAAGGGTTAGGTATAAAGTTAAATTGGAGTTAGGGTAAAGGATCAATTAGCCTTCTAGGTAAAAAATTAATTTAGGGTTAGGGAAAAATTATGGTTAGGATTCAAAGAGATTAGGAATACAATTCAATTTAGATTAGAGTTATAATTAGAATTAGACAACACTTTTATTAGAGTTAAAATAGGGTTAGGGTAAGGGTTAAGATTATGGTTCAATTTAGGTTAGGGATTATAGTTAAGTTCAAATAAGATTACAACTTAATTAGGGTTAGGATTAAAGTTACACAAAATATTAATCTTTTATAATTGTTAATTGTTTGCAAAAAATCATACTCAAATACTATGACAAATCTAAACGTCAAGTACTAGCCACTACGTGGCACTTGTAAAACGAGAATCGAACTAAAGGAAGAATAAAACGTTTTTTCAAAAGCATCAATTCATTATAATTGAAAAGAAATGATTGCCCAAAGGGTGCGATTAATTAATAAGTGTTAAATATTAACAAAGGGTTGTGAAAGTAAAAATTGTGTCTCTTAACTCTTAGGGGGTATAATCTTTAGAAGAAAAAGATATAAAGATGTTAGAAAGAAGATTATGAGTGAGAAGATAATGGCAGATAGTATACATTAAAATTTAAGCAATTCATTTTGTATTTGTGTATATCACGATCAGATAAGAAGGTATTTCATCCGAGAAATAATTACATAAATAGGAGCAAAAGAAACTTTGATGGATATTGCTTTACTTGTCAACATTTTGGCCACAAGGCTATAAATTGTAGAGCTCATCTAACAAACTCTATTTGGAATAAGAATAGGAATATCACTAAGAAGGTTGATAGGAGTTACAATACTTTTTCCCGTTTACTATATAATGTTGAATGCTATAGATGTAACAATTTTGGTCAAACGTCAAGGTTTTGTAAAACCATCTTCACAACCACATCAAAGCATGATGATGTAAAGAAGACTTTCAAATCCCAAAAAGAGAAAGATTCAAAGGTATGGAAGAGGAAGGAAGAAAGTAGAAATGAGAGATCCTTGCTAATACAAACAACCTTACATGCCCAAGATGAAGGAGATTTATGGTATGTGGATAGTGCATGTTCATGTCACATGACTGGTGACAAAAGTAAATTTATCAAGTTACAAGTTATTGATAGTGGAAAGGTTGGTTTTGGAGACAATACTACAACAACTATAGCAGGAAAAGGAACCATAAGTCTTGATAATGGTAAAACTGAAATAAGTAATGCACTGCATGTAGAAGGCCTAAAATGCAATCTTTTGAGTGTTAGCCAATTATGTGCTCAAGGTCATACTTGTTATGCCCTGCATACCTAACTCCATTAGTTTCTTTGTCTTGAAAATATGGGTCCCCTTTCCTTGCTTTTTGTAGGATTTTTTTTTTTAGTTTTTGCCTTTTGCACCCCAGAACCTTGGAGTTCCGAGGTGTTATTTGCTTTGTTTTGAGCTCTACCTCAGAACCCCAGAACCCCAGAGTTCCGAGGTGGGTTCTTTGTTTCATGCCTTTGGTCTAGACTTCAGAACCCCGGAATCCTGGGATCCCGAGGTCTTGCCTTGTTCTTTTTGTCGAAGCCTCATAATTCCCGGAACCTTGAAATTATGAGTTCTTCGTGTTTTGTCATTTATTTGATTGTCAACTTCGGAATTTTGAGTCCCCGAAATCCCAAAGTTGTTTTGCGTGTCACCTCAGAACCATAGAACCCTAGAGTCTTGAGGTGTCCTGCTTGTTGTTGACCCACACCCCGGAAACCTGGAGTCTCGAGGTATGTTTGTGTTGTTTTTGTCAGTCACCTCGGAACCCCGGATCCTCGGACTCCTAAGAATTTATTTAAGACGATTGTACGAACGACTTATCGAGGGGTATAAATAGGGAAAATAAACTTTTATAATTTCATTTGTGCATTCAAGCTTTCCAGTTTTCAGCTCTGACCTCCTAAGTTCGTGCCTCCGTGTTGCTTGGTTTCACTCATTTTCTTCCACCAGGTTGTTCTTCCATTTTGTGTTTTCTTGTTTAGATTTTCTAGTTTTCTACTTTAGAATTTCTTTTTCTTTTTCTTTTTCTTTTCTCATTTTGTGTGTTGGTGTTTTTTTTTGCATGCCCTTGGCTCGGGATTTGAAATCCCCGGAATCCTGAGGTCTTTTGTTTTGTCCGATCCAACCTCTAAACCCCAGAGTCTCGGGATTCCAAAGTTTTTTCCCTTAGGCCACTTTTTCAACTTGGAACCCTGGGACCCCGGAGTTCCGAACCATCTTTTTCAACATTCAACTGATCACCCTAGGACTTCAAAACCCCAAAGTCCCAAACCATTCTAACCAGTCCACCTCGGAACCCCAGAGTTCTGGGATTTGTTGTTTTAGCTTGTCCTAACCTCGAAACCCCGAAGTTAATTGCTTTTGAAGGAGTTTTCCACCTCGGAACCCCGGAGTCCCGAAGTGGGTGATATAATTGATGTTTTGACAATATGATGAGCTAATTTTGGGTTTTTTCTTGCAGGTTAGAGTAATTAAATGGACCCAACCTCCAGCAAGAATGTTAAAGATCTGGATAAGCTGCATGTAACGATGAAGTACCATTACCAAGGCCAGACATATGCTTCTAAATTGGAAGACCATATCAAATGGGTGACTAATACTGAAGTAGTACATATTGAATTTGAAGATATTAGAACACGGTTAGGCAAACCAAGGTTGGATGCTCCTTATAGGAGGATCAAGAGGTCGGGGCTAGTGGAGGCAACAATTTTTCCACAATCTGTACAAGCCCCATAATTTATTATGACTAATGCACAATTCTATAATGCAAACACCAGGAAATGCATAGATGATAAAGGCAGAATAGTGATAGATTTATCAGAAGACATGCTAGGTTTTGTATTTGGTATTCCTTCCAGTGATGAAGTGTTGTTTACTACTTAGGAGGAGGCTGCAGAGGTCTGGGATAAGGAGACCTCTTCCTGCAAGAGACATATGAATTAACATTGGCTCGAAGAAGAGAGAAAGACAAGTCTAAAGGCAAGTTATATTTTAAGAGTTGATTTCAAGGAGCCACAACGGGACCTGATAATCATGTTGAGCAAGGTCTTCGATAAACAAGATTGTCAACATTTTCACCCTCGGATGTTCCAGCATATGACTACTATTTTGATTGGGAAACAATATTATGACTGGGCCCAAATACTATTAGATAACATACATAAACAATTGATTGATGTGCATAGAACGAAGAAGTTTTTCTTTACTTCTTATGTTATCTAGGTAGCTACTCAGGCAGGCAAGTTTCTAGGGCTACAAACAGAATGCCAACTCAGGGATGAAGAAGGGAGGAAGAAGGTGGGAGTATTATACTCAACTCCCTCTGAGCAATGCAAAAGTACATTTTAAGAGGCTAAATGATGCCTTCCTCTTCCCTGTTATCATAAAGCTCACATGTGATGAAGGTTATAGAATAAGCCCAGAGGCAATGGAAGTAATAAGGGAATGGAGATGTTGGTTCCTCCAGAATCAACGTTCTACAGATATCAGGGTTAGTGGCTTTATAGGAAATCCCATGCTGTTGCCCAGATATTGTAATGATCGAGTGATACTTTTAGAGTATGTCGGGTAGATGGTTGGATTGCAATCATTGCTATCTTCAAAACACAAAAGAGGTATTGATTTCTCTGTAACAATTGGTTATTTTTTTTGTTCAAAAATTCAAGTGGCTAAGGCAGTCGAGCAAGAGTTACAGGACTTGCATTTGAAAGAATTTAATTATGTTCATTATGATCCATATTGTAAATTAAAGAAAATAATGTCGAAAGCATATGATGGACACAAACCTAAGTTAGAAGACTTCTGGGCAAACCTTCAGGATAGTTTTGAAGTTAGGGAGAAAAATTATTCTCGGCTCTCAATTCCACAAATAAGAAATTTAAAAATAGAAACGAATCTTCCTAAGGAATTGATGGATGATGGTGAGCTATTAGACCAAACATACAAGAAGCAAGGAATTGATAAGAAGCCCCTTTCCCCAATAAGATGGTCGAAACAAGAATTAGATATAGATTTAGTAACTCAAAATGTTATAAAAATAACTAAACAATGACTGAGTTTGAAGATTAGGCCTAGTGCTTCAAAAAGAAAACAGAAAGAATCAGCCACTGATAATCCTCAGTCAAAGGTACATAGGGAATACACCCGAAGAATGAGGTTTGGTTTTAAAAAGAACACATCTATAGAACCCGATGAAGTTGTTAGACTTATGTCAAATACCACAGAGGAGCTCATATAACAAGTAAAGAAACAAATGCAAAAGGCGGAGTTGTTGAAGAAAGCAGCAGATTTTGGAATAAGGAAGGGATTAGGAGTTGTGTCACTTATGGAAATACATCTTGTGAGGGTTGCTATTAGGCAAACACTAGGAGAAGGTGCCATGGAGAAATATGAGCAAGAAAAGCCTGATCAAGGAATATCTATATCAACTCAACCTCCACCTACTACAACAACGCAAGCTCCTATTTTCACATCATCGAATACTACCATTCATATAATAGTGTTGGTGTCTACACCGACTGATACTTTTGCTACAACATCAGTAATGTCACCCCCATTAATACATTAAATAACTTCTACTACTGAAAAGGTGACCATTCATAATATTGAGTCTGATTCTGATCATGGAGATGAACAACCGATTATACAATTGGCACAAAGGAAAGTTGAGAAAAAAGAAAAGAAGGAAATCTATTCAACTTGGAAAGCCCTCATAGGTGCCTAAACAAGAACGGGTGGATCTCATGGATGTGGATGAGCATAATCGACCAGAGGAGCATCCGACTGAAGGGGAGAAAGAACAAGATGATCTAAGGATGAACATGATGAAAGATTGGTTTTAACTTCTAAGGACCAAGAAATTTTTTTAAAGGAAATAACAGCTGAAGGAAGATTGAAAGAAACAAATAAAGCTGATAAAGGGTTTGCAGAAGAAGTGAGTGGCAGGTTAGGAGAATAACATAAATAACAAAAGTTGAATATTGATATTGCTCTCCAAATAAGCCAAACTCAACAGGGTACTTCAACCCAAGATGTTCAAATTCTTGAGCAAGAAGAGGATAAAGGTAATAATCAAGAGGAAGAGAAAGATGAAGGAGAAGACAAATTACAAAAGGTACACAAGGTGACTGCGGAGATCATAGCACATGAATGTGATAAGGATGAAGACACACCATAGTGGTTAAGCTTCATCTTTCAAAAGAAGAAGAAATTAGTATTTCCAAAAATCACCTTTGAGGCAAGAGCATCCCCGGTTCATGGAAAGCTTGCATCAACCAAAAATATTTCTTTTTGTTTTGTTTTCGGTTTCCAGTTTCAGCATTTCTTTCTACGTGTTTTGGGTTTGGCTCACCGGATCCTGTGGAGTTGTATTTTTCTTGAAGACTTGACCATCTACCTTATTCCCAAACTGCAGTGCATTTAGATCATTTTCTGGCAAGTTATCGTTATCGGTTTCCTTAGTAGTTTCTTGTTACTGGTTACTTGGACCTATTTGCATTGGTGATCTATCGGATCCCTTCCATAGCGTGTAGTGCCCTGAGCATTGATTCTAATGTTCCTTGGCATGTGGTCGACCCATGATCTACTCTTCATCCTTTGTATTTTTTGAAAGGATTTCTTTAGTGGAGATTGACCTTGTTGGTTAAACACGTTAGGTCTCATTCTTCGGGTTTTGATCCTTTTTGGGCCAACTGGATCCCATTGGATCATATAAATCATTGTAATCAAACATTAGAATGTATCCAAGGTTGGGGATAGAGAATAGAAGATAGATCTTGAGATTTAAGGTCTCGGTTGTGACCTATTATGCATGTTCTAGCAGGCTTGTGCGTCAGTCTATGTAACCCAATTGTTACCGAATGGTTGAAATCAAATTTCATGTTATAACTCAAGTTGTTATGCATTGCCTCTATCATCTCTTTATTTTTTTGTTGTGTTTACTCTTGCTGATCGGTTAGGACTGATCTCTTTGCATTTTCTCCTCACCGATGACTACATCAAGTGGTATCAGAGAGAGTTTTCATTCTGGTTGTCCTGAGAATTTTGTTGTGGGGTGGCGGACTAAGGATCCGACCTGCAACTGCAAAGGACTATCGAAATATGGCACGAAGAGGAACTAGGAATGGTGGAGCACGTGGGAATGCAGACCCTACTGTGATGGAAATGTTGTGAGCGATAGAAGCCTGATTCGAAGCCGTGGAGACAGCCCAGAGAAGAGGCCAACATATTGAAGACGTAAGTGAAGATGAAGGAGAAGAAGCCCCAGCAAAACAAGTTAACCCATTGGTAGTTGATCCTGATGAGGAGAGGTTTTTGAGGGTTTTTAGTAGGGCTAATACTAAACCCCATTTTACCCCATCAGAATATGATGGAAAGTTGGATTCCGATGAATTGATGGATTGGATCTTGGAGATGCAAAAGTATTTTTATTTTGAGAACACCGGAGAGGAAAGGAAGGTGAGATATGCTTGTACTCGATTTAAAGGTCATGCATCTCTTTGGTGGGAACATTTGCAAGTTGATAGATAGAGAAGAGGAAAGGAGAAAATCATGAAATGAGATTAGATGGTTGCTAAGTTGAAATCAAAGTTTATGCCAACTGATTATCAAGTAAATTTGTTCTAGAAGTTGCAGAATTCGAGGCAAAAGGAATCAAGTGTGAAGGACTATACCGTAGCATTTTACAAGTTGAATATCATATTCTAACATGTTGATGATGAAATTGAACAAGTTGTGAGATATTTGAATGGATTACAGATGTCTATACAAGATGAACTCAGCTTGATCAAATTTCATAGTGTTGAAGAGGCTTATCAATATGCCTTGAAGGCTGAAGAGAAGTTAAACAAAAGACATGAATAGAGGCAGAGAGGCAGAGGTGGAAGGTTTACCAGAGGAAGATTTCAAGGAGGAAGAGGATATACCAGAGGAAGAGGTACCTGTATGGATCAAAACAAGGACAAGGAAGTGAGCAAAATGGTAATTCATACTAGAAGGATGATAGAAACTTCTCCCGAAGAAGAGAATTGGATGGCTACCGGAATGAAAATTTTGGAAAAGATGATAGAAGACAAGACAAGAGAGTGTTTAGAGGAACTTTCTTTAAGTGTGGAGGAGAAGGGCATTGTGCATTCAAATGTAAAAAGACAGAGAATACTAGAAGAGCAGTAGTGGTGGAAGAAAACCCTGCCAGATCAGCTAACAAACCGAAAGATGGAGAACTGTTGATGATGAGAAGAGTTTGTGTCATACACGAGAAGATGAAGAGCCCTTGCAGAGGAGGGATTTGTTCAAGACCAGATGTAAGGTATCCGATAAGTGTTGTAAATTTGTTATATAGATAGTGGTAGTTTAGATAATCTTGTTTCAGAGGAGATGGTGAATAAGTTGAACTTGGAAATATTGAAACACCCTAAGCCTTATCAGATAGCATGGATTCAGGATGAACACAAGTTGTTAGTAAGAGACTAATATTTGGTGAAATTGAAAATTGAGAATTATCATGATGAAGTCTTGTGTGATATTATGCCTATGGATATTTGTCACCTTTTATTGGGTAGACCTTGGTAGTTTGATAGACAGGTAATACATGATGTGAGAAAGAACATATACACTATTGTAGCAAATGGGATAAGCAAACCTTGTTACCCTTGGAAGAGCCTTTGAAGAGTGAAGTATGTATGAATGCTAGGATATGTTTGGTGGATGGAAGGAAATTCCTGGATGGAATGAGATATGAGAAGGTATGTTTTACCTTGGTTCGTAAGAAGACTAAGAAACTGGAACTAGAAGAAGAACAATCAGAGGAGAAAGAAGTTGTTGAAAGAATATGAAAAAATCATTTCAGATAATGTGCCTGATGGATTACCACTGGTAAGAAGTATCAGTCATTGCATGGATTTGATTCTCGGAGCTAGTTTGCCTAATAAAGCTACACACCGGATGACACCGACAGAGAATGAAGAACTTAATAGACAAGTGCAGGAGTTGCTGAAGAAAGGTTTGATCAGAGAAATTCTAAGCCCCTGTGCAGTACTAGCAGTGTTAGCACCTAAGAAGAATGGAGAATGGAGGATGTGTACTGATTCTAGAGCGATAAACAAGATCACAGTGAAATACCAGTTTCTTTTGCCTAGGATGGATGACATAAGGGACTGTTTGAGTGGAGCCAGATACTTTACAAAGATAGATTTGAAGAGTGGATATCATCAGATCAGGATCAGAGAAGGAGATGAGTGGAAGATAGCATTCAAGACAAATGAAGGACTGTATGAATGGTTGGTAATGCCTTTTGGGTTGACTAATGCATCGAGTACTTTCATGAGGCTAATGAAAGAGGTATCGAAGAGATTCTTGGGTAAGTTTGTTATTGTGTATTTGGATGATATTATGATTTTCAATAAGACAAAAGAGGAGCATTTGTTGCATTTGAGACAATTTTTGCAGAGATTGAGAGAAGAGAAGTTGTTGATCAATCTTAAGAAGTGTACTTTCATGAAGAGTTAGTCTATTTGGGATTTGTGATATCTGTTGATGGTTTGAAGATGGACCCTAAGAAAGTGAAAGAAATTATTGAATGGCCTACAATAGAAAACATTGGAGAGGTAAGATCATTTCATGGATTGGCTAGTTTCTACCGAAAGTTTATCAGAAATTTCAGTTCAGTTTGTAACCCTATGACTGAGACAATGAGGGGAGATAAAAAGGAATTCAGGTGGACCACCAGAGCAAAAAAAAAAGTTGAACTATTGAAGCAAAAAGTGACTAAACAACTTGTGTTGGCTTTACCGGACTTCAACAAAGTATTTAAAGTAGATTGTGATGCCAGTGGAACAACACTTGGAGTAGTCTTGAGTCAAGAAGGGAGAGTAGTAGCTTATTTCAGTGAGAAGTTGAATGATTCTAGGAGAAGATATTTATTATATGATCATGAATTTTATGCCATGGTTCAAGCCTTGAAGAAGTGGAGACATTGCTTGTTGCCTAAGGAATTTGTTTTGTATACAGATCATCAAGCTTTGTAGTATTTGAATAGTTAGAGTAAGTTGAATCAGAGACATATGAGATGGGTAGATTTTTTGCAGAATCACACCTTTGTGTTGAAGCATAGAAATGAGAAATCTAACAAAGTTGTTGATGCATTGAGTAGGAGAAGGAATTTGTTGACTGAGATGAGAGTGATAGTATTAGGATTTGAAGAGTTGAAGGTATGATGATGACCTAGATTTTGGAGAACCTTGGAAAGCATGTAGAGAATTGGTTATGGCAGATGGGAGTAAGTGGTTAGATTATTTCTTTTAAGATGGGATATTATTCAGGGGAGTTCAGTTGTGCATACCTAAGAGTTCTATGAGGGAGAATTTGATAAAGGAGAAATATGGAGGATTAGCCGGACACTTTGGTGTTGACAAAATAGTAGCCTTGGTGAGCGAGCAATACTTTTGGCCCCAAATTCATAAGGATGTCAGGAAATTTGTGCAAAGTTGTAGAATTTGTCAAGTTGCAAAAGGGAATAGTCAAAATGTGGGGTTGTATAAACCTTTTATAGTACCGGTAAGACCTTGGGAGGATATAAGCATGGATTTCATACTTGGATTACCTAAAACACAGAGAGGGAATGATTCTATATTTGTGGTGGTGGATAGATTCTCTAAGATGGCTCATTGCATACCTTGTAGGAAGACATCAAATGCAATGCATGTAGCATCCCTATTTTTCAAGGAAGTGGTGAGATTGCATGGGTTACCTAAGAGCATGGTTTCAAATAGAGATACTAAGTTTATTGTTATTTTTGGAGAACACTTTGGAAGAAGATGAAGATAGATTTGAAATTCAGTTCTACTCTTCACCCACTTACTAATGGACAGACAAAAGTAGTTAACCGGAGCTTGGGAGATTTATTGGGATGTTTAGTTGGAGACAAAACCATAAGTTGGGATTTGGTTTTAGCACAAGCAGAGTTTGCCTAGAATAATTTAGTGAATAAGAGTACTGGAAGAACACCTTTTAAGATAGTTACCAGAGTGCATCCTAGAGGTATATCAAAATTGAGAGATATCAATAGTGAAGACAGAAGAAGTTTAGAAGCAAAAGACTTTGCAGACCACATGGCAGCCTTGCATATTCAGGATAAGCAGCATTTGGAGGACATGAACAACAAGTATAAGGAGAAGGGAGATGAGAAGAAGAGACATAAGGAATTTGAAGTTGGTAATGAAGTTATGGTGTATCTGAGAAAAGAGATATTCTCGGTTGGAACCTATAACAAGTTGCAGATGAAGAAGTTTGGACCTTGTAAGATCTTGAGGAAATTCAGTTCCGAAAATGCATATGAGGTGGAGTTACCAGATGACTTGAATATATCACCTGTATTCGATATTGCAGACCTACACTAGTATTATGAACCAGAATTCAGTGAAGACAGTATTGTAGATTTGGAGAAATAGTTGCCCCGGAAGGAACCCGATCAGATTGAAGACATCTTGGACAGTAGGATTGGGCGTAGTAGCTAGAGCAATCATTATAAGGAGTATCTTGTGAAGTGGAAAGACAAACCAGTTTAAGATTCATCTTGGATTCCTCAGGAAGATGTAGACTACCTTGGTTTTCCTCTGACCCCGACAAAGTTAGACAGTCACTTTTTCAACAACCTCGGATGTCTTGAATACTTGAATACTTGACCATCTACCTTATTCCCAAAAATATTTGCTTTTGTTTTGTTTTTTGTTTGCAGTTTCAACATTTCTTTTTGTATGTTCTAGACTTGGCTCACCAAATCCTGTGGAGTTGGATTTTAGGAAAATACTTGACCATCTACCTTATTCCCAAGCCATAACTCATTTGGATAATTTTTTGGCAAGTTATCGCTACCGATTTCCTTGGCAATTTCTTGTTATCGGTTGACAGTTTCTTGTTACCGGTTGCCTGGACCTATTTGCATTGGTGATCTACCAGATCCCTTCCATAGCTAGCAATGCCCTGAGAGTTGATTTTGATGTTCCTTGGTGTGTGGTTGACCTCTTCCCGTGATCTACTCTTCATCCTTTGGATTTTTCGAAAGGATTTCTTTGGTAGAGGCTAACCTTGTTGATTTAACACGTTAGGTTTTGTTCTTTGGGTTTTGATCCTTTTTGGGTCGACCGGATCCCCTTGGATCGTATAAATCATTGTAATAAAATATTAGAATATATCTAAGGTTGGGGATAGAGCATAGAAGATAGATCTTGAGATTTCAGGTCCCGGTTGTGACCTATTCTGCATGTTCTAGCAGGCTTGTGTGTCGGTCTACGTAACCCGGTTGTAATCAAATTTCATGTTATAATTCAATTTGTTATGCATTTCCTCCATCATCTCTTTGTGTTTCCATTGTGTTTACTCTTTCTGACCGGTTAGGACTGATCTCTCTGAGGTTTCTCCTTACTGATGATTGCATCAACCTTGCAGCAAGCAATCACTTAAGAGCCAAGGAAAACAAAGAAGGCGAAGACCATACACCATTTGTCTAGAACCGGTTCTTATGAGTTGATTGCTGATATTGTAGTTCCTATACAAGTTGAAGGAGAAAGCTCCCCGAAATACCAAGTTTCACAAGCTAGATTAGGTAAACAAACCAAGCGGGGAGAGTTAGACACTTTGGAATTTGCCACCAGTGCAGTAAGGACCAGGATGGAGAAAGAACACAGTTTTCAAGTAGAAGTTAAAGCATGGTTGGAATAATATAAGTATCTGCTTGAAGAAATGGGAAAGCCACTGGATGTGTGTGTAGATGACAATTTTCCTTCAACTTCATCGCTTTCGAAAGGTGACATGAAGATACTAATTGAAGTGAGAAAGGTGGTCGCAACAACAAAAACATGGGCATAAAATAATGCTTCTAAAATTAGATTATTTTGGTAGAATACTATAGAGATATGCGAGAAATCCTTACAGATAGGAGGATATTTGGCCTCATGTTCTCAACAGTGGGAGCGAAAGCTTAACATTTTTTCTAAACAATATCAAATATTGAATCTCAAGGAAGATATCATAATGGCAAAAGATCTCTTGGGAGGAGGTATTGGAAATTTGTAGTCTTATATATATTTTAGAATTAAAGATTGAGATGCTTTAGCAGTATGGAAAGGACATAACAGATTTCCATCTTCCTCTCCTTGGGTCAATAAAGAAATATGAAAAATTTGTAGAGAAGTTGTTAGGTATTTTTGGGCTTGGCATTCATAGTGTTGGACATTTGGAGGAGGACAATGTACTATGTTAGTGGGACTCATATGTAGCACGTTATTTTACAACTTCTGCTGAGTTTAGTGTTGAGTTAATAGATAGAGATATGTACTTGATAACTCAATGTCAACAGGCTTCAGAGATAATAGAGAAACTAGAGGATAAAAGTAAGAATGCAGAGGAGGTTTTGAAGAAATTAAAGTTCAGAATCAAAAATGTTGTTGATCCTCATGCTGAGGTAGTTGCATGCTTCATTAGCAACTTCAAGAGCTATAAAAAGCAGTAAAAGATGAAAATATAGTTGCTAATGATAACAGGATATTTTTTAAGAATGTTGCATGTCACTAGTACTGTGACTTCAATTGCTTCTCCAACATGTACCTTAATTATTGAGCAATTTTTGCATGATTACAAAGTGTTGGCTCATGCAACACCATTTTCGTAATGCTCACCCAGTCACAGTTTCATAGTAGTTAACTGGAGTTCAAGGCAGAGACTTGCATGTCAACTGTGACTCCTTTCTTTTTAGTGCTTAATTTAGATAGGTTTATTTCTTAGAAAGTAGGACAAGAAACTCTATAAATTGGAGAAGTTATTTCATTGTAAGGGTCCACAAATTGATGATTTGAGGCCTAATTAGAAATTCTTTGAGAGATTTTTATGCAGATTTTATGGGTTTGAGTAGATGTTATGATACATTCTTTGGAGTTAATACAAGAAGTATCTTATAGATTACCTGATCTATGTGTATGTGTTATGAATTTGTTCTTTGCAATCTGATAATGTTTATTATTTGAAATCAGCAACTCATTTTGATCTTATGTTTTATTGCTTTATGAACCATATTGTGCATGCAAGTGGTGTATGAGAATTAATGTGATAGAACAATATTTTGGTGGTATTAATTTTTCGTGAATTTGTGAGGTTGCATGACTTTTCATGTTTATTGGAGGTCCATTATTGAATGCTAGTTTGAATGATATTGATGATATATAGACTGCAAGGTGCTAATTGTGTAGTTCATTAAGTTGTTATTATATTGGTTTCATTGTTATTTTATTGTTTCCCTGATCTATCTTTTGTTGTTTATTTTGAGAGAGAATCTAAATCATAAAATACAAAAAAAAAAAAAAAAGTTAAGTTATTGGAAGTTGTTTCAACCAACAGGCCCCTTGATAGGTACAATCGCACCAACCATTGAGCTGCCCATGACTATCAAGACTCGACTATAGAGACCTTGGAATAGTTAATTTCCCAAAACTTATTGTTTTTCAAGAGAGCTGGTGAGTGTTCACACAAACTACTTGACTGTTGGTGAGTGTATCAAAACACCCGTCAACAGAAACTGGCGCTAGAAGGAGGGCCTAAAACAAAAATCCCCTTAACTTCCAATTGCACAATCACACCATGACCTAACATGGTACTCCCAGGAGACAGAATTTTGCCATTCATGCAACCCAACCTCAATTACGAACAAGACAATATCATTTACCAGCTATACACTCTAGCTTGGGATAGTAGAAGGAATCATAGTGATTGGTTGCAAGCAAGATAAGTCCTTGACAACGAAAGACAAAAAGGTATACACATAGAAGAGAAGGCACAAAGGGAACTTCTTGTAAAAATAAACCCCCGGCCACCTCCTCCACAACCAAGAAATTGAGATATTAAGTTGGAACATATATCATGTTTCTCTCAGGAAAGGTTTCACAAATTTCTTAGGAGTAACTCTTCCCCATCAGATTTAGTAGAGTTAGGACCTACAACTAGGAAGAAGAAAAATAAAGCTAAGAGATAACCTTCAACATACTCACCTGTGCAATCATCCAAACTCAACATAGAAGACCAACTAATCCCTAGTCCTCAACCCATCGCTGCACCTTTTGTAACTCAACACCCACCATCACCACCTGCAATGGCCTACTTCAACCAAGATCATACACCATTAGGAAATATACCTGGAGGGATACACGACCTACCTAGGAATCCAAACATATTCTGTAGTAAGTTATACTTTGGGGGACCTAGGACTGCAAATGAGCATATTGAAGCATTTAAGGATGCAGTGGTTTGTAACAACATCAAACATCAAGGTGTGGTATGCAGAATTTTCCCATATTCACTTGGGGAGAATGAGTATAATTAGTATTTGACCCTACCAACAAATTCCATCAATGGTTGGGATGTTTTAGAGAAAGATTTTATTGATCAATTTCGAGTGTATGTTGACTCTGGAACATTGTATCATTAGTTTGCCTCCCTTAAGAAGTCACCTAACGAACCTTTGACAATTTTCAATGCCAAATTTCAAAGGGCATACAAGAGGTTATAGTCTCCTTATCAAGTAGTAGCAAATGTAGCAATTGATTCGTATTTGATAGTCATTGACCCTTAGAGTGTGATGTTTATCAAGAAGAGTGTGACTAAAGATCAAAGAAATACCTTGGCAAAAGTTTATGCATTGGCAATCAACATGAATCAATAATTGAATCAAACACCTAGGGGAATTGGATACAACTTGCCCATAGGAGTGAACCAAGGAAATTATAACAACTCCCCAGGGTACCGTCACCCTTACCAATAGGATCCCCAACAATGAACCCGGTACCACTTTATGCATCTCAACCTTAGGCTAGTCAATAATTTGTTGCTCAAGCTTTAACTTGGCAAAACAACACCAATGCTGCTCCTATCCAAACATAGTACGTTGGTCAAATACAAGGGACAAGTCAACAGTTTGGTAATCTACACACAACAAACCAAGCTCCAAACATGATGCCTGAGAGTCAAGGGTCACGCAGATCTGTTGAAGCAGAAGCATTAAAGAAGCTGATTTCTCAAGTTACTTTAGATCTTAGTCAACTAAAGATGAATCCTCCAGGAGGGTACAACCAATCCCAAGTATAATAATCATCGAGGCTATAATAATTAGAATCAAAATCAAAGGTATAACTCCAAGCCATACAACAGACAATGGAACACGAGTCCAAACAATGGTGGGGTAAATCATGACCATCCTGATCCAAGAGATAACCAAAATACTATGCAAAGTGTTAACCTAGCAGATATGAATTTACTAACTAATTGGTGTAGGTTGCATGATATAACATCGCATTCGGAAGTCAATTGCGCCTAGTTTGAGAAAATGATTAGGATTGCTTAAGATGACTCTCGACTGAAAGGGTACTCTAATGAGGAACCAGAAAAGGTTAATACAACAATGTTGGTTGACACATTTCTCTACAAAGAGTTTGAAGAAGAAGCTGAAGGTGAACCATGTGTTTATGATGTGCAAGCCTTTCAAACTAGGAACAATTACAACCTCAGAAGTTAAGGCAAGACACCATTGATAGAACCACCTCCCCCAAAGGACGGATTTGTACCTCCTAATGCAAACGCAAGTAACAATCCTCCCCTCAAGCTTTTCAAGGAACACATCCTAGGCAAGGCCAAGGCCAAGAATATGTTGTAAGAGGATCCTTTGATGTTACTAAGGAGATGGAGAGGACTGCAATAGCTATGTCATTAATGGAAGTATTGAGATATTGTCCCAAACAGAAGAAGGCTCTTCTTAAAAAAATGGAACAGTTGGAATCTCAAAATAGTGAGGTTAAGATGGTTGACTTGAATGAAGTCAATGCCAATATTAGTAATGATGCCATCAAAAACCCACCATTTCTACTCAGCTTGAAGATATGCAAAAATAATTTACATAATTGTTTGGTAGATTCAAGCGCTTCTGGAAACATAATTCCTTATTCTATATGTTAGAAGCTTGGTCTCAACTCGATGTGTGCAAACAACAAGGTGGTACAATTAGACAAGACCGAGGTGAATGTGATTGGGGAGTTGAAAGATGTGTATACAGAGTTAGCTGCTAATCCATGCATATCTCGTTAGATTTACATCCAAGTAGTTGATATTCCAGAGGTATATGGGATGCATCTTAGTAGAGATTGGTTGAAGACTTTGGGAGGTTACTTTTCAACCCATTTTACATATTTATGGTTTCCATGGAAGGGTGTAAGTAACTAGATCCGAATTGATAGTGAACCCAGGTTGAAGAAATTGGTCACAGATTATGGGGCTCTTAATGAGGTGGCATATGCTAAAGTGAGTCTGGGAGTTTATAGAGTGAATGAAATTCTCACCTTCTCTACACCTATAGTTTCCTAGTCCTGCTAGGTTGATGTGGCAGAGCATATGGGGAGGACAAAGGATTTTATTGCAGGGATGAAATAATCGACTTTGTGTTGTTTTTCGTAACCTCAATAAGGCATTGGAAAAAGATAATTATCTGCTCCCTTCCCTGGATGAGGTATTGCAAATTGTTAATGGTTCACAGATGATGTCATTCCTAGATGGTTATTTTGGATATAACCAAGTGTTGGTGAACCATGAAGACCGCATGAAAACATCATTTACTACAAAGTGGGCGACATATGCATACCGTAGGATTCCGTTTGGGTTGATTAATGTCAGAGAAACATTTAAGAGAGCGATGGATACATCCTTCAAAGACTTGATTGGTAAATGTATTATCATATATATGGATGACCTTACTATATTCTCCAAAGTCGAGCGAGATCACCCGGACCACCTTCGCAAAGTTCTAGAAAGATGTCGAAAGTATGGGATATCTCTTAACCCCCAAAAGTGTTTGTTCGACGTTGTTGAAGGGAAGATCCTTGGTCATGTAATATTTGAAAGAGGAGTATCCATCGACCCAGATCGAGTGGAAGCACTATTGAAATTGCACATGCCTGGGAGTAAAAAAGAAATGAGATCTTTCTTCGAGAAGATTAATTTTGCCAGGAAATTCATCACTGGGTTTGTAGAGATAGTTAAGCCACTGAACGAAATGATGAAAAAGGATGCTAAGATTGAATGAATTGCAGAAGAAAGAGAGGACTTTGGCCAGATCAAGAAGTCCATTGTTGAAGCTCCTGTATTGACTAGTCCTGATTATACTTTACCATTTTACATATATTATTTTGCCTCATTAAATTATGGCGTTGTTGTTCTAACACAAAGGCAAGAAGGGGATGAAAAACTGATCACATTTATGATCTCCCCTTTTAAGAATGTTGAGGTGTGATATTCCACTCTTGAGAAACAAGATTTCACTTTGGTAAGAGTAGTTAATAAATTTAGACATTATATCTTGAGGAGCAAGATATGCGCGATTGTACCTTATCAAGTAGTTAAGTCTTTGCTTATGCAATCAGAGTTGGGAGAATGTCGAGGGAAATTGATGGCCATTCTACAAGAATTTGATCTAGAAATGTATCCAATGAGGTTAGTTAGAGGTTGTCAAAATATATAGTGGTGTATGTAGATGATATCATGTTTGGAGGGAGCAAAAAGGAAATGTGTCAAGACTTTGCTCAAAGGATGTGATAAGATTTTGAATGTCCTTGTTAGGTGAATTATCCTTTTTCTTAGGGCTACAAGTTTCACAATTTCAAAATAGAATTTTCATTTCACAAACAAAATATGCTAAGGAAATGCTTAAAAAGTTTAGTATGGAAGAGTGCAATCCAGTAAGTACACCCATGGTTACAAGATGTAAATTAAGTAGCAATGATGACTCTCCTGAAGCACATCAATATCTCTACTGATTAATGATAGGAAGTTTACTCTATCTAATAGCCTCAAGGCTAGATATTATGCAAGTAGTTGAAATTATGGCAAGATTTCAAGAAGCGCCCAAGGAAACACATGTTCAAGTAATGAAACCAATCTTCAAATATTTGAATGGGATATGGACTATGGCTTGTGGTATCCAAGGAGTAAATTTCGTCCTAAAAGAATACATAGATATTAATTGGGAAGGCAACATGGATGATAAGAAAAGTGCCATTGGCAATGCCTTCTTTCTAGGCAATAGTCTTGTTTCATGGTTGAGTAAGAAACAAGCGTCTAACTCCCTATTTACTGTTAAAGTTGAGTACATAGCAACAACCTCATGTTGTACTCAAATAATCTGGATGTGTCAAACTTTAAAGGATATCAAAGTCGAATATGGTCACCCAATATCTATATTGTGTGATAACACAAGTGCCATCAACATTTCCAAAAATCAGATGATGCACACAAGGACAAAACAAATTCCCATCAAATATCATTACTTGAGAAAACAAGTGGCTGAACAACAATAGACGATGGAATATGTGCCTACCAAAGAACAAATAGTTGATATATTTACAAAACCTCTACCAAGAGAAACTATTGAATTTCTTAGACAAAAATTGGGAGTACTACCTTATCCTTCTAAGGAGTAAGGGGGAGTTATTTCATTCCCTTTGTCATTGATGTCAAAGGAGGAGAAGAGGAGTAAGGGGAGGATTGGAGAAAGAAGAAGTATTGAATTTGTAATGGGTGAAAAAGGGGGAAAGAAAAAATCAAGAGGAAAGCTTTTCTCTCCTCAAGAGAAGGAGAGAAAGTTTCATAAGAGATTCTCCTCGACCTTTCACACACATGAAATTTAAAAGAGGGAGGGGGGGGTAATTCACTAGATCCAATCTCAATAGAAGATATTGAATACTAAGTGAATTGACAATGAATTTGGAAACTGATATTAACCCCTGTTTTAGAATGGATAAGTTGAATTATGCGATTTAAGATTAAGTGTAAAGGTGACAAAGAAATGATTATAAGTTGAGATAGAAATGTGAGATGAAGCTAAACACCTGGAATTAGCAGTAAAAGGCCGAGATGAAGCTCCCCTGCAAATTTGGGCAAAAGTTGTAGGGGCCGTGTTGAAAGTGTACTCGGTCCTCCAAAAAATCCACGCACCAAAAAGGGTGTTTTTGCCTCTGAAAATGAAGTCCAAATCTACAAATACAGCTGGGCACCTACAACCTACACACAAAAAAGAGAGGAAATGTTGTTGGGATTGGGGGTTTTCCTTTAGGTCAAACCCCGATTTCAGAATTAACCAAATGATGAAAAGTACTTTCAAGTAATGAAAGTAAATGACTAAAATAGAATTCACCTCTAGAGAGGATGCAATTGAAATGTTGATAAGAGTTGATTTAAAGGATATGTATAATTGAATGTCAAAATAGATCTCCACTTCAATGGTTGAATCCTTGACTTGAATGCAACACCTAGCCTTGAAAGGAGACTTTAGAATGCTCAATGCTTGAAAGAATGCTTGAATTATTGAATGCTTGTTCACCTTACTTTCGCTTATGAACTTGATTTCCGCTTATGCAAATGGGAGGGAGAATGTGTCTTATATATTCACCAATTAGGGTTATTTGACTGAATTTTTGTTATATGCCGACATAGGGAAACTTTTCCCGCTTCAAAATTACAAATATCAATGCAAAGTTTGAGTGGAGGGGACCCAAAATAGGGCAAGGACAAGGGCACCACGCCCTTGTCCTGTGCTAATTTATGACAAAAAAGCAAGAACAAGCAATGCGAGATGTGAGGAAATGCAGGCTTCAGGCAGTGTGAGCATGTCTCGGGTCTCGAATCAGGCTTAGGGATTCATTTAGCCAATGTGAAGACCCAAATGTGGTTGAAAATTGCAATGTTACAATTTTATGACACTACATTTAGCCCCCACTTTAGTGGGATTATAAGCGTACGCCAATACTACCGATAAAGTACAAGGAAACAAGATTGAAAGACTTTCACCATGTCAAGGAGGCAAGATACACCAAGCCCCCAGTGGACTAAGGCTCTTACGTCTTCGATTGACAAAGTAAAAGGGAAGATAAAGAGGGAAGAACCATGACTACTAGTAGCAAGGTTCCCCTCACTATGAGTCATGAAAAGCAAGGATACCCAAAATTACAAAGCAAAACCAAGTTCACTAAGTAACTTTGAGTATCAAGAAGTAAAATATGAGCGAAGTGTATGCCCCCACATTAAAGCGATCGTGCACGCCTTATTGAGAGCAATTGCTTTAAGGTAGGATGCACCCAAGAGAGAGAGCATGTTATCACAACAATTTAGCCCCCAATCGAGGAATAAAACCAAGGATAATGAACACAAAACACAAAGCACGAGGTAGTTTTGTTTTCCTTGGGGTCGGTATATTGTATGATAAATCATGTATATCATATGTATATGTGCATAGAATAGTCACCATTCCTCAAAGAAAGGAAACTACCTTGGAAGAAAGGGAACACAAGTGTCTTTTGAGTCAACATGAAAGAGACCAAAAGAGATCTCAATGCTTTGCATCGTCCTCAATAGAAATTACTAGGGAACATATAAGAACATGGATACATATAGAAGAATGGTCACAAAAGAGCAAGAAATGAAAGAGAGGTAGATGATCTACGATTCTAATGTAGCTAGTCTAGCATGACATCCACCTCCCGATCGTGTTGATCACTATTTTGGGAAGGCGAGAAACACACCAGAGGAGCGACATTGAGCACAACAGATGGAGCTATCACAAGATCCAAATAAGGATTATGATCATGTGCTAAGTCACTTTGTTCGATTCTCGGAGCTAGGATTAAGGCTTTTGAAAATTCTACAGATAAATATTTGTCCACATCAACATATTCATAGTCACTATGTGAAGCATTAGGAGTTGTATTGCCATCATGAATAATATTTTCACCTATTTCTTCATCAATATTTATAGAAAGAGGAGCGCAAACATGAATAGGAGTAAAATCATCAGTAGTTTTTTGCAACTTATGATTTGGAGATTTAGGTTCAACATCTTTCTTAGGAGAAAAGGGAGTCATGTCAATTTTTGGAGTTTTTGGAGATTGAATGTTTTGAGGCACAACTTCACGAGCTTGAGAACGACGCTTTCATCGGCATTCTCTCGCACAATCATTTCATCGAGTCTCAGCGGAAGACTGAGAAGGAGGAGGAATATTTGTTGAAGGAGGAATATTATCATCTCTAGTAGTTGGAGGTTTGGGTTGATGTCTTTTAGGTTGGACAAGAGGAGAGACATGTCTCTTCTTTCTACAAGAGAAAGGAAGTGAAATTGTACCATATAAAGGAGGAATGTTTGGTGTAGGAAGGAGACCAGGTCCATCATGAGGAGGAGGTACAATTATAACATTAGGAGGAATATTGTTGTTCTTCTTAGGAGAAGGCATAGTTTCATCCATAGGAATAGGTTGGGAATCTTCCTTAGGAGGAAGATTAGTTCTATCCGTCAAGGGAAGAACTTCATCTTCGAGAAGGATGGGAATATCAAGTGTTGGAGTTCGAGGCTAGCTTAAGGATAACATCATATCTTTCTTCCACTTTTGATAAGATTGAAAGAGAGCATCGCTTCTTGGTGGAAGAGATTGAAATTGTTGAGGCCAAAAGTAATCAATAGGAACAACTGGGCTTCTTTTGGTTGGTCAAAATAAGCTATGATTAACAGTTATGATTTCTCCATTGTGTGGAAATTTCAAACACTTATGGATTGGAGAATCAATAGCCTTCATGGAAGATAGCCAAGGGTAGCCCAACTTCACATGGAATTGCTTAGAGGAAGGAATGATAACAAAGTTGACATACATAGATTTAGTGTGAACCTCAATAGGAAGTGTGATAGAACCAATGGTAGGATAAGAGAATCCATAAAATAACTTAGTGACCACATTAGTATCATCATAGATCGGTTTATGCAAACATAAAGTGAAAAGATACTCCTTAGTGATGACATTAACCATGCAAGAGGGGTCGACAAACACACCACAACAAGATATTTCTTGAATCTTCACAACTATGTATAGAGGTCCATCAGGTGCTCTATTGGTCTCACTAGGGTCAAATGTGATACATTGATCCTTAGTTTTTCCTTCTTTCTCTACCATATTCACCAAATTTTGAACCATGGTGGTCACATCAGAAGGAGAAAAAGAAGTATGCTCAGTCTCAATCACATTAGAGGTATGAGAAGGTAAAGGATCAGTAAAAATCTCAAGATTTTGATTAGGAGGAGCTACTAATTTGTTTCACTTATCAGTCACCCCTACCACACAGATAGTATTATTATCAATCAAATCTTGAATCTTACTTTTTAATGCAAAACATTTCTCAGTATCATGACCAGGTGGACGATGAAATTGACAAAAAGAATTATTATCAAAGTAATGTGAGGCTGCCTTAGAAGGGTCAACTAGTTTTATAGGAGGAAGTTTGATAACATTTCTTTGTAACAACTGAGACATAATGCTATGTAAAGATTCATTCAAAGGAGTAAATTGTCTTTCTCTTTTGAAAATTTAGAAATAGGAGGCACACTTGTTGTAGCATTAACATTGTTGTTGTTGATGTTGTCATTAAATTTGATGAAGCCTTTACTTGGTTTGAACTTTGCAAACGGTTGTTGAGTATTTTTACCCTTATCACTCAGAGCCATAGGAGTGGATTGCTCCAGTTGACTCACAGTCAGTTGATAATTGTGAAGTGTTGCACACAACTGCGAAAAGGAAGTAAACTTAGAAAGGATAATTTTTTCTCTAATATATTTTTGCAAATTAGAAATGAAAATTCTCTTAATATCATTATCAGACACTGGAGAAGAAATTTGAGAACACAAATGCTTATATCTGTTAGAACATAATGTTATTAGGGATCACATCCTTATAACATTTATATATAATGTTTTATTATAAGGTTATAAAACCTTATATATTATATGTTTTATAAGCATATCCCATTTGAAATAATTATAATCTAATAACTATTAGATTATTAATTATTTATGAGTGGGGGTTATTGAAAAGGTGTGACTAGTGAAGTCGCCCTTCCTCCTATATTTAAGGAGGTTCTCTCTCATTTGAGAGTTGTGAGAATTTGGAGCTTTATGGTGAGTTGTATCACTATGCATATGAGGTATTATTGGCCATGTGGAAGTATTGGAGGAGTTTCCCCAGGTTCATGTCTATTTTATGATAGACTATATTTGTAAGTGTTTTAATTAAATGATGCTTTATGGGGTTTTTTACCCAAAAGGATTTTCCCCATGTATACCTTGTGTAATGTGTACATTTATGCATGTATGATTCTCATTTCATTTATTTTATGAACTTATTTATAATGATTAGTATCCTAAGATCCTAATTTCTAACAATATCTACCAATAAAATCAATCATTTTTTCTTTAACACCTTGTTTACAAAGCATTAAATGAGTCAAAGTGATTTTAGGACCTATGTTGTTTTGGAATTGTTGAATAAAAGCATTTGCTAATTGTTGAAAAGAAGTAATATAATAAGAATTCAAAGAGAAATATCATTGTAAAGCCTTATATCTTAATGTTCTAGTAAACAATTTGGCAAGCAATCTTTGATCATAAGCAAATTCAGTACACAAAGTTTGGAATGTGTTAAAGTATCACCTTTTCCATTATAGAGCTCTAATTAAGGGACTTCGACATGTTTAGGAGGGACGTCTCTAACAATATCAAAAGAAAGTGGGCTCGCAACGTCAAATGTGGGTACACTAAACTTGGGTTGACTCATGGAAGCGATTTGTTGTTGCAATGAAGACACAGTTTGAGAAAGGTTATTAATGGTTGCTTCGGTTGAATAATTTATGTTAGACATGTTTGATTGAGGAGGCAGTGTGATATTGTTGAAAGAAGGCATTCATTGAGAATAAGGTGGTGGAACACTATGATAAGTAGGCATAGGAGATGATTGAGTAGGAAATGGGACACTAAAATGAGGAATAGAATGATTAGATGAATTCCCCCTTGTGTTGCATTTATTGGGTGAGAAACAAGAGGAATACTTATTGAAGGCATGGGTAAGGATGAAGGATTGGTTAAAGAAGAGGGATTGCCCCCATGACTAATGGTTGTAGGTATAATATGTTGAGTTGATGTAGCCATGATGTTTGAAGTAAAGGTAGGAATGCTAGCCATTGGAGTTGTCAAAGGAATAGAATGATTGATTTGTGTAGAAGGTTGTGAATAACCTAAGTTCTCGGCACAACTCTTTATAGGCATGACATTAGAATCAACAATATGAGCAATGCCACACAATATATCAATTCCATTCTTATCACTTTGAATCATACACTTTAGATCCTCAATTAATGGAAGAGCTTCACTATTAGGGTATTCTTGAGACATCCATTGTTGAAAGTTGTCAAATTGATTATACAATTTTAAAAATTGATCTATGGATACTCTAGTCAAAGCTTCTTCTTCATCATTGGAATCATCAATTGGGTAAATAGGGATATTATTAGGATGGGAAGAATTGGCATTATCCTCATTGAAGAAGTCACCCAAATTAGGCTCCATCTCCTCGGTAATTAAACCTTGTGAAGCCTTAATTTCTAATGCTTCGTCTAACGGGGATAGTATAGGTAGGACTAATAGTGGTAAAACTCATGCACTAGAGGGAAAATTTTAATTTGAATTTTGAATTTTGAATTTTAGGAACAAAGTTTGCAATTTTCAAGGAAATTATGATTACACAATTTGAACTTTGTTGAAAGGAGAAATGACACAATTTCCAAGAAAAAAAATTATGATGAAAAGGAAATTGAAATTTTAAAATTAGGGCCAATGAGACACCACTTAATTTCAAAATTAAAATTAAGAATTTTAAAATCGGAGCAGATTATAATTAACCACTTAATTTGAAATCTTTCCTTGAAAGTTGTGATGTTGAAATTGGAAAGTATTTTTTATTTTAGAGGGATCAAAATTCGAGAAAATCAGCCAATTTTCTGGATTTAAGCAATTAAATACAGTCATAACAGTCTCCCAAAATTTCAGGAAAAAAGTCGAGAACCAATTTGAAAGTGCACTTGGTCCGCCCAACTTTTTTGAAAATTTTCAGGGACGAAAGTTACGATGAATTTAAAGCTAACCCCAAAAAATTGGTTGATTTTACTAAGGTTAGATAGGTGAAATTAAGGTTTGAATTTGAAAATAGGACCCTATTAGGGTTTTGAAAAAGATAAGAAATTGAATGGTAAATTTGAGAAAGGTCAAACCTAATGGATAAGGCCACCTTGAATAATTTTTAGAAAGCTCAAATTGATTGAAATTTGCACAAAATCCAATTAAATTTGAGAATTAGGGTTTTAAAACCTAACCATTGAATTTTTAAATTTTGAATTTTGGAAAAAGGTGGGAAATTGAAATTTTGAATTTTTAGACAAGAGGGCAAATCTGAAAATTAAATGTGAATTCAATTTTTGCACAAGTTCAAGTTGATTTTTGAAAATTAGGCTTTTGACAATTAACCACTTAAATTTGTAAATTTGATTTGCAATTTGAACAAGACAATGAAGAAATTGAATTTGACAAGCAATGCAATTTTCAGATCTAAAACAATAGATAGCAATTTTTACAAGACAAATTCAATTTTAATTTTTGAAAACTAGGGTTTTGACCACTAAGTTTTGTAAATTTGCAAGAAAATTAAACTTGTAAATGAAAAATAAGCAATAATTTGTAATGTCAAGCATGTAAAACGTCGGGTTTACCAAAATGTAATGGGTGAAAAAGGGGGAAAGAATAAATCCAGAGGAAAGCTTCTCTCTCCTCAAGACAAGGAGTGAACATTTCACAAGAGATTCTCCTCGACCTTTCACACACATTACATTTAAAAGAGGGGGGAGGGGCAAAATTCACTAGATCCAATCCCAATAGAAAAGTTTGAATACTAAGTGAATTGATAATCAATTTGGAAAGTGATATTAACCCCTATTTTAACATGGATAAGTTGAATTATGCGATTTAATATTAAGTGTAAAAGCGACAAAGAAATGATTATAAGTTGATATAGAAATGCGAGATGAAGCTGTGCACCCGGTGTAGACACCTAAAATTAATATTTAATTAATTTAAGCTTGTCAATATAATTAATTGATTGTATTATCCTTATTCTTCTCAGTGTTAATTAAATCCAATTTAATTAATCGTGTCACTATTGTCAAATAAAATTGTTCCTCTATTCTTCTAAAGTCCCTCTACTAATTATTTCCTCTAAACCCACTCAGTTAATTAATTTTAATTAATTAACCTAGTCATGTGATTCCTACAAATCACTTTTCCTAATCCCACTCAACTTAATTAATTCTTCTAGAATCTCTCATAATCATGCTTATCATTATTTATCCAATTTTAAATTCCCCATTCACGTCACATCAATATTGATCCTCTCAAAGAAATTCAAATTTCTTTGAATCCCCCTATGCATCCTCATTTTGAAATTCAAATTTCCTTCCCCCCTTCTCAAGGAATTTAATATTCCTGTTTATTTTCCCAAGGCATCCTTGATACATGCCCACCATTTCAAATCAATCTCAACCCTTCACAACCAAATCAATCCTTCCTGAAACCAGACTGAATCTAGATCTTATCAATCCAATTTATAGATTGGAGGATCATTTCCTCACAAAGAGGTCTTCCATTCTTCCAATCTTATGCTGCTCTTTTATCCTCATATCCACTTCATCTATAGCATTCTCATGTTGCTAATTTTGTCTTCTATTATCTTCTATCATATCCTTATTATGTCCTTGAAGAGGATAAAAGACTTGTGAGGTGGATTAGATAACAAATATGCAGATCAAACATATAATCACATGAAAGCCAAAGACATAATTCGAAATGCTCAAAACAAGAATGAAATGCATATACCTCACAAACCAATACCTTCTCCTTTGGATGGAGCTTGATGAAGTGAAGGCACTCTTGGATGATGCTCCACTTGATGTGCTCCTCTTGCTTGCTTGATGTGGATGGCTCTCCAATGTTGTGAACAATATGAAATGGATTCTAGGAGGATGATATGGACAAAATGGTTTAAGTGTGGATGAAATATGATTTGGACAAAATGGCTCTCCTCTTGCTTGCTAAGATGATTTCCTAGGCTCAAAAGGGCAGCATAAGATTACTAAACTTAGATATGAAGAATGAAGGGATGGAATCCTCAATTTATAGGAAGAGGAGAGGAAAAATGGATGGCTAGGATGGATTCAAGATAAAGGGCTAGGATTTCTTGTGAGCTCCCACAAGGCCCAAGAGAGGGTGTGGAGACCAAGAGATATGCCTTAAAGGCATTTCTTGTCTCCACACTCCTCAAGGTACATTGGGAAGACTTCCCAAGGTATCTTGAGAAGAGCAAGGTGCATTGGGAAGACTTCCCAATGTGCCTTGAGAGGAGCAAGGGATGTGACATTCCTTGAAGAATGGAGAGAAGGAATTAAAAATTCTCCAAAAAGGGGTGATCATGGGGATTAGAGGAATAAGAATGAATTAAAAATTCCTTGGGAGATGAGATGCCTAAAGGATTGTGAGATTTTGAAAATATCACATTCACCTAGGAAAAGAGCATTAAAAGCTGGTGGTTGGATGGAACGGACAAGGGGTTGACTTTGTGGCTAATCATGATGATTAGCCACTAGCAACTCATTAGGAGGGGATTAGAGAAAATGTTAGGTGGGATTAGGAGTTGTAAGAGGATTTGTTTAGGAGAGAGCAGGAGTGGAGGGAATTAAAAATTAGAAGAATAAGGTTAAGTGAGTTTAGGGAGTTTCTAAAAGAATTTATTAGGTTAATGATGAATTAAGAAGATGATTTGTAGGAATCATGTAGGTTAACTAATTAATTGAAATTAATTAGCCAAGAGGAAGATTTGTGAGGATTTAATTTTTTAGAAGAATAAAGAAAGGGATTGATTTATTAAATAAATCAGTCACATACTATAGTGACAATATTAATTATATTTAATTAATATTGAGGAGAATTTGAATTAACATAATTAATTAATTAATTATGTGAGGAATTAAAAATAATTAAAAGTAATTATTTTTAAGTGTCTACATTTTGCCCCTCTTTGAAGCGAGGTGTGATGATGCATTGATTCAAAGAATAATATTGTTTATTTGATGATGATATTGATTTGATAGGATGCCCCAGCTCTTGATTGCTAAATTCTGGTATGAGCTTGATGGCTTAGGTAGGTAAGATTGAAACATCTTGTTTGATTCGATTGATAAGATCTAGATTCAGTCTAGTTTCAGGAAGGATTCATCCTGTATAAGACAAAGATGATCAAAGCGTCTGGTTTCAGGAAGGATTCATCCTGTATAAGACATGATTGATCACAATGTCTGGTTTCAAGAAGGATTCATCCTGTATAAGACATGATCATAGTGTCTGGTTTCAGGAAGGATTCATCATGTATAGGACATGATTGATCACAATGTCTGGTTTCAAGAAGGATTCATCCTGTATAAGACATGATCAGAGCGTCTGGTTTCAGGAAGGATTCATCCTGTACAAGACATGATCAAAGCGTCTGGTTTCAGGAAGGATTCATCCTATATAAGACATGATTTATCACAACGTCTGGTTTCGGGAAGGATTCATCCCGTATAAGACATGATTAGAGTGTCTGGTTTCAGGAAGGATTCATCCTATATAAGACATGATCAGAATCAAAATTAATTATGTGAGGAATTAAAAATAACTAAGATAATTATTTTTAAGTGTCTACATTTTGGCGGTGTGTAGAAGATAGAAGAAGAAAAGGGCCCCAGCGTAAAGCATGGGAGGTGTATGCCCCCTCAAGAATTTTTTCGAAAAAAGGATGAAAAATTCTTGAAAAAGAGGAAGAAGAATCAGGGTGGAAGGGATAAATGAGGAAGAAATATGAAGCAGTCGTGAAGAATTTGGAAAGAAGAATAGGAGAGGCGAGATCGTGGGGGAAGATGGGTCCTCACGGGGGCCCATATACGCCACAATAGACCCAATGAGGGGTCATTGTATCATGACGGACATATTTTCCTCTTTATATATATATGTATACATGATTCAATTAGTGACATGTGATGTGTAGCATTTATTGTGATGGATTATTTTTGTTTCTCTTATGATGTCATATATGGATGCAATCATGGATGTGCTATGCTGACCTATTTTGTGATGCAGAGTGGATGCTTATGTATGTATGTTTATGATGTGTTGCTGACATAGTTTTTGGATGCAGGATGAGTGGTTTTTATGCTTTATGTATAAATACACGTGTGAATAATTTATGATGTAGTCTAAATGTATTGCTATATGGATGAGTGTATCTTTTATTTATGTGATGCAATCTTATATGGTAAATGTTTTGTGGAAAAAAATGACTGTCTAAGAAATGCACTCTACATGATGTGAATGAATTAATAAAAAGAGGGAATATGCCAATAATAACACAATGATCTTAGATAGAAGAATATGGAATAGATGGGAAGTGGGGGAAATTGAGAACTCCACGGGATTATTGAGTTTAGGATTTGATGGAATGATGGTGAGATTTTGTGCACAACAAATGTGGAGAGCCAACCTAGTTTGATATTGCCCTGAGTGGCTTGCACCACTGATTATAGAAATCAGGATGCCATGAGAAACCCAAGGCGTGGACTGACTCTGTAGACAAACGGGAATTTCTTGCACACAACAATGCAAGTGTTAAGAAACATTAATACAAAGTTGTGGGTTCATGCAAGGAATCCCTCAAACACACTGATACCTCTTGTACACGAGAAGGTAAGTGTTGATAAACACTAGTACCAGTTCACTGGTTTATACAAGAGGGATCCAAAACATGCCATACTATGAAATATGCCCCAGTATGCGCCTATCATAATGTACCTGGATATGGAAGAACCCAGGCAGTCGTAAATAGTGACAGTCGTAGGGCAAAAGATGCAAGTCTATATGAAAAGATCTAACAAAATCTAACAAGTCACTTCCTTGCGACCAAATGATACCTCTTGCCAAGAGTAGAACTAGGATGAAGGATTAGGTTTCCAGGCGAGGGAAGGAGTCATCCCTAGGGAAAAGTGGGCTTTTGGATTAGGCAAGTGATTCTATGGTTTTGGAGAGTGACTAGTGGATTTGGGATTGTTTCTCAAGGATTCTTGAAGTTTACAGACAGACATAGAAGCTCAGTTTAATGGGACATTCCTTATTCATGACTCAGGTGAAGACTCATCATCATACACGTGTTTTATTGGAAGGTGAGAGGGAAGGAATGCTGGGAATGGGAGGATTGGATGGAGAGCGATTTGCAGTGTCGACTTGATAGACAGTGGATCCGGTTATTTACCTTGGCGCCTACATGGAGGTTTTCACCAAGGTACCTATCCATAGCGCCACAAAGTGGTTTTCTCTAATGGACGATTTTTTTTAATTTTTTTAATTTTTTAATTTTTTGATTTTTTTGACAATTTAAGACTTTCTGAGGACTAAGCATAAATTATTTTGAGGTGCATGATATTCATTGGATCATCCAAAGGATCGCCTTCAGGAGTGGCCAATTGATAAGCTCCTGATCCATATTTTGTTGTGATTACATATGGTCCAAGCCAATTAGGTTCAAACTTGCCTTTCTTTTCTCTTTCTTGTAGATTTTTCTGATTCTCCATGAGGACAAGATCACCAACTTGGAATTCCCGGGTTCTGACTCTTTTGTGATAACTCATCCTCAAGCGGTTCTGATATACCTGGAGATGGTTCAAGGCCTCAAGGCGCCTTTCATCTAACAATTCTAGCTCTTATAAGCGGGCAATTCTATATTCTTCCTCTGGTAGGATGTCTTGTAGCAATACCCTTAGAGAGGGGATCTCGATCTCAAGGAGAAGGATGGATTCAGAGCCAAAGACCAGGGAATAAGGGGTGGCTCCTATGGGGGTGCAGATGGAGGTGCAGTAGGCCCACAAAGCAGGATGGAGTTGGAGGTGCCAATCGCGGCCAGCTTCATTGACTGTCTTTTTGAGGATTTTGATTAAGGTTTTATTAGAAGTCTCAGCTTGGCCATTGCCTTGGGGATAATATGGGGTGGAGAAGCGATGTTGGATGTTGAATTTTTGGTAGAGTTCTTTGACATCCTGGTTTTTAAATTGTTTGCCATTATCTGTGATAATAACTTTTGGGATGCCATACAGGCAAATTAGATAGTTCAGGATGAATTTAGATATCTGCTTACTAGTGGTAAAAGTAAGAGGGATAGCCTCTACCCACTTGGTGAAATACTCGGTGGCAATGATAATGAATTTATGTCCGTTGGAAGACGAGGGGTGGATTTTCCCAATGAGATCGAGCCCCCACTGCGAGAAGGGTCATGGTGTAATGAATGGCTGCAATTCTTGTGACGGTGCATGAATCTTGTCACCATGTTGCTGGCAAGGGATGCATTTCTTCACATAGTTATATGCATCTACTTCCATTTTAGGCCAATAGTATCTTATTCTCGAGAGTTTTTTAGCCAATGTGAGCCCACTTGAGTGTGCCCCACAGATGCCCTCATGTACTTCGCGTAATGCCCATTCCACTTCTTGTTTATCTAAACACCTTAGGAGGGAACCATCAAAATGCCTTCTGAACAAGTTGTCTCCAAGGATGGTGTAACGAGCGCATCGGCGAATGAATGTTTGTTGTTGGGTTTTGGTGAGATGTGGGGGAATGGTGTTGTCTTTGAGGAAAGCAAAGGTTTCTTGGTACCAAGGGGACTCGGGACCAACGAGAACACACACCATTTCAGACTCTGCTAGGTCATATGCTGGTATAAATAATTGCTCAACCAAGAACTCACACTTCTGACTGTGTGCTGACATTTGAAGGAGGGAGCCAATGGTGGCCATTGCATCTGCAGCCCTGTTATTTGTTCATGGGATTTGATTAAATGTGATTACTGTGAAATGTTGCTTAAGATCTTCAACCATGGTATGGTAAGGAAGGAGTTTATCATCTTTTGTCTGGTACTCATCATTGACTTGTTTTATAACGAGCTGAGAATCACCATAAACTTGTAACTCCTTTATTTTCCAGTGGATAGCCAAGCGCAAACCTGTGATGAGTGCCTCATATTCTGCTATGTTATTGGTACATGCAAAGGCTATTTTGTATGATTTGGGGATGCCATCTCCTTGAGGTGTAACCAATAATATTCCTGCCCCCGATCCGTTTTGAGTGCAAGAGCCATCAAAGTATAATTGCCATGTGGGGGATGTGGTGACAACCATAATGAACTCATCTGGTAATTCTGTGAGAAGAGGATGGTCACCTGAAAGTGGAGCTTCAGCCAGTTGATCTGCAATAACTTGTCCCTTGATTGCCTTTCTATCCACGTATTCAATGTCAAACTTGCTCAAGAGCATGACCCATTTAGCGGTTCTGCCAGTGAGAGCAGCTTTAGACAAGAGATATTTAAGTGGGTTTATCTTGGCAATCAGCTTTGTTTTGTTGTTCAACATATAGTGTCGAAGTTTTTGTGTGCTAAACACTAATGCCAAACATGCTCTTTTAATGGGGTTGTAATTGAGTTCATATCCTACCAGTGTTTGACTGATGTAGTAAATGGCATGCTCCTTCCCTTGGTCATATGTTTGTGCCAGTAATGGCCCCAATGCCACTGTAGTAGCACATATGTACAAAATGAGGGGTTTTCTAGAGGTAGGTGGCATCAAAACTGGAGGTGATGCTAGATATTCTTTTAATTTCTCAAAGGCCTTTTGACATAAGCAATCCCATTTAAATTTTGTGTCTTTACATAACGGGTGTGCAAATGGATGGCACTTGTCTGCTAGCTGTGAAATGAAACGCCTGACAAACTGGAGTTTTCCCTGGAGACTGCGCAGTTGTCTGAGAGTTTTTGGCGGAGGCATTTCCATAATAGCTTTTACCTTTGCGGGATCAACCTCGATGCCTTTGTGAGAAACAATGAATCCTAGTAGTTTTCTCGATGTGATGCCAAACACACACTTTTTGGGATTTAGGCGCAGCTTGTATTTTTCCAATCTTTTGAAGATATGTTTTAGAATAAGGATGTGCTCTTGTCTTGTCTTGGATTTGCCTAGTAGATCATCCACGTAGTCCTCCATAATTTTGTGCAAGAGGTCATGAAAAATTGTTGTCATTGCATGTTGATATGTAGCTCCAGCATTTTTAAGGCCAAAAGGCATGACCCGGTAACAAAAAGTACCCCATGGTGTTGTGAATGCGGTTTTATGTTGATCCTCATCTGCTATCCTGATTTGGTTGTATCTGAAAAACCCATCCATTAGCGATAGCATTTCATGTCCTGTTGTAAGGTCCACAATCATGTCTATATTGGGGAGCGAGAAATCATCTTTTGGACAAGCTCTATTTAGATCTCAGAAATCTGTGCAGATGCGGATGCCCCCGACAGATTTGTCGATAGGTACAATGTTAGAGACCCATTCAACGGAGTCTATGGGTTTGATGAATTCTGCATCTAACATATTTTGGAGTTCTGCCTTGACCAGGAGAGCAATATGTGGGTGCATTTTGCGCAGTTTTTGTTTTATAGGTTTTGCATCTGGGCGGACAACAAGATTGTGAACCACCAAGGTAGGATCCAACCCTGGCATATCGGCATAGGACCGTGCAAAATTAATTTTTACCTCTGTTAGGAAGTTGATGAAATCTTGTTTCTCTTTTTCTGTGAGGGACTTGGCAATGAGCACATTTTGTGGGATGGCTTCGGTGCCCATGTTGATGCTGTCTATTTCTTCTATCAATAAATTTGATTTGTCCTGTGGAAGGTAACCAATGGTAGGGAGGTCATATCCCTCATCGTCAAGTGCCTTTTCTAGGTTTTCACTTTCGGATATGCCCTTTATTTTTATTTTTTGTTCATCCAAAGGTGCCTCGGGGAGGTTTTCACCTAGGGAATCATGTCTTTTCCTTTTATTGTCTTTTTTGTGGCTAAGGGCATTGTCCCGATTACCAAAGTATCCCTTTTTGTGTAGTTGAATACCCTTGATTTTGTTACAATCTTCCAGATTTTGCATCGTCAGGAGAGCAATGAGAGCATTATCGTCAGCGCGGATATCCAAAGTGGGTTTGTCTTGTTGGCCCCAGTCAATGAGTTCAGAATGGCCAAGATGTAGCTCGTGTGAAGTGGGAGGGGTTAAGGGGGTGATGGTATTGATGTAAGCATCAAAGAAGATATCTTTCTCGTATTCATAAGGCATTTCATGGAATTCCTCTTCGTCATTGCTTTCGATATCCAAAGAAGGACTAGAAGGGGCACCAGCAATAGTGATCTTAGGCATCGGGGCATACCCTGAGCCTCTATTGTGTTTATAGGAGATAGGATTTATGGGTGCTTTTCTTCCTTTTTCCTCTGGTCCCAGGCCGTATCCTTTATATCCCATTTTTTCAACTATGGCAGATGCTTTTGGGTACATTTTATTGGGTACTTTCGCTGGCTCATCATCCTCTTCCTGATACAACCAGGAAGAGACATCTGCTTCTTCAAGACTGTCCTCATTAAGTGGGCCCCATTGCTGGAAGGTGGTATTTTGGCATTGTATGACTAGTTTCAGGTCTTTTTTGAGCTCCTTTGGTTTGCCAAATGACTTAGGAGAGAGAGGGAGGTTGCCTATTAACAAGACATCCTCCAATTTGTATTCTCCAAAGCCATTGTCCAAGATCTTGATTTGATTATTTGGTTGGGATAAAGTGGAGGCAACATTTGATGTGTCAGATGGAGGCGTTGGCGAGGGTCTATTTAGTGGACAATGATATGGATGCTTCCCCTCTAATAGTTTGCAATATTGAAAAGGTTGGGGATCACCTTTGATAGTGATCTCTCTTCCATTATAGGGGAATTTGATGCATTGGTGATAGGTGGAGGGTACGACCTGCAAGGAATGAATCCATGGCCGCCCGAGGAGAATGTTGTAGGGGAGATCAAGATCTAGTACTTGGCAAGGGGTTTCAATTGTAATGGGGCCCACTTGAAGAGGTAAGGTGACCATGCCCTTTGAAATTCTTTCCGCATCATCATGTGCCTTTATTGTGATCCTTCCTGATGTGTCTATCAGATCCTCATAAAGTCCCAGTTGCTTTATTAATTTGTATGTACATAGATTAAGCCCGGATCCACCATCTATCAGATTACGTTTAACCTTATGCTTGTGGATAAGAGCTTCGATGTGCAAAGGTTTGTTATGGTCTTCATTTGCGGGAGCATCTTTGGAGGTAAATACCAGGTGTTGTTGGGCAACAAGGTTTCCAATGAGGGCTTGGAATTGGGTGGCGTTGATGTTATCAGGAACACGTGATTCGAGAAAGGCTTGTTCTAAAATTTCTTTATGGACCGGGGAATTCTTAAGAAGTTCCAAAATGGAGATCTGTGCAGGGGTCTTCCCAAGTTGGTCAAGGAGGTCATATCAGCGGGTGGAAGACATGGGCTGGGGGTTTGGTGGGGGAGGGACTCCTTGGATGGTGATTTTACCTCGGCGTGTAGTTACATTGCAGTCATTTTGGAAATGGGAGGTGGAAGGTGTGGTGCCTTGAATGACTATCCTAGCAGGATTTGGTCTGCTTTGGGAAGAAGGAGGATTAACTCCTTATATGGTTATGACATTGACATGAGTGTCTGCAGGTTCAATGCGACCTACTAAAAAATCAAAGCCGGTTATGTGATTAGCGTAGTCATAACCCATTGCATTAGATGATGAGCCTTTTCCTTTATCATGCTTTGGGAAGGGTTCTTGGTTCATTTTGAGTTTGTCATTGTTATTACCAGGTTTTGCATTTGCTACTTCAATCTAACCTCTATCAATGAGATCTTGTATGTAGATCTTAAGTTTCATACACTTTCGTGTATCATGTCCCTTGATACGATGGTATTCACAATACTCATTTTCATTATACCATCTTGGTTTAGGTGGATTGGGGTCAAACGAGCGAGTTATTGGAAACACCACTACACCTGCTTGGACAAGTTTTTGAAACACCATTTCAATAGGTTCAGCCAGAGGAGTGAAGTCTCTTGGAGTCTGGTTATTCGATCGGGGTGGTCATCCCTAGATTGAGACATTGTTGTGAGGTTTTTGGGATTGATTTTGATTGTTTTGATTATTGAATTGATGATTATTAGTGGTGGATTTTGGGGGAGCAGCCATGGTTTGGACCCGCTTTGCATCAATTACACCATCATTGACCATGTTTTTGTTTTTAGACCAAAATTTTGGCTTGTCGTTATGATAAGAGGGAGAACTTTGTGTCGACTTCTGGTAATGTTTCAAGGTTCCTTCCTCCAACAAGACACATTCGAGCGAGAGGCCCTTATCAATCAATTTTTGGAAGGATTTGATACATTGAGATATTAAGGGTCTCGAAAGTTCAGGTACCAAGTTCTTTTGAAATAGTTCAATTTGATGTTGTGTTGGCATGTCCCACTAGAATTTTTTGATAAGATGTCGCCATCTTTATAGGAAATTGGAAAAGGTTTCTCCAAGTCTTTGTTTTGTATCGCATAGGTCCATCATAGAAACATCATTAACCATGTTGTAAGCATAGTGGGCCACAAATTTTTCTGCCAAGTCTGGAAAGGAGACAATGGAACCTCGTGGTAGAGATGAGAACCATGCTAGGGTGTCTCCCATGAGACTCTTGGGAAAGAGTCTGTGAAGATAAAGGTCACTATAGGAGACTTCTTGGCATAAGATGTGGAATTCTTGGACATGGTCGCGGGGGTCTCCTTTGACTTCATACTTGGTGAATTTGGGGATCTCAAATCCCTGGGGGTAGGGTGCAACTGATATAGACGGGTCGTAAGGACAAGGGCAAAACTCTTCGAACGAGTAAGTTTTTCTTTTATTAGTCCTTTCTTTCATGTCCTTGATGATATTTTCCATGTCTTGAATTTCCTTGATGAGGTCTTGTTGTGGATTTTGATAATGATGAATTGTATTTGCCCCAAGAATTGGATGAGCCAAAGAAGGTGCACCACCACCAATATATTGATATGATGAGGAGGCGGGAACGTGGGATGTGAAGACCAATGTCGCAGGGATTTGTGTGATAGTTTGTTGCGGTCCACAAACTGTTGTGACGGGATTGAGTACGGCCTAGATAAAACTTGTGACATTTTTGGTGGGAAGGAAAGTTTGTGGAATAGAAATAGGTGGTTGAACGGAAGGAGGTGGTATAGAAGTGCATTGGAGAATAGATGAGATCGGATGTGATAGTGGTATAGATGGTAAGGAGGAAGAAGGTGGGATGGAGACCATGGTGGGAGGTGTCACGAGTGGCATTGATTGAGCTTGGATGATTGATGGGGCTGCGATTGATTGAGCCTGAATAATAGGTGCAACACTTTATGTGGGAGCGAGGTCTCCTTGTGGTTGTTGGGCGAGAGTGGATCTATTAAATTCAGGCGGAAGTTGAGCTCCACTCTCAAGGAGAGTTTTCAGAAGTGCAGTAGGATTGTGTTGAATAAACTTTTCCATCATCTCTTGGTTATAAGAATCCGCTAGGAAAGTTTGCACTTCCGGAGAGAGTTCATCTTGGCTAACAATGTTAGGATTTTGGCTTTGATCTTGATTGCTAGGTTGCCCACTTTGTGTAGGATCTTGCGTGGGATCTTCATATAGGGCACTAATGTCCGGCATGCCATATTGTTGTTCAGCCATCTTTCTCTTTTGGGATAGAGTTGTGACCATACACGAATAATCTTGGAAAAGTTTGGAGGGGGAAATTTGTGCTGAAAGGACTTAGCAAGATATTTGTGGAATTTTAGATTTTGTCTTTTATGACCAGGGATTTTGTTGATTGGTATGTTTCTTGGATTAGAGCCCGGATTTTATTAGGATTTGACACCTTAGTCCTTGGATGAGGATTTTAGGTGGTGGATGCAACCACAAGTAAGGTGATGGCCAAGTTGTGTAGAATTTAGACCTTGGATTGATGATTAAAAAGCCTCTCTTATACCAAGGGTTGACTAATGACCCTAAGCAAAGTAAAGATGTGAGTTAAGAGTCTTGATCGACTCAAAAGGATTAGGCAAAAGGTACTTGGAGAGGATTCCCCTTCAAGCACGAGAGCCAATTGATTAATGATGAGGTCTAAATGGAATTTCACAAGGCATGTAACCTTAACGCGAGGTTAAATTGGATTAGAGGATGATTGGATTTGAATTTTGATAATTGATTTGATAGTGGAGGGCGATTGATTTGATGTGCTAAGTCCTTGGGAAATTTGAGGATGATTGATGGAGGAGGTATGGTAGTGATGGCTTAGAAGAAACTTGATGACTAGGTTGTCTTTGGAATGAACATGACTTAATGGAGGATCGATTCGAATAGCAAGTTGTATGAAGGGATACGACCACCCTGATTTGGACGATAGTAGGTGTTTCAAAGGACAAACTTGAATGTTGATGGAGAGGATGAACTCTTAGCTTCTCTCTTGGGCTTATGAAACATGGGACGGATGGAGTTTTGACGCAATTTTGGACTTTGTGTGGGTAATGACTTGGACAATTATTTGTGTCTTGACAAGTGTTTTGCAAAGTGTTTGAGGATAATGACGTGCTTTTAGTCTTCTCTTGGCAAGTATGTATCAAACAAAGCAAACACAATGATCAAATGCATAATATCTCAAAGACACTCATGCTCATATACAACATTCTTAAGGCTGGCAAGGACAATAGTCATTGGATCCCAATCGGTTTCCCAGCTACGCTTACCCAAAGCGGACACTTAGATGCTTGACCCCACTAGCTCCCCTCCACGACACTCACTTCTTGGAGCAGCCAAGCATCAATTCCCATGAAAACTCCTCATGGCGAACTTTGTGTCTCTACTAAGGGCCGTAAAAATATGGGTGGCTTCGAAGGTTCGACCTCCTGCACCAATGACTAGAAGGTTTTTGGCCACTATGAACAAGGTGTTTAGTAAGTCTTCCTGTTAGGAGCTACCCTTCGAAGTTGCGCAAACGCAATTAAGGCCTATAGCCCAATGAAGCACTAAGAACTTAGTAGTCACGCAAGCGTGATTGAGATCTCTAGGATCCTACTAAGCACCCAATGTGACAGTGAACTCTCATATAGCCCCAACCATTGACCCTTTCGTAGTTAATGGCCTATTTATTATAGTGAGTTAGGAACCCCAGGTCTGGGTGTACTCACTTGGGTTGTTCCCCTCTTACCTTCTCAAAGAGCAAGTTGGGAGGGTAGGCCCGCTGAGGTAAACATGCAATCAAACAAGAAAAGGTTGGAGGGTCTGGATTTCTGATCGTCTAGTAAGACGAGAGCATACTTTCCTACCTTTACACTTTTCTTAAAGACACATAAGACAATGGTTCATTCCATTTTAATTAATATATAGGTGCATAATTTAAATAAATGCACAATATTTGGTTGAATCAACTAGGCAACCTGCAAAACAACTTGATTAGTAGTTTGAAAAATGGAGTCTTCAACAAGCATCCTGCAAAAGACAACAAAATGACAAAAATATTAATTTTTTTGATTTTTTGGGAATAAGTAGAAAAACATGAATAAAAACTTTTTTACTAATGACAAATGTGGATTTGGAGGAAGCTTTGATGGGTAAATGGGGTTTGACTAGGTTTTTGCCACTTTCCAAGGGATAGGCAAACATAAAATGGGGATTTTGAAGGAGAGGAGAAGGAATGGAAAAATTTGTCCAAGAGGGACAAAGAAGCAAAAGTTGGAGATAGACAATGTGGGAAAATTTGGAGGTGATTGGGTAAAAGTGGAAGGAGTTATGACAAACCCTAAAATAGAGGAATGTGGGATTTTGGGCTTCAAAAAGTGGATTTTGGGATAAGGTCCCCTAGGAAGGAAATGTGCAAAATGGCAATGTGGGGGATCTAGTGAAGTTTGGAGGAAAATGGAGTGAAGATAAAGCAGATATGGCGAAAAAATAGAATAAATTTAACAGCAGATTTGCAGTCTTACGCTAAACAGATAGAAAAGTGCCAAAGGTCTAGATTTATGATTGTCTAGATAGACAAGAGCATACTCTCCTACTTTCACAATTTCCACAAACAAAAAAGATTTGTGAGGATTTAATTTTTTAGAAGAATAAAGAATGGGATTGATTTATTAAATAAATCAGTCACATACTATAGTGACAATATTAGTTATATTTAATTAATATTGAGGAGAATTTGAATTAACATAATTAATTAATTAATTATGTGAGGAATTAAAAATAATTAAAAGTAATTATGTTTAAGTGTCTACAATCCTCATAATCCTTCAATCTTCTAGTCCAAATCTATCCAAATCCATTAATAATCCATCAATCCAAATCCTATCAAATCTCAATCTTGTTGAGCAAAGGAGAGCAATCCACATCCACATCAAGCAAAGAGAACATCAAGTGGAGAATCAAAGGGGCACATCTTCCACTTCATCAAGCTCAATCCGAGGAACAAGAGATAACTATGAGGTATAGTGGTGTTTGTTGCTTTTGTTTGACATTTTATGCATATTTTGATTCAAACTAACCATTTTCCTTCTCTCTAATTTTCCCTTGATTCACCTGGAATTAGTAGTAAAAGGTTGAGACGAAACTCCCCTGCAATTTTTTGCAAAAGTTGTCTGGACCGTGTTGAAAGTGTACTCAGTTCTCTGAAAAATCCACGTGCCAAAAAGGGTTTTTTTGCCTCTGAAAATGAAGTCCAAATCTACAAATACAGTCGTGCACCTGCAACCTACACACAGAAAAGAGAGGAAATGTTGTTGGGATTGGGGGTTTGCCTTTAGGTAAAACCTCGGTTTTGGAATTAACCAAATGATGAAAAGTACTTGCAACTAATGAAAGTAAATGATTGAAACAAAATTCATCTCTAGAGAGGATGCAATTGAAATATTGACAGAGTTGATTGAAAGGATGCATAATTGAATGTCAAAAGAGATCTCCACTTCAATAGTTGAATCCTTGACTTGAATGCAACACCTAGCCTTGAAAGGAGACTTGAGAAATAGTCAATGCTTGGAAGAATGCTTGAATACTTGGATGTTTGAATGTTTGAATGCTTGTTCACCTTACATTCGCTTATGAACTTGATATTCGCTTATGCAAATGGGAGGGAGAATGCATCTTATATATTCGTCAATTAGGGTAAACCAATGAAATAATGCAAAGTAAAGTAATAGGAATATAAAATATTCAATTAAGACTCCCTATTCCATGACTGCATATGGCTTACGTTGTTCTTCTCTTCTTCATGGTATGATGGCTCTCAGATATTGTGCTGGCAACCTAGAAATGACACAAAGATTCAAAGTTCGTGATTCTTCTTGATTGTTCGTGATTTTTGAAAATGGAGATTGAATGCTCAATATATAGATTATCAGAGAGGATTGATTGAGAGGTGGAACAAAATGATCAAGAGGTGGAACTCAAGTGAGCTCACATGTTGATTGATAGTTGAACTGTTAATTTGGAGGTAGAATAATATAGATTGAATTGTTAATTGAGTTAACTGGTTAAGAAAAAAGATGATTGAAATATGAAAAAGAATGATTGAAGGATAATTAAAGAATGATGTAATTAATCAATTAATTGAATTGATCAATTAAAATAGATTGAATAGTTAATTGATTGAAAGCTTTTTGGAAAAAAGCAAAGCGGAAGATAGAAATAAAGATTGAAAAGATAATGATCTAATTAATTAATTTAGCATGTGCTTGCACTTTGACTTTGATTTTCAATTTAATCTTTGTATGAGATTTAATTCAAATATTGAATTTATTTTAAACTCAATTTTGTTTTTTGAATATATTTAGAACTTGACTTTGATTTTCAATTTGATTTTTTGAAATCATGCACATGTATTTGAAATTAGAAGAAATTGGAAGAATATAAATTTAAATTTGAATTAGAAAAATTAATGAAATTAGATGAAATTAGAATTTGGGAATTTGGAAATGGAATTAGAAGAATTAATTAGTTAGTTAAACAATTTAAAGAAACTATTTAATTATTTACAAATTGAATTTAATTAAATAATAAAAATTATTTAAATTAAAGAATTAAAATCATAATTAATTAAATAAATAATATTTTAAAAAGGGTTAAATGATTAATCGAATAGAAATAGAAATATATGATTAGTAATATGATGAAGAAATATGAGTTTAGAAGAATAAGATTAATTAACTTAATTAAATAATTAAATAATTATTTAATCAATTAGAGGAATAATTAATACATGATCAATGAGACATTTTTAGGTGTCTACATTTGCCCCTCTTTGAGACAATGTCAAAATGACGTTTCAAAGAAAATGAATTTTTTTTTGCCCCAGTATGCCCCGACGACGCTTAGGGTGTAATGCCCCTCGAGAGATTCTTTATGCATAAAAGGTATGAATGATCTCTCAAATTAAGAAGAATGTGAGATAGCAGAATAGTTAGTTGATTAGAGATAGAGATAGGTAATGTAAAGATGACATTGAGATAGAATATGATAGAATGAACCTTAGAATGAATTAGAAGCAATTGAGGATGATTGACATGAGATGATAGATTGATAACGATAGACTGAAAATAAAGATGATGGTTTTCACGAACTTTTGTGCCTTTATTCATAGCACAATATGTATTCATTGCAGAGCCTTATTATGTAACAATGGACCTTTGCACATCAGGGTATAAGGAACCAAGATGTGAAGATATCTCATTATAAAAACAAACACATAGCAGACAAGGAGTGAATCCTCCATTCTAGGAATAATGCCAGGGGTCAAGGTATGTGTGGCATTCACAAGTTGAATGCTCCTATCACAGACACCCACTAGAGAAATTGCCCCAGAACTTCGTTGGTTCACAACACAAACAACAATAAAAGAAAAAGATAATGCCTATCATGGCTTCTCTAGTCACTTGTGGACATCCTTGAGTAGCATAGGAACATAGTTTGTCACCAAATGATAAAAGATAAAGACTAACCCGCACAAAATTCAGCTGCTATACTAATTTGTGCCTTCGTTCTCAGTTTCCTGATGTGATGGTTGATAATGTTTGATCTTAGAAAGTTGCGAACCCCATTTAAGACTGATCCGTCTGATTTCGAGTGTATCCATCTATGTTTAAGACAAGATAATGATCATTTGATATGAATATGATACAATTGATAAGACAGATTGATCAGTTGATTGCAAATGTTTAACTGGATAGTTGTATCATTTGTTGACTTCATGCAAATCATTTGTTGGATGTCTGCTAGGGTGTTTGATTCTTGCAAGACATTTTATTGCAAGTTTTTTGATTGATTGATATTTGAATGTTTTTTATTGGTTTTTTCAGGATCGTATTTGAATGTTTTTGGTTGGTTTTTTTAGGATCGTATATGGATATTTTTATTTGATTTTTCGTTTCTCAATGTTTTTGGTATTTTTCAGGACTCTTTGATTTTTAGGATTTTGTGCTTTTCATTTTTTAAAAAAAATTTCAGGATGTTTTATGATTTTTGCAGCTATGTCCCCGGTATGCAGACTTATATGACATGATGATCTACAAAATGCATGTGGAGACAATGAATGTTTGGCATGACCTAGATTAATGCAATATGCATGATGAAGATGCATTTCCTATTTGAAAAAGGATGATTTTTTGTGTTTAGCATTTTGTAATACATCATTTGAATGTACAAAATATTTAATAGAAGCAATCAATCGATCCTTAAGGTCCCTTGGAACATCCAAATTAACACACTTAGTGACTAGGATTTTAAAAATGGAGATGCAGAAAAATTTCCCATTGAGTCTTGAAACTTCGGTCTTCTTTTACCCATGTGTGTGCAAATGAATTAATTCTTGCTCTTGTGTTCGCTAAAGATCCTTAGCATCCTATATGACTAGCTACGTGGATTATTCTAACTTCAAAAGCATCCCAAATAGAGCCTTGCTAGCAACAAGCTTTTAGAGCTTCGACGAGGTTATAGACTGTAATCTCTCAAATATTGCTCCATTTCCAGCATGTGTCCATAGCCCTGATGGAGTTACTTGCATATTCCCATAGTCAAGATTTTTTTTGCACCTCCATGTGTGATATTTTAGTTATATATCATTGCTCTTTTGCCTTGAGATGGATATTTGGCATAACACTTTTTCTTTTCTTTCTTTTCTTGCCTTGTCTTGTAAGTAATGAAACCTGCATGGGTGTGACAATTACAGTGGCGCTGAAGTAGAATTTTGGATTTTTCACTAGTCATATGATCAACTAGGTGTCTCGAATGAATTAGAGATTTTGTTAATGTGTTTGAGATATAGGAATTGATAAATATTGGGTTAACAAGTCTCAAATAGTGAAATCACTACCCAACCATAAGTAAAGTGTCATCCCAGGGTAATGTTGAAAATGTTTGACCTTCTCTTAAAAGATGTTTTCCCTTACATTTTGAACAGTAAGCGGCTGAGGTCTTAGTGTTTTTCTTGTTTGCTCGAGTATTGAGATGAAGGAGTATATCAGATTTCAAATTTGATATTTCCTCCATTTTTTGAGATACATCAGGACCTAAAGCTTTGTTCCTTTTAGAATCCCTAGTTCCAACTCTGGTCCTGGAGTAAATTTTGCATATACCAATAATATCTCCCAAATGAATCTTATTGATACCTTCTTTTCCCATCAAATTCAAAGCTTCATGAGACTCATCATCAATTACCTTTAGGAAAATTATCGTACTAATTTCATCATTGAGTCCATCAACACATCTTTTGTATACAAATAGGAACCTATCAACATAATCTTCCAAACTTTTATCTTCCATTTGCTTCATTTGAAACATTTCATCATTCCCATCTCTCACCTCACAATAATCTTGGTACTTACCCAAGAATATAATCTCCATCTCCTATCATGTTGAGATTGAACCAACATGCAAACCCATAAACCATCATAATGCTGACTCTTTCAAAGTGAAAGGAAACAATTTCAACGTCTAATTATCAGATGTATAACCATAAGTCTGACAAAGAACTTTAAACTGAATGAGAAATTGATCAAGATATTCAAAAGTTTTTCCTCTAAAATTTGGTAACACCGAGGGTAAAATATTTTTCATAGGGGGCTCATGATCTCCCACATTCAAATTAATAGGATATAAAAATGTCCTATTAGGTGGAGGATCCTCAATTGTTACTCGATCACCCATTTCTTCTTCTTGTTGCTCGAATAGTTTTTGTTGTTCTTCTTGTTCTTCAAATTGGTCTTGTTGTTCTTAAGAGCCCTGAGATTGTAATTGGTCAATATTATAATGCCTTGGACAAAATCTTCTAAAAGGATCTCTAGGTCTTCTCATGAACAACTTAACTATCTTCCTTATCAACATTAAGGATTTGAAATTTGGTAGAAATCTTTTAGTTCCCTGGAAATGAAGCCAAAAATGATGGGTGAGGTATGATGAGTTGAGATATTGGCTCTTTTATTCCTATAATTGATAAGTTTTTGCCATGTTTTAATTTGTATAATGGGATAGTATTTGAGTCATATGATGAATTAAAGTTTGACTATGTGCATTTTAGATGATAACTAAACCCATAAAATCTTGTTTTGTTATGACCAATTATTCCCGTTTCCATACCAATTATTCTTGTTGCCATACCAATTATTTATGTTGCCATATCAATTATTCTTGTTGCCATGCGAATTATCATAGGTGATATCTGTGTGTGTGTGCTTGTGTATTTTATCCTTTTAATTGCAGGAATAAATGAGATGTTGCAGAAGTGGTTATTGTGTCATGTCATAAAGGCAGTTAGAGATATTAAAGGAGTGGTTAAATATTCAAAACAACAAAGAGAATAGTGTGCATAAGAAGCGGTAAAGGAATAGAAAGGCACGCCAGACTCATTTATGTTTGTCTTCAACAAACATCAATCTTGTAACACCGCCATTCTATATTCTTGGTTGTGGTTTAGAAAAGAATCACGTTTCCAGTAGATTAACTCCTATTTTTTGTCATTAATGTTGTCCACCTCATTACATCAGCATGACCTTGATTGTAGGGAGTTGTTATAGTTTTCTTATAAACAAGAGCTTGCGCCTCTTCTCAGAGGTTAAAATAGGGGATTAGAAACAAAGTTGCATAGTATTTTTAGAATTTAAAGCATTTTCTTTTATTCCATGTGTTGTATCAACCTTTGAAAAACAATGAATAAAAATGAGGAGGTTCGAACGTTCTTGGGTTTCAGAATATGGTTCCAAGGAATGGAAGATGGCAGCAAGATGACAGTGCAGGATGGAAGGGCATGGCAAGGCTTCGAAGCAGGGCTACAGGGAATGGTAGATGGTGGAAAGGTTTCAGTTTCCCCCATCAGGCTCACCAAGGAAAGTCAAAGGATTCCCCTCATTTCGGCCAATATTCAAAATTTGGCATCAACCCCTTCGTCAAAATCTTCAGGGATAAACCTTTTATCAAACCGGTTTTAGACTTCCCCTCAGGAAATTGATGGTTGAATTGTTTTGCATGTCTACAAGACTAGTCAGATAGCCCCGACACTTTTTTCAATAGTCCTCTTGCTCATCCAACCTGCTCATTTCACTCCCATCCTCATAAAGTAAACGGTAACCTACAGAATCATTTCAACTCCAACACCTACGTCCAGGGAGCTTCTCTCAACCATGGGGCTCGTAAGGTGTCCAGAGGACACCCAGGCCACCATCCACCTTTTCAAAAATCATTTGGGCAGTAAAAAAAATTTCAAAATTCATTTGGGTGGGGAAAAAAAATTCAAAATCCTGTCAAAAGGCTTCCACTTCTGAATCCATTTCGATCAAATCACCAAAAGAAACAACCGATTTTTGACATCTGTGAAGCATTTCCATCCGTCCCTCATCAGGCCTCTCTCAAGGTTTGCCTTGCCAAAGGGAAAATTGGAGCAAACCAACAAGGAGATCATGGAAATCCCCTCAAGTCGAAACCAGCGCACTTTGTATGGAAAAGAAAACTGGCGAAGTTTAAAGAGACGGACTCCTCTTTCCCCATTTCGACTAGGGCTCCGGTTGAGAACACCTCCACTATCAAGATATCCTTTCCTGACCACGTTCTCTCCCAGTCGGTCTCTTTTCTCTGGAAATCAGCTCTCATTGGTAAGTTTAATTCTTAAATCCCTCTTCAAACCCTTCTTTCATGGGCAAATAGTCACCGGTTGGGTCTTCGTGATATTTTCTTCATTGACAGCCACTCGGAGTTTTTTATAGCTCTGTTTTCTTCGTCAGAAGATAGAGATGCAGTTCATAAAAACAAAGGCTGGTTTTGTCAAGGGGCTGGTCTTTTTACCTTATCTTGGATTCCAAATTTTAAACCAGATGCTAATCTTTGTAGATTTTATCCTCACTAGATCTTTTTTCCAGGTTTGCCTTTGGAATACAGAGACCCGGATATTGTGGAGACCATGGCTAATCAACTAGGCATCTTTGTCGCTCACGATCTTATACCCTTTGAAACAATCCAAAGATATGTTAGGGTCTGCCTTCTCCTTGCCTCAAATAAAACCCTGCCAAAGCACTTAACCATCTCATCAAAATGGGGTTTGTGGCATCAAGACATTGTATTGGATAATGCAGAGGTCATCTCTAAATATCAACAACAATTAGGCCATTTCACGAATTCCTGTAGTGGTCATGAGTGCTCAGATCTTTTAGTCTATAAAAATCACTGCTCAGACCCTCTTATGTGTACTGCCCATCAGCATGAGGTAGTTTTGTCTTCTGACCCTGTACAATCATGTAATGATCTGTCTGAACCTTAGGATGCCTTAAATTTTGAATCATCCTACGTTTAGTGGATTAATCAGTCGACCCATTTTTTTATCATGTATAGTTGGATTCTTTATAGCTATAAATTTGTCTCCACACCCACACCGGTTCTCCAATTATGTGACAAAACATCTGATGATAGAGAAGCTATAGTTTGAGACCTAATGTTCAACGAATCCCCGATTGATATCCATAATTTAATGCAGAATTTATCAGTTTTAGGGATAGCTGTCTCAAATAAAGAGGGTCATATCCAGGAAGTAGCAAATGATATCATGTCCACTTTAGCTACCACTATGATTGAGGAAATTGCAGACGAGGAAGGTGTTAGTATGACAAATGTAATGTGTCCCTTACAAAAAACAAGGTGTTGTTGTTCAACTACTGACATCTTAGATAAAGGGGAACTCCCCTTGGAAATTAGGCAGGAAGAAATGGAAACCCCTTCACAAGATGGTGAGACAAAAAAAAATTATTTTGACTATGCACAATCCTTATCGGTTTAGCAAAGCCCCAGTTTGAAATCAGACGGCTTTACAACCCCCAAAAAGAGAGGTAGAAAGCCAAACTCTATGAAGATTCAAGAAGAAATAGAGGCAGGTGTGCAGAGTACTCTAGACGAAAAATTTAAAGTATCAAAAAGAATTACAAGGAGTGCAAAAGGCACTCCCTTTTCACAATGAAAATGATTTCTTGGAACGTCAGGGGCATTAATGCCCTTGACAAAAGAGGGAGAATCAAACCTCACCTTGATTCTTCAAAGGCTGCCATTTTTTTACTCCAAGAAACGAAGCTGTCACAAGAAATGTATCACAAAACAGTGGCTAAATGGATACAATTTGGATCAGCTCACATGCAAGGTGTTGGGACCTCGGGAGGATTGCTTACATTATGGAATCCTAAAAAATTTAAAGTTCACTTATTAGAACAAGATCATAACTGGAAAATGTTGAAAGCAGTATGTTATGACATGACCTTTATGATATTCAATGTTTATGGCCCCATCCCCACTCAGGAAAAGAAGGACCTATGAGACATGCTAACTTTGTTACTCCAACAAGAAGAAGCACAAAATTTCATCATTGGAGGAGACTTTAATGAAATATTGTCTCATAAGGAGAAACAAGGAGGAATCTACCCACCCCCATGATCTATGCAGGATTTTCTAAGTTTCACCATAGCAAACAACTTATTGGATGTGATCCCCAATAATGGTCTCTTCACTTGGACTAATAGGAGATCAGGCTTCCTTCAGATTGCAAAGAGAGTCGACAGGTTTTTCATTCCCTTGGAATGGCGCCTTAATCAGGTCAGTTATTGTTCAGACATTCTCCCTATTTCTGAATCAGATCACTACCCAGTCCAAATTGTCCTTGAATGACAAAAACAGAACTCCATGCCGGTTTTTGGCTCCTCCTTCAAGTTTGAGCGCATGTGGTTTAGACATCCACATTTTTAGGCTTTATTAAGACAATGGTGGGTATCTTCCCCTGCATGTAGTGGAACAAAGATGTTCCATTTTTTTAAGAAACTTCAGTTTATTAAGGTCCAGGCTAAGGAATGAAATAGAAAGATCTTTAAGAATGTTTTTTCTCAAAAAAAATCATTGCTCAAAAACTGGAAGAAGTTAACCAAAACATAATTTCCAAGGGTTTGGATCAGCTCCTACACTCTACACAGAAGGGTCTTTGAAGTGAGTGGGAAGAAGTTTGTAAGAGAGAAGAAGAATATTGGAGATAGAAATCAAGAGATCTCTGACTGAAGCAGGGGGATAAGAACACAAAATTCTTTCATGCTTCCACAAAACAAATAAAAGCATCCAATGTTATATTCTCAATCAAGCATGAGGACTCAGGGGTATTGATTAAAAATTTAGCAGATATTCAAGAACAAGGAGTAAAGTTTTTTAAGAATCTTCTAGCCCCCCCACCTTCTAATTTAGATCCTTTTTGGAAAGATAATGCTGAGCTTCTACTGCAATCTATCCCACCTCTGATCTCCGACCAAGATAACAAAGCCCTACTGGCCCCCTTCACTATGGACGAAGTCCACAAAGTGGTATTTTCCCTTTCCCCAAATAAAGCCCCAGGTCTGGATGGGTTCACCGCCCTCTTTTTTCAAAAGTGTTGGGATGTGATTGGTTTTGACCTCTTAGAGGTAATGGAAGAATCAAGGGAAAGGGGAGCAATGCTAAAAAGTTTTAATGCAACAAATATTGTTCTCATCCCAAAAACCCCTTCCCCATCATCATTCGTAGAGTTCAGACCTATTTCTCTTTGTAACAAAATATATAAGATTGTAACTAAGGTCATTTACCTTAGAATGCACTACCTTATACCTAAGATCATCTCGCAAGAACAAGGGGGTTTTGTCCCTGGTAGGGAGACTATGGAAGGAGCCCTAGTAGCGCATGAGGTTTTACACTCTGTCCATGAAAGCCAACAAGAAAATTTTGTTAACAAACTTGATATGATGAAGGCATACGACTGGGTTAAGTGGGATTTTCTTTTTAAAGTATTATCAAAATTCGGCTTCTCAGACAAATGGTGCAAATGGATCAAAGGTTGCATCTCAAGCGTGCATTTTTCTATTCTAATAAATGGTCATCCCTCAGGGTTTTTTCAGGGTACACAGGGAATAAGACAAGGCGACCCTTTATCACCTTTTCTCTTCATTCTCATGGCAGATGCCTTGAGTAGATACATCAATTTTCAATCTTCAAAAGGGCTTTGGCTTGGTTTCACTCTTCTAGGTACTTCAATAACAGTAACTCACTCTCTTTTTGCTGATGATACATTGTTATTTGGTAAGTATTCTCTAAAAGAAGCCAAGCTCATCAAGCAAACACTGGATATCTATTCTTCTGCTTCAGGTCAGAAAATTAATGTTGCCAAGTCTAAGATTTTCATTTTCAACACACCTTCAATCTTGTCACTAAGAATATGCAAGACTTTGGGCTTCTCAATGGACCAATTGCCATCTTCCTACCTTGGCATCCCCTTTTTTATGGGATCAAACAAACCGTCTTATTAGTCTGTTGTCATTGGTAGAATCCAGGCGTGAATCTCAGCTTGGAAAGTAAGGTGGCTTTCACTATCAGGTAGAATCCTTCTTATCAAGACAATGCTAACAGCAATACCGAACTATTACATGTCTATCCTCAAAGCTCCCTCATCCGTCATCCAACAATTGCAGAAACTCATTAGAGATTTTCTATGGAATAGTAATATGACAAATGAAAGGAAAATCCCCTTAACCTCTCTGGAAAACATGTCATGCCAAAAATCCCAAGGGGGAGTGGGACTTCACAATTTGAAGCATCGCAATAAGGCCTTTGGAGGGAAACTAATTTAGAAAATGTACACTAACCCTGTCTCCAAATGGTGCTAGATTATGAAAGCTAAATATTTGGATAACACTCAACCATCAAGAGTGTTGATAATTTTAGACCCTCCAAAAGGGTCTGCTATTTGGAATTTTATGATGGATTCAAGAAATCTAATATCTAAGTATGTTTCATGGGAAATCAATAATGGTCTCAGTGCTAACTTCTGGATAGACTCGTGGTGTGGGCATCCTCCTATTGCTCAATTGGATAACATGGAAGACATTATGAATACAGTTATATCTCATTGGGGTACAAAATTGAGTGACTATGTGTCTGTTGTAGAAATATTTTCAGGGAAAACAATCTGGAAAGTTCCCACTCTTCTCCCAATATCCATCCAACAATCTTCCTCATTGGCCAATATTTTATTGAATAGGACAGTTATCATGTCTAACAAAGATGATGTGTTATTTTGGGCAGCTTCAAAATCAGGGCAATATTCAATTAGAGAAGGCTACAATGCCCTACAACAGGGTTGCAGCAGTAAGGTAAGTAGTCGGGCATACTCTTTTTGTTGGAATGACATTGTTTTACCAAAAGCAGGTTGTTTTGCATGGCTAACGTTGAACAAAAGAATCCCAATAGCAGATAGATTAGTAAAACTAGGCATTACACAAGCTTTTAATTGTGTATTTTGTGACTTAGAGGAAGAATCAGTTGATCATTTATTTCTACACTGCTCCTTTTCCTCCCAATGTTGGTTCTTCATCATGAATAAACTCCAAGTTATGTTGCCCTTTCCGAAATCACTGTGGGATATGTTTAACTCTTGGTCTCTTCTATTTTCTACATCAACCTTCTCAGGAATTTGGAAATGTGCTCCTGCTCACATTATTTGGGCCATTTGGTGGGAGAGGAACAAAATAATCTTTAGAAAAACATCCTCTTCTCTGGATCAAGTTTTGATCAAATTGGAAAATTTGATTGCAGAAATCATAAATTCTTCTCTCACTAATTCCAAGGACATTCAGTCATTTACCTGGTGGGATAAGGCAATTGCAAAATTATGGCACGATATTATTTTGCCAATAGGGATTCCCCCGAACTGGTCCTCAATTCATGTGAGAGACACGTCGTCCATAAAATGGGTACCCCCAACACCTAATTTCTTTAAGATCAACTTTGATGGCTCTTCCTGTGGAAACCCAAGGAAGTCGGGAATCGGAGTTTGCATTCGAGATCAATTTGGCAAAATGTGTGCTTTCCTAGCTTCACCTATCCCTCTGGGTATGAATAACTTGGCGGAGGAAAATGCCTTACTAGCCGGTCTGGTGTTAACAAGGAAGTGTGGCTTCTCCAATATACACATAGAAGGTGATTCATTAGTTATTATCAATTCAATTACCTCAAAAAATCTAAGACCTGGCAGCTATCTTATGTTCTAAAGCACACCTTGGTTCTTCTCGACACTTTCTCAAACTACATTATCAGTGACACACTAAGAGAGGGCAACTTCGTTGCTGACATATTAGCAAATACATGGGTTGCGATGGCATTTCAGTGGAGTCGGTCGCAATTCCTACTAAACTGTCTTCTTTTCCCAAATTTCTTGAATTAGTACAAAAGGAAAGTACAACACTCTTATCACAAGCTACTTCCTATTAAATACTCACTTGTAAGCATTTAACCGGTGCCTGTGAACAAGAAGGCTGACATGACACTTGCATTTTATGCTTTTAAATGTATTTTGTAGATGGTATGTATGGAACTTTAGTGCGAAGTACCAAGGGATTTTCATAACGTCACTTCACACGGGGCAAAACAGACTTAGGCCTCTCACACATCCCCTCGACTACACTATGGTCACAAAATTAATGCAAGAATCGCAAACATGATCCTAACGTTCGATCATTTAATGCACTTTGAGATGGTAATTTTTGTTTATAAATGGAATCAACCTGCTCTTATACACATAGCTCTCAGCGGAAATTTTCAAAAATCTAAATCCTTGAAGTATCTCAGTGCTCTGCAATATGGAGAATGGCTCTTGCGGAGGATGCAAGCAAATACACTGGGAGTATATGCCATGAAATGACCGGGTTTCAGTGCAAATTTCAGAACCTTCGGTGCCTTTTCATGGACACATCAATGACAGGGACCTCGATCAACTTTTTCTTCTACACAATCCACAATTGAGAAGAGTTGTCAAAGACTTCATCGTTGAGGAGATGTTATCCCCTCAAGCCAAAAGGATTTTGTATCCCTATCAACTTCTCAGTTCCTTTTTGTCAAATGCTCTGGATCTCTTGCAAACTATTCCTCTACTTGAATTAGCATTCTTCAAGTTGGTAAGACAAGATGTGCTTGCTCCGACCTCGTTCCATGAAGCCCTAGAAAAATATAATATATGGCAAGGGTCGTCTCTCCTTGGGGGCCTCTTTCCATGTCACTTCATTCAATCTAGCCATGCTTACATGGTACTCTATGACCGAATAAAATGTGCCCTCAAACGACAAAACTTCCGCCATGTGAAGAACGACCTGCATCAATTCGACAGACAATTGGACGACCACATTGTGCACAGAGTCAAAATTAAAGTTGGGGCCCTAATGGAGATCCTGGAAATAAAACATGTTGACCCATGTTTGCCAATTTCGCAACCTGTGGAAAGGGGATGGGCTACAGATAGGGTTCCAGACCTCAACGTATCGGTGCAGGATGAAGCCATGGGATGGACTACCTCCTTTCTGCCCGCCTTCGATGCCCTTATAATTCAGACCCAGGAAGACACCGCCATGGATGAGTAAAGTTATTCTGGTTTTGTTTTTTGCTACTCATAATATGCTCCTTTTTTACAGGTGGAAAATATAACAGCAACTGGATGACCCAAAAAAAATTTGACTACCCCTTGCTTTTTGGTGTTGGCTCTTGCTTTTATTTCCACTGGTATATCAAAATCGATAAAGGAGTCATCTTCTTAGCTTGTCGGCTAGCATCGGTATTGGAGGCTTTTCTTTTTATGAACCGGTCATGAGGACAATAGATTGGTATCAAAGTATTGGTACAACATAACCAAAAATTGGTTGTGGCAGCTCTTCAGTGTTCCGACAACCAGATTTCTGCTTTCAATCTCCACGACAACCGGTTGTGAGGGTCAATTTTTTATGGTTTCCTCTAGTCTCATCCCGACCTGTTACTCTAATTTTGGCCCCTAAGAGGCTCATTCTTCGAGCAGACCCTATCTATCTCTCTATATTTGGGGGGCTTCTTCTGATAGCCTCCTTTCCTCTTTTTCATTGTATCTGAGAAAGGATATAGGGTTTTCTTCTTGATTTTTTGCCTATTGAGCTCTTGAATCAGTTTTCTTATCAATATATATATATATATATATATATATATATATATCAGTGCCTTGCCACTTTTGGCCAAAAAAAAATGATATTATTCTGAGTATATAGAGTTATCTTTGAAGTTTGGATACACTCATCCAAGGGGGCCCACTTGGTGAGTAGTCCTGTGCATTCATTAGGTTCAGTTTTCCTTTTTGCTGCATTAGATGTTCTAGCGATTGACTGTTCCTGCAGCCACTGGAAATAGATCCTGTGACTATTCCTGCAGCCAAAGCAAACATAGTAATTCCTGTTTGTCAACTTTGAACTTAGTTAACAACTCTTTAATTAGAATTTGTTGTTAATGCTAAGCTTTCCTATAGCCATTCAATTGTTATGATTCTTGCTTGTTTATTTCAAATAGATTTAGTTATTGCAGTAATGCAGAATAACTATTACAGGAACTTAGTGCATATATAGTGCAGACCCATTTCAAGTAATACGTCCCTAGGTTGACAAATAAATGAACTTCAGTTGTAGAGATAATAACTTCACAGAGTGAATGTCCAATCTTTGGGTTGAGATTTTAGCTCTGGTCATTGTTCCTATTGATGAGGCAAACAAGGTCGTTGATGTCACAACTCGCATCATTTAATTTCTCATTGTCGAATCGATTGTGTCTTAGAAATGTATGTGATAAGGAAATATTTAAGTTGGGGGTTGAAACGTTGTGAAAATGGAGGTTAGCATAAACCAATAGGAAATCATGTTAGTAACAAGATTTTGACCATAAGCAAAACATGAAAGCAGATCCATCCAAAGCATTATCAAAGAATATTAACACAAGGGGTTAGTTACAAAATAAATAAAATGAAATTAACTTCCTCATTATGCTCCCTATGCCATGAGTCTTTTCCTCCTCCTCTCCAAGATCCTGTTGCTATGTGAAATATGCCCTCAACTTGAGCACTGGCAGAAAATGGTGTCAAATGGAGGATGGGAGATGGTTGATTATGTGAAGTGTGGATAAGGATTAAAATGAAGTATTAATGTCAAATAACAATTCCAACTAGTGGAAGAGATAAAACATAATACAAATCATTCAAATCTAAACAAAGTAAAAATGCATGGATAACTCTTGTGTGTATGTGTGTGCGACCCTAAAAAATGAAGGAAAGAGTTTTATTTATAGAGAAAATAGGAAAATGAAGGGTCGAGATTGAGTTGATTGAGGAAGGGTTAGAATTGCTCAAGGAAGCGTTGATCCTCAATCCATGTGCTCACTTTCAAGCTAATCACATGTTGACAAGTGTCAGCAAGGGAAGGCTTGAGAGGAGAGGGGTGCCAAGAATTAAATGCTTGAAGAGACATGAAGGTTACAATGGATGGTTAGGTATGGTTAGGTTAATGGTTAAATCTTTTACCCAATGGTTAGAGGAATGTGCGAGGGTTAAAAGGTTAGATTGGTCAAAGCCTTTAATGCTTGAGGGGACTTGAGGGTTACCATGGATGGTTAGGTTAAGGGATAATCCTTTAACCAATGGTTGGGGGAATGTGCAAGGGTTAAAGGTGAGTTAGGTTGGTCAAAGACTCGTGTGGGTTAGCTTGTGGAAGGGAGAATTCTTTTAATGCTTTGTAAGAGCCTTAGATATTTTGAGAAGTGACTATTCACTAAGCCCTTGGTTGAGGAATGTGCAAACCATTAAAGGGTTATTAGGCTGATAATAGGGGTTTAAACATGATTAGAAGAAGGGTTTAACTTGCAACTTGCATTTTCTAGAAAGTGCAAGTGGGTGAGGGATTTAGGAATTTAAATAAATATTTAAAATGTGAGGGAATATGGGATTTTAGGGATTTAAATAAATATTATGTGAGAGAGGGTATTAATTAAATAAATATGCTTTATTTATTTAATTAATCGTCAAAATTTGGTTAAGTGAATAAAATAAAATAAATTCAATAATTTTTTTAATTAATAGGAGAAAAGGATTAAGGTGAAACAATTAGATATTAATTTAATCAATAGTTGAACGACGGTTAAATAATCAAATAAATATTAAGTATTCATTTAATTAAGTGGACAAATTTGGATGTCTATAGGGGCTTTGCATTGAGAATAATGACTCAGGCTTTGGTCATACTCCATTAGGATCTCTCAGAATCTCTTTATAAGAACTAAATCTTAGGCTAATGACACATTTCTAAAACTGAAATTGAAGATACTAAGTCTATTCTAAGGAGGATTTTGGTTCTTCCGGTGTAATATCAACATGACTTTATTAGAACCTAAAACTAAAATCACATTTAAAACACAACACAAATTCAAATTCTATTCTATTTGCTAAGAAGTAAAATCTATTTTATTTGCAAAAAATAAAAAATCTATTCTACAGAACATTTAAAGCAAACTAAATTCCATGAACAAGTTTAACAAAATTTCTATTTAATCGCAACTTTAATCACCATTGTCTTTTATTTTAACAAAATCGAAAGAAAATAGAATGTAACAACCGATAAATTCTAACTAAGCTAATCAAAACATGAATCTAAATCTATAGGATAAAATTAATCTATCACAATGAATTACTTCAATCCAGGAATGAATATTATACATTGCAATTAATTCTTTTTAGTTTTTCAAGATTAATATGAACATATAGAAAAGAATGTAACTAAATCAAACATGCAATATTTAAATAAAAAACATAGAATCAACTTAAGATCACCTCCCTTTGGTTGAGTGGGTCATGCTCTTCCTCTAGTGGGATCCATGAACACATGTATTTCAGATCAACTTCAAATTTTCATTGCAATTGGCTCCTAAGAGGGAGTAAAACAAGTTTTGAAATTACAAGAAATGAGACTCTGTATTGATGACTAACTTACAGACTAACTAGCTTTCTACTAAAAGCTATGGGATATTTATACACATATCCTTATTTGAATTCAAAAACAATGCCACCCGCCTAGATGAGTAACAACTACAAAAAACTTTACAAATACATTTATTATTCAAATGAAACTCGAAGTTCCATAGAACAACCGATGAAAATAGACTTGGAGAAAAAGGAGGTTTCATAAAACTGGAGTGATCAAGAGTGACCAAGCATTCCACGTTGTTGAACAAGAAATTCATAACTCCATGCCTTGCAATAACATCCAAATATATTTGAAACATATCAAAGAAAAATAGAACAAAATATAACAACAAAAATCCTAAAGATCTGTTGTTTCTTCATTTATCAATCATAAAAGTAATACATTTAACACAAAATACTCTCTCTAATATATTCTCTAATTAGTGGAGTATATAAGCAAAAGAAATAAACATGCATGCATAAAGTTTGTTGCCATGCACATTAATTAACAAAGTAAATAGTTTTAAAGCATAAATTAAGATTAAAAATGTAATTTCCAAGTGCTAATCAAATATAATAGTGCATCTTATTATATGCTATAGTAAACCAGGTTGCTGAAATATTTAGAATTTAATGCAAGCTTCACAACATTCATCGTCACATCATTCACACTCACCTTCATTTCTTCTCAACTATTCATGAATTTCATTTCCTTCCATCTTTTTACTATAAAATAAATTATATCTCAAGTTCTTTTGTTTCATTTTGAGTGTCCATCCATCTCTTTCATCCCCACAAGCATTCTCAGGAGGGCACAATGTATTCATCATGCCACGTGGGGCATCCTTTGACAACCATTTCTCACTTCTTCTAATTTCCTTGAAAAGACACTATTTCTTTTATTGGTATTCATCATGTTTATCCCATTTTAATCATTGTACTCTCATTTTCAACTATCTCTAATGTTCTAATAGACTAATACTATTCTCATTGTCTTGAGTTTTTCTCGTTGTCTCATCATGCCATCAATTTATCAATTTCTTTGTGATTATTCACCTTATTAATTATTGTTTTTTAAATAATATATCAATCAATTTATCCCATTCTCTCTTATTTCACTCTATGCATAATTAATTGATTAATTAGTATTAATTAATCGGCTCCTAATTAATCTACAATCATATATCCAAATTTAATAGAATAAAAGTAAGTTAACTAACGAGTCAGTTCCACATTCCATTCATGTCAATTTATTTAGTTTGCTAAATATTAACGGAGCACATTGATTCTCAAATCAAATTAGTTTTTTTAACAATTAAGTCAATTCACTAATTAATCGAGCTAGTTAATTGGTCAATCGGGTTAATTAACTTATCAATAGATTGAGTTAGCTAGTTAATAAACTAGTTAATTTAAAATCGAATTTCTAATCATCTTTAATGATTAAATCAATCTCAGACATTCACTACATCACCTAAAAATATATTTATCCACCATTCCTTTTAGGAATTCAAGGAGCCCATTAAAACATCTTTGATTCGTTTTTGAATATTTGAATCAAATTGTGTCACATTACCAAGGAGCTTGCACAATTGTTGATCATCCAAATCCGTCAAAGAGCATGAGAAAACCTACTTCACTCTTAATAATATGAGGTTTTCATATATTTAGAATGAGAATTTTAAATATCATTTCTATTCAAATCCATAGAGGCACTTTCATTGCCACACCTTTATATCAAGGGCATTACGTCTTTTCACGTCTTATGGCCTCATTTTTATATCCTTACATTTAGAGGCATTATGTCTTTCCCTCTTTTCACATCTTATTGACTCATTTCTATATCCTTACCTTTAGGGGCATTATTTCTCCCCCCCATGCATACACTTTCATTTCCACACCTTTTACATGAGAGTCATCCACCACCAACTCTCCCTATACCATTTACAATTATATAGTCACATCATGTTTCTTGAGATACCTCTTGACATTGAGGGCATCACACCTTCGATGTGCTATTTTATTCTCATATACCTTTATCTTGATCTTAAATTTATATTAACAGATTTTGATTATACCAAAATACCATTACATACATCCCAAGATATTTATCAAATGTGCATGTGATATTTTTTACACAAATCATTTGTACACCATGCTCCACGAATATTTGTTGTAAGATTATTCAATAACCTTAAAAGTAAAACTTGACTGTACCAATAATTACCCTACATGTTCCTGAAACATCATAGTATTTCATTGATACCTCATTGAATGTTCATTAACATGGCTACTTGACATAGCTATCATATTTAGCTACCAAAGCCCCTTTACTTTTTTATGTTACATATGATTCCCCACCATCATGCCTTATTTTTAAGTTATAAGTTAATTTAAATGCATAATGTCTCCCTCTTTACACAGTATACTTTTTATGGCCATATCTACATCAAGGGGACCATGCATTATCCTGGTTCTCTTCAAGTTCTTCGTTGTGTCATCTTACCCATGTGGGGGGGAAATTACCTTGAAATGTATTTTTGCACATGCTTTTGTGATCACATGAGCTAAGCACATTCTAAGAGCAAACTTACCACATTGGAGGGTACCCTATATGATCCTTACTCTTCTCACATCATGAGTTTGTATGACATGATCACATTCATAGAGTTACATTTGGGACATTTCAAGTTTCCCTATATTTATTGGCTATATGTGAGGTCATATATTGAGATTGTGATCCACTAGGAATCTATTATCTCTCATTTCCCATAATGTGCTCACATTTCCACGTTAATGGCATGTTCCTTTCCTAATACCCTATAAATGTACATGAGTGTTATTGGCCATTAAGGGACACTTTGACAATTATTGCATGTCTATGGTTGGGGAAAATTCATTTCTTGATATAATCTCTAGTGGTTGTTGTTAAACACTACTAGATGCTGAGAGGAGGGGTGAATCTGTATATACTAAAACCTGATTATATTAAGTACCTTAACTCCATTAATGTTTCACAACATATACATGAAAGCAAATAACTAAAAAGACAAAAACATCCACAAAAGGACACCAAGATTTTTACATGAAAAACCCAAACTAGGAAAAACCACAGTGAGAATCAAACTCACAATATATGTAATAAGTGTTTACAATTATTTAGGCCATAGGACAAGGAGCTCATTGCTCTGGACTTGCAAGCTAAGGTGCACAACCTTAGGGAAAGATACAAAAGAGAGACTTTCTCAATTGAAGATCACTTCTTCAGGGCAAGATACAAAACATCTGTCTTTTTTTTAACCGGTTAATGGGTCTCTTCTCACTTTTGACTGGAGCTAGGAACTAGTGGGATCATAGTGGGGGACCCCATCCCTGTGGTTACATCTTGTTTTGTGACCTGTTGAGACATTAAATCCTCCCTAATGTGTCTCAATTTGATCTTGGTCTCTACTCACTTTATCACCCTATTCTTCTCCTTATCCCTCCATGTCTGCTCATGCCACCCTTATCTCTCCATTACAACAAGCATGACCCCTTTATCACTCCATTAAAATTGCCTCCACACTTGAACCTCCTCATCTGTTTTCTCTCCAAATTGCTCGTTGACCATGTCATTGTGTCATTTCTATTGTTCTCAAGTGCAACACGAGGTAAACACCTTCATGGGACTAGACTGTACCATCGAGTATCCACCTTGGTACCCACTGCATCAATAAACTGCAAGCACAAATCGTTCATCCTCCCATTTGGAGCTTTGACCAGGCACGTACATTGCAAGACTTGTTGAGATATTAACACCTCAACTGCTTTGAAAACTTGTGTACCAAACTACAGATGAAACTATTGACCTAGATGAGAATCAAACACAATACCACCGTATTAACACGGTGTCGCAACAACCATTGCGTTGTGGGATGAACCCCATACAAAACACTTGGCTTTATACAATAAGAATAATAGATTGAACAAAAAATGATAATAGAATTTATCAATATTGGTGCAGGGGCACTAGGACATGTGTCTACTTCATTTTGACATGTGTCTACATCATTTTAATTCATGGTTATGTTAGGAATAGCATGTGCAGTGTGTGTGTTTGAAGGCCTATTGATTAGGCCTAGGCAGTGTAATAAGCCTTAAGGCCCAAGGTGTGTCAACTTGGTCAAAGGCCTTGTATGGGAATTTTATATGTATTTTAGGTGTTTAGGGGTCTGAAATATGTGGTAGGTTCATTCTTGACCTTTGGTGTGAAGGCAAGACCGAATTGTAGAAACTTGACAAAAGTTGCAAAGTTGCATTATTGTCTTAAGCAACTTTTCTTGCAAGATTTTGAAATGCAGTTATCCCAATGGTTAGTTGGTTGATAGTATGCATTGGAGGTAGTTGGAGGAGTTCCTTGGTGTGATATAAGCCTAGAGGAATGATTCCTACTAGTTAGAGAGATAATATTGAATGAATTTATTGTCTTCAAAGCAAACGGTTATTGTGATTTCCTGCATTTTTCTTGAGTTTTCCGTTCTTGCATAATTCCCTGTGAATGGTGGCATGAATTAAACATTTGGAAATTTGTAGAAAATTTTCACCATTCATTTGGAGTTGATATGAGGTCTTGAAGCCTTCGGGTTTGGAAGAGAGTGAATTTTTTATTCCATTGGCCTGACAATACCCTCAAAACCAAGGTTTGGAAGCAAACAGTGACACAAATAAACATCTCTTTATGGGATCAATCTGAAACCTTGGAGGATGTTTATTTGACATGTATACTATATTTTCCTAGTGTTTTTGGAGACAGGAAGTACCATTTGTCTTTCCTAAGATGATTCCCTTGGCTTGACATCGCTCATGTGGCAAGCCTGTGTGGTAGGAAAAGAGGGTGGAAACCTTGAACAACAGATTGAAGGATGGTCAAAATTGGAATGATAAGGACCCTTGAACAAGTTAATACCCTTTTAAAGTGTTATCCTTTCATTATTTTGTGATTGGTGAAGCTTTTGAGAGCTTAAACCCCAATACCAACTAGAAGAGGCTAAATAGGATCAGTAGGGTTCGACCATCCGTACTCAAAACCCAGATGCAGAAGTTTGAAATATTGTAGAATGCCCAAAAGGGTATTTGAATATAAATTTTATTTAGGGGGTTGTTCAGGTAGGTTGTGAGAAAAATCAATAAAATTCCAAATGGAGGGCTAATTACTTGTAGCCCTATTTCCTAGGTCCAAAAGGGGAAAAGATACAAAAGGCTAGTAAATACCCATCTAAGGGGTCAAGATAAGTGAAAATTTCATATAACACGTGTGTAAACACTCACATAGGTTAGATTCCACCTTTTGTGTAAAGATCATGTTGCTTGGGGTTTGGGGTTGTTAGGTCTCCTTGGTTGAAGGGTTGGAACCTTAGGGGTAGGAAACTCCTTGTCAGTTGTGAGTTGTCCTGAGTGAAGAGATACTTGGGAAGGATCTAGGGAAATCTATTGAAACCTTGAGAAGGTTAAATACATTGGCCCATTGGGTGATACCAAGTGGAGACCCTTCCTTTGAGTAAAAACCAAGAAAGTGATATAACATCCCAGCCCTCTACATCATATTGGTATCAGAGCTATACCAAGGGTGGAATAGTGTATGTCAGACTTGGAATTTGGAGAAGAGGTTGCTACAATGCCTCCTAAGGCAATGAACCTAGAGGCCATCAAGAAGATGGTAGAGGAGTTGCTTGAAGAGAAACTCAAAGAGACCGGACAGTCCAAGGGAAAGGACAAAACTTGTGACGATGAATCAGAAGAGGAGAATAAGGAGCAAGAGGCCATCTCTCAGAATATGGCACCTGATCAAAACATGTTCTTGGATGCCTTGAAATCAATAAACAAGGATAATGTGGAAATTCTACCTATCTATAGCAGCAGCCTGAATGGAGAAGAGGTTCTTGAAGGGATAGAAGCACTCAATAACCACTTTGAGTACAAAGAGGTCCCAGAGGAGAAAAGAGTGCGTTTGGCAAAGTCTAGACTCAAGGGGTATGCCTTGCTGTGGTAGATAGTGTTGTAGGAAGAAAGGGTGAACATATGGAAGAAGAAGATATCCTATTGGGAGAGGATGAAGAACAAAATCAAAACCAATTCCTACCAATAGACTATGAGGTTCAGATGTATAAGAAGTTGCAAAATCTTAGACATAGGGAGTTGGATGTGAATGCATATACCAAAGAATTTCATAAGCTAAGTCTTAGGTCCAAGAAGCATGAAGAAGAGGCGGAGAAGGTGGCTAGATACCTGAATGGGTTAAGGCAAAACATCCAAGATGAGATCAGCATCATGGCTCCAAACACTATGCACAAATGCTTCCAATTGGAATTGAGGGTGGAAGATAAGATAAAGAGGAGAGGAGAACAAAATAATAGAGGAAGAGGTGGCAGAAATTTCAGAGGTAGAGGTGGCTTTGGAGGAAGGAGTACTCCTTTTAAAAATGGTTATTCTAACAAGCAAGAGTCCAATGGAGAGTTCAGTAATAGGAATGGATGCTTTATAGGAGGAAGAAGACCTTTTGGTAGGGGTAGGAAAGGAAACCAAGGCAGAGGACCTGGTGTTTTCATTGGTAAATGTTACAATTGCAACCAAGTGGGTCACTCTATGAGTAGATGCCCGGAGAAAGCTTCTAGCTCTCATGGACCAGAAAGAAGGACTCAACTTGTGCAAGAAGATGATGGACAAACTTTCAATTCACCCATGGTAAATGCAGGTCCTACCTTGGATGGAGAAATTCTTATGCTCAGGAGGATGTTGTTGAAGGTACCCCGAGGCAAAGAGCCCCCACAAAGAAAGTCACTCTTCAAAACTACTTGTAAGTCTCATGGTAGGGTTTGCAAAGTGATTGTTGATTTTGGATCCACAGAGAATATTGTTTCTTTAGAAATGGTAAAGAAGTTAAAATTGAAAAGGTTACCACATGTGAGTCCTTGTAGAGTATCTTGGCTTAACAAGGGGTAGCATGTAGTGGTAGATGAACAAACTTGGGTAGATTTTGAAATGGGGGACTATAAGGATAGGATCTTGTGTGATATCCTTCCTATGGATGCTTGTCACCTATTGTTAGGTCGCCCTTGGCAATATGATGTCAAAGCACACCATGATGGTGAAAAAAATGTGTATGTCATTACCAAGAATGGTAGACAGTTTAGGATGGATCATTTACCTGATGAAGGGGAAGAGAAGATTGTTAGTCCAAATGTCATGTTGCTTAGTGGAAAGGAGTTTTTGGAAGTCCTCCAACAAGAAGAGACCCAAGGCTATGCTTTAGTTTTACACCCAAAAGATGAGTCCAAGCAAGGAAATGATGAGAAAGGAGAGATTACTAGTGAAGTGCAAGCCATGTTGGATAGATATAAGGGAGTTGTGGCCAAAGACATGCCTGATAACTTGCCTCCCATCAGAGAAATCAGTCATCAAATTGATCTAATCCCTGGAGTGACCTTGCCTAATAAAGCTACCTAGAAGATGACTCCTAGTCAGAATGAGGAGATAGCAAGACAAGTGCAAGACCTTTTGGATAAGGGGTTGATTATGAAGAGTTTGAGCCTATGTGTTGGCACCAAAAAAAAGAGAGAACATGGAGGATGTGCACTGATTCTAGAGCCATCAACAAGATCACAATTAGATATTGGTTTCCCATGCCTAGGATAGAAGACCTAATGGACTATCTTGGAGGGTCATGCTACTTTTCAAAGATTGATTTGAAGTCAGGTTACCATCATATCAGAATCAGACCTGGTGATGAGTGGAAGACGGGCTTTAAAACCAATAAGGGTTTATATGAGTGGATGGTGATGTCATTTGGCCTCACAAATGCACCTAGTACATTTATGCCCTTCATGAATGAGGTATTGGTAAAATTTATTGGAAAATTTGTTATTGTTTATCTTGATGACATCTTGGTGTTTAGTAGGTCCAAGGAGGAGCATTTGAAGCATTTGGATCAGGTTTTGAGGAAGCTTCATGAGGAGGAATTGGTAATCAATCTAGAGAAGTGTCAATTCATGAAAACTGAGTCGGAGTATCTAGGCTTTGTAGTTTCAAATGGATGTTTGAAAATGGATCTTTCTAAGGTTTATGCTATTGTAAATTGGCCTACACCTAGGATAGTAGGCGGTGTTAGGAGCTTTCATGGATTGGCTACTTTTTATAGAAAGTTCATCAAGGGCTTTAGTCATATTTGTGATCCCATCCTTAACACTATAAAAGGATGAATCAAATGCAGGTTTGATTGGACAGAGCAAGCAGCCCAAAGCTTTGAGATTTTGAAGAGGAAGGTTGCAGAACTTCCCACCTTGAGGCTCCCTAGTTTTGATCAACTTTTTATAGTTGAATGTGATGCAAGCAAGCAAGAAATAGGTGCAGTCCTTAGTCAAGAAGGACATCCAGTGGCATTCTTTTCAGAGAAGTTGAATGAGGCTAAATAGAGGTATTCAACCTATGATTTGGAGCTTTATGCCATGGTGCAAGCACTCAAAAAGTGGTGCCATTACCTTCTTCCAAAAGACTTTATTGTTTATATTGATAACCATGCATTGAGTTTTCTTAATGGGCAAGAGAAGTTGAACCAAAGGCACATCAAGTGGGTTGAACAACTCTAACCTTACACCTTTAGCATCAAGCACGAGAAGGGTGTGGCTAATAAGGTTGCAGATACTTTGATAAGGAGAATCCTCACTGTCCAAGAAATTCAGTTGCAAAGTGTTGGTGTTGATTCTCTTAAGGCCATGTACAAGGAGGATCGTGATTTCAAGGATGTATATGATGTATGTACTAAGTTTGTTGACTCTTTTCATGTTGAGTTTTCTGATTTTATGTTGCAGGATGGATTTCTCTTCAAGGGGCATCAATTATGCATTCCTCAATGTTCTATGAGGGAGAATATCATTAGAGAAAAACACAATGGCAGTCTTGGAGGTCATTTTGGTTTGGACAAAACCTTAGAGCAGGTATCAAGGTTTTATTTTTGGCCCAAGATGCAGGTAGAGGTAAGAAGATTTGTGGAGCATTGTCCTATTTGTCAAAGGGAAAGAGGTGTTTCAACCAATGTTGGTTTGTATCAGCCTTTACCGATACCTACTAGGCCTTGGGAAAGCCTTAGTATGGATTTTGTACTTGGATTTCCCAAAACTCCTAGCGGGTTTGATAGTGTCTTTGTAATTGTTGATAGGTTCAGTAAGATGGCTCATTTTGTGTCATGTAAATGCACAAATGATGCATCTCATATTACAGGTCTATTTTTCAAATAAGTTGTAAGGATGCATGGATTACCTCTCAATATTGTCACTAATAGAGATTCCAAGTTTGTTGGTAATTTTTGGAGGACTCACTAGAATAAATTAGGTACCAATCTGTCATTTTCATCACCATACCACCCTTAGACTGATGGGAAAACTAAGGTGGTTAATAGATCCCTTGGCAATCTCCTTGGATGCCTTACCAAGCAGCATGGACAAAGTTGGGATTTAGTGATTGGACAAGCTAAATATGCATAGAATGATTCAGTTAATAGGAGCACAGGGAGAAGTCCATTTGAGGTTGTGTATGGCCTACACCCCAGGGGGATACTTGAACTCAAATATCTTGGAGGCATGGACAAAAGGAGTTCCCACGGAGAAGATTTTGCTATCACCATGAAGGAGATTCATGAACAAGTTAAGGCTTCACTTCCACAAAGTGCTGATAAATATAAACTCATAGCAAATGTTAAGAGGAGAGATGTTCAGTTCAAAGTAGGGGATTTGGTGATGGCTTACCTAAGGAAAGAAAGGTTACCTAAAGGCCAACCCTCTAAACTACTCATGAAGAAGATAGGTCCCCTCTAGGTGGTTCATAATTTTGGCAAGAATGCATATGAAGTCGAACTTCCAACAAACTTGGGAATATCTCCCATCTTCAATGTATGTGATTTGACAGCCTTCAAAGGATCTTTGACAGATGCAGCACCTGATTCATCTCTTGAGGAAGAGGATGTAGAGTGGACGAAGGATCTACTGCCTAGCAAGCCATTGGAATTGGAGTGCATTCTTGACTCCAAGGTGATCAAACAAACAAGGAAAGGTGTGTACACAGACTATCTGGTCAAATGGAAGGGGCTTCCTAAGTCCGAAGCTACTTGGATGAGTGAAATTTATATCCTCAAGCATGGAACCACAATCAACTGGTTGGCAACTCAAGGGACTTGAGTTTTCTTGTCCAGGGGAGTATGGTGCAGGGGCACTAGGACATGTGTCTACTTCATTTTTACATGTGTCTACATCATTTTAATTCCTATTGATTAGGCCTAGGCAGTGTAATAAGCCTTAAGACCCAAGGTGTGTCAAATTGGTCAAAGGCATTGTATGGGAATTTTATATGTATTTTTTGTTTTTAGGGGTCTGCAATATGTGGTAGGTTCATTCTTGACCTTTGGTGTGAAGGCAAGACCGAATTGTAGAAAGTTGACAAAAGTTGCAAAGTTGCAAAGTTGCATTATTGTCTTAAGCAACTTTTCTTGCAAGATTTTGAAATGTGGTTATTTTAGTTGGTTGATATTATGCATTGGAGGTAGTTGTAGGAGTTCCTTGGTGTGATATAAGCCTATAGGAATGATGCCTACTGGTTAGAAAGATAATATTGAATGAATTTCTTGTCTTCAAAGCAAACAATTATTGTGATTTCCTGCATTTTTCTTGAGTTTTCCGTTCTTGCATAATTCCTTGTGAATGGTGGCATAAATTAAACATTTGGAAAGTTTTAGCAAAGGTTCAGAGTCCATTTGGATTTTATTTGAGGTCTTGAAGCCTTCGGGTTTGGAAGAGAGTGAATTTTCTATCCCACTGACCTGACAAAACCCTCAAAACCAAGGTTTGGATGCAAACAGTGACACAAATCAACATCTCTCTATGGGAGAGATTTGAAACCTAGGAGGATGTTGATTTGACATGTATAATAGATGTTCTTGGTGGTTTTGGAGACAATAAGTACCATTTGTCTTTCCTAAGATGATGCCCTTGGCTTGACATCACTCATTTGGCAAGCCTGTGCAGTAGGAAAAGAGGGTGGAAACCTTGAACAATAGATTGAAGGATGGTAAAACTTGGAATGAGAAGGACCCTTGAACAAGTTAATACCCTTGGAAAGTGTTGTCCTTTCATTATTTTGTGACTGGTTAAGATTTCGAGAGCTTAAACCCCAATACCGGCTAGAAGAGGCTAAATAGGGTTAGTAGGGTTCACCCATCCATACTCAAACCCAGATGCAAAAGTTTGGATCTTGTATAATGCCCAAAAGGGTATTTGAATATAAAATTTATTTAGGTGGTTGTTTAGGTATGATGTGAGACAAATCAAGAAAAGTACAAATGGAGGGCTAATTGTTTATAGCCCTATTTTCTAGGTCCAAAAGGGGAAAAGATACAAAAGGCTAGTAAACACCCATCTAAGGGGTCAAGATAAGTGAAAATTCCATATAACACATGTGTAAACACTCACATAGGTTAGATTCCACCTTTTGTGTAAAGATCATGTTGCTTGGGGTTTGGGGTTGTTAGGTGTCCTTGGTTGAAGGGTTGGAACCTTAGGGGTAGGAAACTCCTTGTCAGTTGTGAGTTGTTTTGAGTGAAGAGATCCTTGGGAAGGATCTAGGGAAAGCTCTTGAAATGTTGAGAAGGTTAAAGACATTGGTCCATTGGGTGATACCAAGTGGAGACCCTTCTTTTGAGTAAAAACCAAGAAAGTGATATAACATCCCAAACCCTCTACATCAAATATGCAAATAACTATTCACAACTTAATACTCATTTGATCCAACTTTCATCTCTACATTATAACACATCTAGGCCTCTATATCACCTTAAATTTGCATCATATTCACACACCATTCTTGTACACTTCATATCCATACACACCACACACACTTCTTAACACAACTGGTCTATCCTTTATATACCAACTGGATCATTAATAACCTCTATTATGTCAACTTAAATATGTAGTGTGTATATGTACCATCAACCTAAAACATTAAATGTTAAAACCAAAAGAGATGTGTGAAGACAACATTGCGACACAACTTCCAAATATCTCCAAAAGGGTTCTACACACAACCATATAAACCAAAGACATGCAAGTTGGCTCATATCAATTTATTTCACCCAAACATTTAATCCAGACCCAAAAATATGATACATGTAACGCCCCATCAGGAAACCCCAAAGGGATTAAACTAAACACTAGAAAAGAGTGCAAGTAATTTTATTTTTATTTTTTAACTTAATAAGTTTAATGTACAATGAGTTTACATAAGTTTAGATTACACAACGGAAGACTTAACACCTACAGGGTTTCCCAACTTGGTTAACTTGGCTACCACTAACATTACTTAACATTAATTTAGCCAATTAAGTTAATTAAACTTAATAACATCATTACACTAAATCAATGGTTGATTCATTCAATAGAATAAAATATCAATAACATGTTTGTGTTCATTTATTAGCAATCTAACCATTTCATTGTATCCAATTTTCAAATAAAACATATGCATTACAATAAATTTCCATACATACATTGTTTACATCAAAGATAATAATTACATTGCATCTAACTAAATCATATAAAGTTATAATACAATTTACATCTTGCCATGAAGGCATACAATATAATAAATACAACTGACCATGAAGGGTCCAAGATATACAAAGAATGATCCATAACAAATGGGATCCAACTGGATAACAAAACGCTCGAATCCAAGTGCAACTAGAACACCTGTGAAGCCAACTCTGTAAGATGGAACGAACACACACTCGATGGAAAGTGGCACTACCACCCGACCATGTGGCTCCAAAAAGAACCACCCCACCGTGCTAAGAGATAGGAATAAGACCCACTAGCAACCTATACGTATGCGCACACACATGGTCGAACTCACAACATCAGAATGACTCACAAGAAGTAAACTCGCAGAACATGACTCCACATTAAATCAGGTGAAATCAACAAGACTACACACTAGTGACCATAAGGGAAGAGTGTCATCACATAGCTTGGTATGGTTATCCTAGCAGGCCTCCATAGGTCCCGACCCCCATCATGGGTTATCTTGGTAACCTCTCTCGAACCCTCGACCCCATCCAAGTCTCATGTGGACCCAAACAATCCTTTCGTGAGGACAAGGTTGTTGGTTTGCCATTCCAGGTCTTCTCGCTGCATCCTAAGTCTATACTAGCACTCAACCATGAGTGAGGCATAATTATCATATTTAGTGTTTCATCTACCAAGCCCCTAAATATGATTAAATCATCACTTACTTAAGAAAACTTTCGATGGGTTACCCTGCAACCACTTTGGGTGCGACCCCCAATCAAAATCCACTCTCCCATATGACACTTAACCAAAAGTCACATGAACTCCCAAAACCAAGGTATACACATGAAAGAGTACACAAAGTTCAATACAGTAGAAAACCATTTGGCCAAAATCAACCCTCCCATAAGGTTAACCAACTGACAAATCATTGACACGAGAAATGCACAACCATGAAAACCACCATATGACCACATTTAATAAACTGGCCAAAGACTTACAGTTTTGAAAATAAATGCGAATATAGTAATTAAACACACACAACTTCACTTATCTTAAAATGACAATAATTTTCTATTTCGTTAAAAATACATGTCGACCAAGGTTCTCTATTTCTCCTATAATTCAAATTACACCATATAAATAAATAATCATTTCCATTTTTAAAAAAATAAAAATATCTATTCTAAATTTTTCCAAATTTAAATATATTTTTCTCAAATTTCTGAGTCTGTATACCTAAGGGGGGATTGTTTTAATCCCAACCATGGAGTCGTGGGATCCACGGCTCCCCAAAAAACCCCCACATAAAAAAAAAAATATGAGAATTTTTTTGAGAAATTTTCCAGAATTCATTATAATTTTTTTTAAAAAACAATAAACTCCAAAACATATAAACTCATAAAATTTTCTGAGAAAATAACAGAGAATGCATTTTTTTTGAAATTTTTTGGGAGAATAACAGGTTGCCTGGGAGATTTTTTTTTAAAACCAAATAACCCCAATTTGGGAAGAATTTAACAGGGAATAACAAACTCCTTATCAAATTACAATTTATCAATATAATTTGTTTCTCCTTTGCAAATTTGAACACAACAAAATATGAAATTTGCCAAATAAAACACATGAACAGCTGAACCATATTTTAATTCTTTTTCTGTGAAATCAATTTTTCTCACACAAATCTAAAATTGATAGGAAAATGGAAATGACACAATAAAAGATTCAAATTCCAAATTAAATTCAAGCCCTTCCTCTTCCAACAAGAATCTTTAATTAACTTGCAACACAAAAATTTCAAAAACAAAACACAAAGATTTTTCAAATCAAATGATTTAAAAAAAAACCGAGAGGTATTAAACAAGAATCCAACCTCAATATGCAATCCCGGAAGTAGTTTGAGAAGAGCCCAACCTTTGAAGAATTTCTTCAAACAAAGGTGCAAGAAATCTTTCCTTCCAAAAACTCCTCTCCTCATTCCCGTGAATCCCCAGATAAATAGAAAAATTTAACTTAAAATCTTTTCTAGGTTAAAAATTTTCCCAACCAATCAAAATTTTCTCCTAAAGTGCATTTCTAAAAAAATTGCCTTTTTCTCCTCAATTTCATTTTCTCAAATAAATAAAAACTTAAAATTCTATTTCAAAAGTCGATGAGGGAATTTATTTCTTTTTCCAAACTCTATTAACTATTCAAAGAGATGCATATACATGATTTAATTTTGCCAATTTATAATATGAATTAATCAATCTCTATTTTAATGCATAGAACAAATTGATTAAACCATCTATAATACTAAGGGGTCTAATTTAACTATTATCCATTTATATAAATAAACAAATAAAACACATTAACTAATAAAACACTTTACTATTTAATAGTTAATTTTACAAACACAAAACACGCAACTCAAGAAAACCAAATAAGCACATGACCCGCATACTAGACATAGGTAACTGACGAATGACTGACGATGCTCACTTTGAGCAAGGCTAGGGTTAACAAGTAGGGCCTTACAACTATCTCCTCCACTTCCATCGGGTCAATAAGGTATGCTCAGACCTATGAAGCCAAGTGGAGACGATACCTTGTACCTACATGGTACTTGTACTTGCAATTCCCTGCATCAATGAGCCACATATGCATATATATACAACCATAGAAAACAAAATGGTGAAGGAGAATCGTGACGTTCCCTGTCTCACTGAAGTGAGTGAAGGAAAATCATCTCCTCTCACCCCATACACTTACAAACATGAAACATGTACATAACACATCGCATGTATAAAGTAATTGTGTCAGTCCATGTCAGTAATCCAATAAAATAAAATTTAACCATCATTAAGGGAAATAATGTGTAAACAACATACACTAAAACTTTAAATCAAAGTATAACACCTCATCGCATAAATTCTAAGTAAAATATCACAATATAATGTATCCACTGAAAAAGTCAACTGAAATCAAACATGAGTCTAAAAAGTTTGATCGAGAAAGGGGTACCACAATACATGAACTACTACAAAATAAGCACAACGTGCTAGGGACATAATCCAATGATCCACAACATCCTTGTAGTAATAGCAAGATGAGGAATGTAGAACACTACTCTGCAACATCCTAAAATCATGCAAACTCTAAAGATAGGCATAGATAACTCTCATAGTAAACATCTATCCATTAGAAAATTGAGATATAATAATATCAATCTACCATTACCATTCTACTCCAACTTACAAATCAATCTAATACATATCTGATACACCTAGACCAAGACATCGTTCACCATAATAGTCACCAGAGATAGCCACATAGTTTTTAGACCAAGCAAAAAAGACATCAATCCTTCAGAAGCACAACATACCATCATTATATACCACCCATAACACTTACAGTTAGTTTCCAAATTATAAACATCATATCTACATCATACTACACATACCCTACATTTTACTCTGCAACCTATCACTTACAGGTAAACATCCAAGTTCAACCAGAATATTGTTCGACCATACATATCTGCAACATGTCACTTCTAGACCAACATCCAGACCATAAACAAGCCAACAACTGAATCAGTGATATACTCCATACATCTCTACATTATATTACTTTCAGACCAACATCTGTATTGAAAAAAAGTACCACCAATAGGCACCAACAAGTTTGACATCAATGACAACAAAGACTCATATGTGCAACAATTACCACAATTATCCTTGTCTGTCTTGCTCACTAGCAGTGAATTTGGATTGCAATTGTGCTTACTACTGTTTTTATTACAAAAGTTAATTGTGACATATTTTTCATTTTCTTTGTAGGCCCCTATAGAGAATGCATGCCAAAAGAAAAACAAACATGATGAAATTAAATAGGGTCTTTTAATTTATATGGACCTCCTTTAACACTATTTAATGTTCGAATCTACTTTATATGCATGTTTGTGAGTGTTACAAATTTTGTGACACGTGATTATTCTAGGATTGACATGCACCTAAAAAATGGGGCAAAACGTTATGGGAAATTTATATATCCATACCATTTCTCATCTATTTATGTGTCCATGTTAGGAGAGTGTCTTAGTATATGTATATATTGATAAATGAAAATATTATACAAAGTTGAACTCTTTCCTTGAACTTTACCTATATATATGCACACTTTCCTTAAATTTTTTTGAACCTCTTCCTTACTTATAAATATTGTGATACATTCATTCAAACTATGCATTAATTATGATCACTTGTGCACTTACTCCCATGCATCCATTGGGAACCTTGACATAATGATTTCCATGTCCTAAGTAATTTTTATAGATGTGAGCTTGACCCCACATTAGTGGACTTGACCCCTAAAATTTTAAAATTCAAATTCAAAATTTGGTTTACTCCTACTTAAGACTATCTAATCATGTTTTGTTTGATTTATTAATATTTCCTTATATCAAAAGGTATTAAATTGTATTATTTTCACATCTCTTCATATTCCAAGCTTTATTCACTCGTCATTCACACCTAAGCAAGGAAACACTTCAATTTGGCACTCTAAAAATGAATCTATGTTTGCACATTCATTTGAGGGCATTGCACACTTCAAATGCTTGCTTGTGTTGTGCACCTCAACTCCTTCCAACATAGCTCTAGCTGGTTCCTTCATTCTTTTTTGTTGTTGCGACCTCCTTGAACCTGTACCTTCCTCTTTCCCTTCACCTTCACTTTTTGAACTACAAGTCCACAGGCACCATTTCCATGAGATTTCACTTCCCTCTCCCTCAAGTAAAGCTCCAGTGAATCCCAACCAATTGCGGCCTCTATGCAATGCTCATCATGATCAACCCCAAAAGACCAACAGATGAATGGCACCAACTCCCACAATTCATGTATGTTATCAATGTCAAGACCTTCTTTAGCATCAAAGCCCACTTCAGGCATGGCCATTTCAAGAAATTCCATCAACCCACACAACTACTCATCCTCAACACATCTCCTCATAACCTACACTAGAACATCCTTCTTTTCACCTAAGTCTAACCCCTGTCCCATCACCATGGTCAAAACACCAACATTCATGCGACATGATCTTCAAAAAGCACTCACCTGGAATGGTTTCTACTATCTGTACAAAAGCCTCATCTCCATACTTGAAAATGTGTTTGATCCTTTTAGCAGTGACATCACCTATAAATGCCAATTGTTGCTTGGATTAAAGATTGCTTCCATTCTTACTGACACCTTGACAACTACAACACCAGGACAAACCACAAATGGGCCCAATCTCTTTTAAATAAAGGTCCCATCACCATCCCTACATTCTGAACTTGTTGAGTAATTATGACATTCAAATAACAAATTATACACCCCTTCCCACATCAGCGTCCACGAGATCTCTGAAATCTTCCACATGAATTTCATCCATTTCATCAAATGATTTCGTGTACTTGGAAAGTACATTTGCCACTTCATTATCCTCCCTTCTCACATGTGAAATGCAGTAATTATTGATTTTTTTTTAAATATTTGAAATAGTGAAAATAAATTTATTTATATGACAAACTTGGGCTTCACCTTTAATTATTGCATTAATAATTATTTGGGAGTCACCTTCAAAGTGTAAGTGATGCTCTGCAAAAAGGATTAGAAAATCTGTTTGATGGCAACACACACAAGAGCACAAGAAACAAACGTTAGTGTTAGCAACAAAAGATTATCCTAAACAGGCATATCAAGAGAGATATTAAGCATGAAATAGAAAGCATATAAACATAAAATGAAATAGCTAATCAAGATGCTCATAGTTGCTCCTCCCTTGTTCCTCTCCTCTCCAAGTCCCAAATGAGTGTAGCTCTCAGCTTTTAGCACTAGCCATGGATGCCATATGGAGATTCAAGATAGTTGAATATGATAAGCAAATACTATGCAAGAGTAGATAGTGATACTATGAAAAAGCTCTATGCTAATGCCAGTATAACAACAATACTCTAAATGCTTCCCCTTTTGCTTGAGGAGAAGGGTTCTATTTATAGAAGAAATGGGGAAATGAAGGGTTAAGATTGAATGGTTTAATCAAGGGCCAAGTTTGAAAGTTGGGGATCCATGTGCACAATTGGCACCAATAAAATGGTGACAAGTGTCAACATAGGATTGGGTTGAGAGAAGAGGTTGGAGGCATTAAGGCCTGAGAAGACCTCATGGTTATCTAGAAGGTAAGGGTCAAGTCTAAATTAAGATTACCCATTGGATTAAGAGTTAATCCAAGGATAAACCTTTGTGCAAATGTTTAAGAGATAATCATGGTCAAAGCATTAAAGGCTTGATGAGACCTTTGGGTTGGGTAGAGGTTGAGTCAAAACAAATGTTTTAACCATGTGGGAGGGTTGAATTAACCATTAATGGTTATTGGAGACTTTGGGGATTAAGTGGTTGAAGGTTGAAAGCTTTCAAAGGTTATCCAAGACTTTGAGCCATTTAGTGGTTGAAGGTTGAAGGTTGGAAGCTTTCAAAGGTTATCCAAGACTTTGAGCCATTTAGTGGTTGAAGGTTGGAAGCTTTCAAAGGTTATCCAAGACTTTGAGGGTTAATTTGTTGAACACACAAAGCATTAATTGCTTTTCAAAGACTTTGGAGTCTTTGAGAAGTGACTCCAATTTGCTTAGGAATGTGACAATATTTAGGGGATGGATTAGGCTAATTAGGAAGGGTTTAGAAGAATCTAGAAGGGGTTTAGGCATACAAGTGGATTTTGTAGGAAAATGCAAGTGGAAGAAATTTTGGTATTTTCAATTAAAATAAAATCATTTATTTCAATTAAATGGTGTAAGTTGCATTTGGATAAATATTCAAATAAATATTAATTTATTTAAATGAGAAAAATGAAGATAAAACATTAAAATGCTTGAAGACTTTGAGGGAAACCATTAAAGGCTTGAAGACTTTAAGGAAAACCATTAAAGTCTTAAGAAGATTATAGAAGGAAGCCATCAAGTTTGAAGACTTTAAAGCCATCAAGTTTGACTACTTTAAGGGAAACCATTAAAGGTTTCAAGTGGGTGAGGATAAATAGGATTTTAAATAAATAATTTATTTAAAATAGTTGTGCAACTTGCTTTTGTAGGAAAATACAAGTGGGTGGAGGATAAAGGTGATTTAAATAAATGTTAATTTATTTAAAATAATTGTGCAATTTGCATTTGTAGGAAAATGCAAGTGGGTGGAGGATAAAGGTGATTTAAATAAATGATTTATTTATTTAAATGTGAGAGGTGGGATTTTGGGGGATTTAAATAAATATTAATTTATTTAAATGTGAGAGAAGATTTAATTAAATAAATATGATTTATTTATTTAATTAATGGTATGAATTTGGTTAAGTGAATTAAATCAAATAAATTGAATAATTTATTTAATTAATAGGAGAATAGGGTTAAGATGAATTAATTAAATATTAATTTAATTAATTATTAATTGATGGTTAAATAATCAAATAAATACTAAGTATTCATTTAATTAAGTGGACAGATTTATGTGACTACATTTGCCCCTCTTTGAGACGGTGCGGTTTATCGCATCGTTTCAAAGAAAGAAAAATAGGTGTGAAGAAATGCCCCATAAAATGTAAATTTAATGGGTGGTATGCCCCCTCGAGGGATGGGCCGAATTTTTTTGAAAAATCAGGCGATCTCTCGAAAAAGAATGAAAAGCGGAGGGGAGGTAGAATAGAAGAAATTAGAACTAATGATGAAAGAATGGGAGAAAATGGAGTGAATATGAAGAAACAACAAGCCAACGAGTACCCTGAGGTCATGCAAGAGATACATAGCAGATGTAGTGTGGGGTGTGGATTGATGCTATACAATTGATCAAAATTGGTTGGACAATCTGGTGCAATCGGTTTAATTGCCCCGGTCAAGTCAAAGCGTGACAGTTGATGTCAGTTGGTCGCTTGGACATGATAAAGTCTGAGTAAGTGAATCAAAGTGACCTGATGTGACTTAGACAATTGATGTAATTGCCCGATGAAGTCAAGGTATATGAAGCAAAATACTCGTTGAGACGTAGACAATTGATGTAATTGTCTGTTGGATTGTGTTTGATTGGTTTGATCAATTGATAATGTGTGTGTGATGGATGGTTGTGGGGAATCATGGCAGCCCCGTTGAGACTAGGTCATTATGATAAATGCCTGATGTAGTCTAGGATTACCATAATCGATTACCTGTTGAGACCCGAAGATACTTGATCAGAGTATCTGTTGATAGTCTAGGTGTGTGTGAGACGATGTATCTGTGCAGATAGAGTAACTTTCTTGACTTATTGGATGACTTAGGATAGGAAACACAATCCCTCCTAGTTAGAGATGGATGGTGATGAACGTGGCTTGATTAGGCTGATTGGGACACGATGTAGGGTATGTGATGCTGATTATTGAGATGGGGAGGGTGGGGGGGGTTCAATGTTAGATAGAAGAAATGGAGGACCTATTACATTCCTATGGAAGAAGAGGAAAATAGAGTATCCATTGTCATTACTATGTATGAATGATATGCAGCTATTTATGAATGTATGGATGGATGGAATGCAACGGAATGCAATATATACAAATGAGATGGAATGATGATCCATGGTGCATTATTTTTCATCATTGAGCTTTAAAATGTTGTAAGAAAATACAAGCAACTTGACATAAAGATTCAAGATGACCAGAGTCTTTCTTACATGGATTTTGATATAGCAAGTTAATACAAGCAACTTGATATAATGGATCAAGTTGACCTGAGTATTGCTTGCGGAACAGATAAGGATTATCTCCTTTCATGCATGACTTGGATCGTCCTCCTTGATCTTAGGCTGATCATATCCTGAGACAAGTGCATACCGTACTAAGAAATAAAAACCTTTATCCAAATTGGATGAGGAGGAACCAAAGAATGAGCATTGTACCTGTAAACAAACAATATATACATAAAGAATAAAGAATATGGATCCTTGGTAATGGTTCATGCTCATATGGTCGAGATATACGCTGTAGTCAGCAAGCCGTAGTGATCTATGACTGCATTTGGCATAAGATTACGTAGCTTGGTGAACTTCCCACGTAGACACCATTAGTACATGCCCCAGTACTTCATCGGAAATAATGCGCAAACGATACAAAACAATGCTGAAAGATCCTAATACAAATAAACAAATGAATTACTCACGAATCAACCAAGCATTTGATAGCTTAACATAATTTTCTTGTCAAAGAAAATGTCATCTTGTCTTTGTTTTGGTAAGGAAGGATGCATCCTTGTTTAAAGACAGGTTTGGATTTGTTAATGTCGATTGTGTGGTCGAGTGATAAGTGGTCATTTGTGTGAGTATTTTGTATCTGATCGGATGAATATGTACAAGGTGTTGTCATGTTTTTTGGGTGATTTTCGATGGTTTTTCGATGTTTTTGGATTTTGTGTAATAGTTTTTGAATGTTTGTGGATTTTGTGAGTCATTTTTGAATGTTTTTGGATTTTGTATTGTTTGTGAATGTTTTTGATATTTTCTGGGACATTTTTGAATGTTTTTGATATTTTTGATGATTGCCTGAATGAAGAGCGTAATGACACATAAGACAATGTAGAATCCACTTCCATCAATAGGTTAAGGGTATTGCCCCCAGTTTTTAGACCTGACTATGAAAAGGTGGGATGCTAGACGCATGGAGTACTTTCTTAATGATAGATGAATAACAAGCCATGGCTTTGGATGGATGGATGTATGTATGAAGTAAATGTGATCGCAACAAGTCTGAAAAGATAATGGAGCCATAGCCCTTACGAGTGGCGCCTATTTGCCAGGTTTTCACCATCGCACTTACCCAAGGTGCCACTGGAGTGGTTGTTCACCGTTTGGATGCATGATTTTTCTTTACTTTTTTTTGTTTTGAATGGTTTTGTATTTTCTTTAGGACATTTTCTGAATGTTTTTGGTATTTTCTGGTATGCAGGGGAGCCTGATGCTCTGTACAGCTTAGGTATAAAACCGTTTGAGGTGCATGCTGTTAATTGGATCTGCAAGCGGTTCTCCTTCTGATGTAGCCAACTGATATGCCCCGGACCCAAATACAGCAGTGACAATATATGGGCCCAGCCAGTTTGATTCAAACTTGCCTTGATGTTCTCTGTTTGGTTGGTTTCGAGGATTTTCTCGAAGAACAAGATCACCTACCTCAAATGTACGAGGTCTAACTCGGTGATTGTAGCTTCTACTCATGCGCTGCTGATAGGCTTTGAGATGATTGTATGCAGCTTGTCGCTTCTCATCTAGTAACTCTAAGTCCTGAAGGCGTGAGACTCTGTATGCGTCATCATCAATGAGATTGTGCAAGCAAACCCTTAATGATGGTATCTCAACCTCAATAGGCAAGATAGCTTCTGCACCATAGACCAATGAATAAGGAGTTGCACCTGTAGGGGTTCGAATGCTAGTTCGATATGCCCATAGCGCTGGATTCAATTGAACATGCCAATCACGACCGGCATCATTGACTGTCTTCTTTAGGATCCTCAATATGTTTTTATTGGATGCTTCGGCCTGACCATTGCCTTGTGGGTAATAGGGAGTGGAAAAGCGGTGTTGGATATGAAATTTCTCACAAAGCTCACGGACATCCTGATTTTTGAAAGGAAGACCGTTATCTGTGATAATGGACATGGGCACACCATACCGGCAGATGATGTAATTGAGGATGAATGAGGCAATCTGCTTGCCGGTGACTTGGGTAAGTGGAACAGCTTCGATCCACTTGGTGAAATATTCGGTGGCGGTAATAATGAATTTATGGCCATTGGATGAAGATGGATGGATTTTACCCACAAGGTCAAGGCCCCATTGACAAAAAGGCCATGGTGTTGTGATTGGTTGTAGTTCCTGTGCTGGTGCATGTATCAGGTCGCCATGAACTTGACATTTTTTGCACTTCCTAACAAAGTAGTAGGAATCCTTTTCCATAGATGGCCAATAGTATCCAGCTCGCATGAGTTTCTTGGCTAGTGACGGACCACTTGAGTGAGTCCCGCAAATTCCTTCATGTACCTCTTCCAAAGCCTTTGTTATCTCACCTTGTTCTAGACATCGAAGGAGAGTACCATCAAGACCGCGTCGATATAGGGTTTCGGCAATAATGGTATATCGAGCAGTTTGGCGAATGAAGGTTTTTCGTTGGTTATTTGATTGGTTAGGAGGAAGGGTGTGATCACAAAGATAGGTGTAGAACTCACCGTACCATGGGGATTCAGAACCAACAAGGCAACATATCATTTCAGATTCGGGGATATCATAAGCGGGGATCCAAAGTTGTTCTACCAAGAACTCGTAGTGTGTTGAATTCTGTGGAAGATCTAGTAGAGATGCGATGGTAGCCATGGCGTCAGCAGCTCGATTCTGATCTCTTGGTATCTGCTCAAAAGTGATAGTAGTAAATGATGTCTTTAGAGTGTCCACCATTTGCTTATATGGCATGAGTTTATCATCTTTGGTCTGATATTCATCTGTTGCTTGTCGAATGACTAGTTGGGAATCGCCATATACTTGAAGTTCTTGTAATTTCCATTGTACGGCTAACCTGAGTCCTGTGATCAAGGCCTCATACTCTGCTATGTTGTTTGTGCATGGAAATGTGAGCCTGTAAGACTTTGGGATGCTATCACCTTGAGGTGTGATAAACAGAATGCCTGCCCCCGAGCCGTGCCTAGTGTATGAACCATCAAAATATAGTTTCCATGGTTGTGCTTCTGTGATCATGAATATCTCTTCATCTGGAAAATTTGAAATGAGAGGATGATCGCCTATGAGTGGTGCATCGGCCAATTGATCTGCAATGACCTGACCTTTGATAGCTTTACGGTCCACATACTCGATGTCGAATTCACTTAGAATCATTACCCATTTAGCTAAGCGACCTGTCAATGCTGCTTTGTTAAGTAAATACTTGAGTGGATCAATCTTTGCAATGAGTTGTACCTTGTGTGTTAATAGATAGTGCCGCAATTTAGTGGCTGCCAGGATTACTGCTAGGCAAGCTCGCTCAATAGGTGTGTAATTGAGTTCATAGCCAACCAGTGTACGAGAGATGTAGTATACAGCACACTCTTTGCCTTCTGCATTATGTTGTGCCAGTAATACACCTAATGTTGTACTTGTCGCTGAGATATAAAGTAACAACGGTCTACTTGGATCTGGTGGCATCAACAATGGTGGATTCATGAGATAGTCTTTAAGGGCCTGAAATGCTTGCTGGCATCGGGCATCCCACTGAAAGCGGATGTTCTTGTGTAGCAGGTGTGTGAATGGGTGACACTTATCAGCCAATTGTGCAATGAATCTGCGGATGGATTGAAGCCGTCCTTGTAGTGTCCTTAGCTGACTGATATTCCTTGGAGGTGGCATGTCCATGATTGCCTTAACCTTTGCTGGATCGACCTCAATACCTTTGCTTGAGACAATGTATCCTAGAAGCTTCCCGGAGGTCACTCCGAAGACACATTTCTTTGGGTTGAGTCGAACATGGTATTGTTCCAGTCTATCAAAGATTTGATCTAAGATATGGAGATGTCCTTCTCTTGTGAGTGATTTTGCTAGTAAATCATCCACATAATCTTCCATCATAGTATGCATCATGTGATGGAAGATGGTGGTCATTTCTCTTTGATAGGTCGCTCCTGCATTCTTTAGACCAAAAGGCATTACATTCCAGCAATATGTGCCCCATGGACATGTGAAAGCTGTCTTATGTTGATCTTCTGGTGCGATCTTTATTTGATTATATCCTGAAAATCCATCCATGAGTGAAAGCATCGCATGTCCTGCTGTTAGATCCACTATGATGTCAATATTTGGTAGGGGGAAATCATCCTTAGGACATGCCTTATTCAGATCTTTGAAGTCTGTACAAATGCGGATGCCCCCTTTTGGTTTGCCAACTGGTACAATGTTGGAGATCCATTCTGCATAATCAATTGGTCTAATGAAACCAACATCCAGGAGTTTCTTGAGTTCTGTTTTGACTAGCACGGCAATCTGAGGATGCATCTTACGAAGCTTCTGCTTGACAGGTTTGGCTCCTTTTGCTACTGTGAGATGATGCATGACTAAATCAGGATCAAGCCCAGGCATGTCTGCATATGACCATGCAAAGTTGATCTGACGCTTCTGGAAGAACTCTATAAATTTAGGTTGTTCCTCTGGAGTGAGAAGAGATGCCAGATGTATGATATGAGGGTTTTCAGGAGTCCCCACATTGTATTCTTTGGTTTCCTCGATAAGAATCGTTGATCGTTCCTGTTGTGTACTAGCAGGGAGAATGTCAAACCCTTCATCCTCAAGTGCCTCAGAGAGGTTTTCACCGTTGGATACGCTCTTTCTTTTTACTTTTGTTGGATCAAACAGTGCCACAGTGTGGTTTTCACTGGAAGATCCATGTTTTAATGTTATATTTTTGCAGCTGAAGGGTTTGGCATCCGCCCCGAAGTATGCTGCGCTATTAAGTTCAATGGCGAATCCAGCTTTGTGATCCCCGCTTGGTAGATTATCCCTTAATTCCAAAAAGTCAATGATAGCCTCATCGTTTTGGAAGAGGTCAAGACATGGGGGATTTGGTTGGTTCCATTCGATGAGTTCAGGGTGGATAATGGGCATTACTTCATCGATTAAGTTAAGTGCGGGAGATGTATCAGTGAGGGTTAAGACAGTGTGGTGAAGGTCGTTGATGGTACTCTCCCTATCAGAATCCGGTGTAGGATGAGACGTAGGGTCTGTGGAAGATGTTTCCAGCTCAGGTACCCAAGTGGTCTTTATCTGTGCTTCTTCGTAAACAGGAATGTCTTTGCGTGGCGGAGGTGGTGACGTGTCTTCCTCATCTGAAGTGTTAAGTTGTACAGAATCAAATTCCCACTCATGTGAGTCGGTCTCTGAATCACTTTCCAGCATCCGATTGCTATACCATACTGGGATGTCGCTGGAGTTGAACACGGCAGGTGTGATTGGTTTATGTATCTTTGTAGTAATCGGTGCTGCAGGAACTGTGATGGGGATTAAAGGATTTATCACTGGAAGTATTGACAGTGTTGATTTAGTGGCTTCTATTGGAACGGCTGGTGCCATAGATGCTGCTACGGGTTCCAATATAGTTGCTGCTATGAATGGTTTTATTGATGTGATGACTGTTGTGGATGGGATTACTAGTTCGATTGGTGGGATTTTTGGCACTGATGATGGTTGCGGTGGGTTTGTGAGCCTCGATGGGGCAGTGACAATATTGCTTGATGGTGCTTTGATTATGAAAGGTGTCCTCTTTACAGTAGGTGGGCAAAATGGTTTGCTAGGTTTTCCTTTGAATCTGAGTTTAGGAAGGATCTCTTTTTCAAAACCTAGGCCTGTATTACCTTTGGGCTTGAATTCTGGTAGCAGAGGTTCATGTCGTCCTTGTTTGCAGTATCCCAAAGCACTCTGACCATCATATCCCATTCTTTGCATAATGAGGAGGCCTTTGCCATATTGTTCCGTAGGAAGTGTAACTCGCGATATGTCAGTGGTGATGGGATCCTTATAGATCCAGTCCGCTAGGTCCTCATCTTGTGTTTCTTCCTCTTGACTCTTTCCAAGAATGAAAGGCGTTAAGACACATGGAGGCGTGATTAGTGGTTGCTGGAGCAACTGCTGTGGTTTACCATGTGTTCTAGGAGAAGTGGGCATTTGTCCCACACAAAAGAGCTGACTCAAGTTGTATTCTCCAGGACCTTCCTCTGCGATTTTCATCTTAAGCTTTTCTTGCTTGGGTATAGGGGTGTTTGAACTAGCAAGAGAGGCGGGATTTACATATGATGTGGAGGAAATGGCTTCCCTATTATTAGGAACAGTAATTTCTGGTTGATGGCTGATATTATGGCAAAATGCAAAGGGATTTGCATCGCCCAGGATTGTGATCTCTGCACCATTATGTGGGAACTTGATACATTGATGGTAGGTAGATGGAACAGCTTGCATGGCATGTATCCAAGGTCTCCCTAATAATAGATTATATGGCAGAGGAAGGTCCAGAACCTGACAAATGATATGCTTTACCACAGGGCCCACTCGGATTGGTAGTACCACAGCTCCTTTGGATGAACGCTCTGCATCATCATAGGCTTTGATGGTGATCTTCTTACGAGGATCCACTGATTCTATTGCATATCCCAATGCTGTGACCAACTGTAGTGTGCAAATGTTTAGGCCTGCTCCATTATCGATCAAGACTCGCTTGATCCTGTGTTGGTTGACGAAGCCTTCAATGTGGAGTGAGGCGTTATGAGGTTGCTGGAAGGAAGAGTTGTCACTTTCAGAAAAAGTGAGACAAGGTGATGACTTTAGACTTCCAACCATGGCTTGAAATTGGTCCGTATTTAGATTTGCAGGGACTGACGCCTCTTGGAGTGCTTGATCCAGGATAGTTTTATGAGAGGGTGACAGACGCAATAGCTCCAAAATGGATATAAGCACAGGGGTTTTGTCTAATTGTTCCACAAGATTGTACTGCTTTGGATTGGAGGTGGTGCCTTGTGGAGCTGCCTTGATGGTGACCTTGCCACGACGTGTAACAATATTGCAATTTGAGGTGGGATTTTTGAAGGTGATAGTTGCAATTTGTTCACTGGCATCATACAGGTGATTGACAGTGTAGTTATACGTAGCTTGCGTATAATCAGTGGTATCAGGACCTCGTCGGGACGTGGAAGGACCCCTTTGATCTTGTGATGGAAGTGGATTCTTGAACATCTGATGATCATTATTGGTCGTTTTTGGGTCATGCCCTTCAATTTCAATTTCTCCTCGGTCAATAAGATCCTGAATGAGATCTTTCAATCGATGACAATTACTTGTCTTGTGTCCTCTTCCTTGATGGAATTCACAGTGTTCAGTATCTCTCCACCATGCTGGTTTGACTTGAGGCTCATAATTCGATAACTTAGGTAGAGTAATCAAATTCTGAGAAATGAGTTGTCGCATCACTGTTTCAATGGGTTCCCCTAAGGGAGTGTATGTGCGTTTTTGTTTTTGTGGACGAGGTCGTGGTTCATCATGAGATGTGATGCGACCTTGATTAAGAGGAACATTTGTGTTATTTTGAGGTGGAGGATTTTGTCCTGCAAACCGAACCACAGGTTGTGCATTTTGGATAGTCCGAGCATCCACAACTCCATCGTTGACGATATTCTTATTCTTGTTCCAGAAGTTCGGTTTATCGCTATTGAAGCGCGGGCGAGGACCATCTTTTGGTTCATTAAAGATTTTGATCAGTCCTTTTTTGATGAGTGCCCTTTCACATTTTATACCTTTGGTGATCATATCGTTAAAAGAATCTGTATCTTTGACATCCAGGTGAAATTCCATTTCTTCGTTTAAGTTGGAAATGAAAATTTCCACTAGTTCTCGTTCAGGTAACTGAAGAGAACGTCTGCTAGACATTTGGTGCCATCGTTGCAGGAATACTGAGAATAATTCACCTGGTTTTTGTTTGGTGTTGCATAGATCAGCCATGGTGATGTCGCGTTCAATATTATAAGAGTAATGAGATAGGAACTTCTGGATGAGTTCCTCAAATGTTCTTATGCCACCTGGTAGTCGGGAAAACCATGATGTGGTTGTTCCTCCCAAGCTTTGGGGAAAAAGGCACATTAAGTATGTGTCTTCATATGCAACTTCGAGACAAGCGGAATGAAATTCTCGGACATGATCGCGGGGGTCTCCCTTTCCTCTATATTTTTCAAATTTTGGTGTTTCGAACCCGCGTGGAAAGGGTGGCATATAAATATTCCTATCAAATGGATAGGGACAGATGTCGTTAAGTGAGAATTGATTGGTTTTAACACCACTATGAAGTTGTTGGGCGAGATTCTCAACTTGTTGCCGCAACATCTCCATTTCATTAGGAGGAGGAGGTGGTGGGTTACCTCGAGGGATGTTATATCTGATGGGATCTCTACGCCTTTCTTCCTCATGGCGACTTTGTCTTTCTGATGCTTGCCTTAATTGGGCGAGATCAAAGTCAGAGGGGAGTTTGGCTCCTTCTTGAGCAAGTCTTAAAAAGTGAGCATCTGCGTTGCTCCTTAATATTTCATCAAATAATCTGTTAAAATGAGGGTTATGCTGAACCCTTTCAATTGTTGAAGGAGTGGGTGTACTTGGGTTTTCATCATTCCCATTTCCTCCAAGTGCTTCTTGAAATTCATTGAGGTTGTCCTCTTCTTCCTCAATTTCTATTTCTCGTTGCCTTGATCGTGATCGGGTTTGAGCCATTTTGTTTACAAGTTTGTTTTTGAAGTTGATTGAAGATGATGATGAGTGGTGATGAAATGAAAGATTGATTGGTTGGTGATTTGTGTTGTATGGGGATCTCTAGCACTTTAAGGTAGATGTAACCGAAATTCCTTCTTTGATTTGCTTGTTTGTTTGATAAGTTTGGATGTGATAAGGTGCAGAGAAATCTGAGATGTGTTACAGATTTAACTACCTAGCAATGAGAGGATTCACTCATGAACTAGTTTTAACCTCCGTAGATGTGTCTCTTAGGATGAGCTTATCCTAGATGTAGAAACAATCTAAAAAGTGATGTGATGTGTTTGATTTCAAGCAATATCTAAAAGAGAACTTGGGACAAGAACCTCTTAATGTTTTGAGAGTTGGGACGGATTGATGATGAAGTGATGATGTATGAATGAGATGATGGATGTTTTGTTTTCAACTTCAATAAAAACTTTGTGTTACAAATGGAACAAACTCTACTTCTTCCCTTTCAGGAGTTGGTGGCATTTCTCGAGCTGTGTTGTAGGTGATACAGACGTTTTGGGAAGAAGTTGGGATTAATCTTTCCTCCTTGATTTTTGTGATAACTCAAAGCCCTATATTGCATAAAAGCTCTGCGGTTCAATGATTCTGAATCAAACTCGTTTGTTTTTTTCTTGAAGGTATAGACGCATGCGATGTAGAAAGACTCTATGTGAGACAAAAATTTGTCTATTGAGATAGAAGAATTTCCTCCTTTTGATCAAAGCCTTTGAGCTTAGTGGTCTCCTTTTCAAGGTGATATTCTGATGACCCTTCTTCTTTCGCAAGATGTGAAGAATGGTCATAAAAGTTGTGACTCTGTGTTGTTTGCACTTTGTTTTTGATGTTTTTGGTTGTGTTGACAGATGTTGGATGAATACTTTGTTTTTGGAATTGATTTTCTGATTTTTCTTTGACAAGAAAACAAAGCAAGCACACAAACACAAGATTGTAGCCTGAAAGGCACAAATGAGTATGGGTCTAGATCAACCCAATTCTTGGACTTGTTTTTGACCCTTCCTTTAGATGTATTTTAAGATGTATTTCCAAAGCCTGAAGTCGGCTCAATTTGCACTAGGTCTGTAAAACGAACACACTTCAAACACTCTTTATCCCTAAGGTCAAATGGCCAGTTGTGATAAATTTAGCCCACATCTTGATATTTCTTCGACTTTGGTACTACATACCTTATGAATCCCGCCTTGGCAGGTAAGGATGTGATATACTAAGTCTTGCACGAGCATAACAAATAGATGATCCCTATGATGGGGGAGTCACCACTTTTATCAAGCCACAAGTGACTTTTCAAAAAGCTATGTTTCTACTCAAGGAAATATGTATGGTGAGTATCTTGGGAGCAAAACCATCTATGCTCTTGCACTAAATTATATCTCAAATATCCTCAATCAATAGAACGGGTGGGCTACTACTTAAAGGTGTTTAGTCATGTTCGATGTTTTTGGACATAAGTTCATTCTGCAGTGACTCACTTAAGAGCCTTGTAACTGGTGGTGGGGCCCATTTGTCCTTTCGGCCAGTTACACTGTAGGAACAGCTATACCCAAGGCTACAGCTTTCGCTCTCACCTGATTTCTATAGCGGCTCGAAGGATTTACCGCTCGAGGTCGTTCCCAAGAGTATCGATCCCTTGGCAAGCCTCTCTTAAAAAGATAAAATGTGAGTGTTACTAACACTTTTCTCTTGCACCTAGGACCACGAAAGCCAAGGGAGAGGATAGTGTGTGTTAGAAGTAGGACCACTCGACCAACTCTTTGCACAAGTGTGCCAAGCACGAAAAACACTTGTTCTTTTTAATCTATCATTGCAATGTGATCTAACTATTTGGAGATGTTGCTCCAACAATCATGGTGTTCTTTTTAATTTTCAAAGGCAATTGTTTGAGTAAACTAGAATTTGAAAATCCTGGTCAACTTAATGAAAAACACGTTTGCATGAAGTAAAATTGCTTTAAAAATGAGACAAGTTGATTGTGAATTTTATTTGCACCAAAAATGGAAGTGTGGATTGTGAGTTTTATCTTGATGCAAGAAATAAATTTTGCCTTGTTTATTTTAAGCACCAAAACGAAGTTTGTTTCCTAACTTGCAAAAAAAAAAAAAAAAGTTGTTTTTGTGTAAGTTTGTGGTTCTTTTTACCTTGGAACAATGAAATTCTTTTTAAGAGCCCCAAACAAATGTGTGATTCTTTTTTTAAAAGCCCAAATTTGAAATGTGAAGTTAATTTTAAACCAAAATAAAAAGTGAATTCATTTTTAAAACCAACTTCAAAAAACAAGTTAGTAAAAAATATAAATCTACTTTTTAATCTAATTTAAATCTGCACAAAAGAGAAAAATAGTTAGTAAAATCCGCCTATTTGGTGGGCTTCTACAAGCCTAATTTTTTTTTTTTTTTTGGTTACAAGGTGATTTGTACAACGTTTTGTTACAATAGCGCTAGTCTGCGTTTGAACAGAGGCACTATTTAACACAAACGTATTAAAAGAAAGGGAAAGACAGAGAAGGGAAAAGCACTGAAACAGGGGGAATAGCGCCAAAATAATGCCAAACGCACCAAAACAGTGTCAAAATCGCAACCTGTGTGACATTTTCAACATTCAAACATGTTATTGGTTAAAAAAAAAAAAAAAAAATTGATCTTTTTGGTGTTTGGATTCACGTCAGGTTCACCAAATGATGCTCTGCAAAAAGGATTAGAAAATCTGTTTGATGGCAACACACACAAGAGCACAAGAAACAAACGTTAGTGTTAGCAACAAAAGATTATCCTAAACAGGCATATCAAGAGAGATATTAAGCATGAAATAGAAAGCATATAAACATAAAATGAAATAGCTAATCAAGATGCTCATAGTTGCTCCTCCCTTGTTCCTCTCCTCTCCAAGTCCCAAATGAGTGTAGCTCTCAGCTTTTAGCACTAGCCATGGATGCCATATGGAGATTCAAGATAGTTGAATATGATAAGCAAATACTATGCAAGAGTAGATAGTGATACTATGAAAAAGCTCTATGCTAATGCCAGTATAACAACAATACTCTAAATGCTTCCCCTTTTGCTTGAGGAGAAGGGTTCTATTTATAGAAGAAATGGGGAAATGAAGGGTTAAGATTGAATGGTTTAATCAAGGGCCAAGTTTGAAAGTTGGGGATCCATGTGCACAATTGGCACCAATAAAATGGTGACAAGTGTCAACATAGGATTGGGTTGAGAGAAGAGGTTGGAGGCATTAAGGCCTGAGAAGACCTCATGGTTATCTAGAAGGTAAGGGTCAAGTCTAAATTAAGATTACCCATTGGATTAAGAGTTAATCCAAGGATAAACCTTTGTGCAAATGTTTAAGAGATAATCATGGTCAAAGCATTAAAGGCTTGATGAGACCTTTGGGTTGGGTAGAGGTTGAGTCAAAACAAATGTTTTAACCATGTGGGAGGGTTGAATTAACCATTAATGGTTATTGGAGACTTTGGGGATTAAGTGGTTGAAGGTTGAAAGCTTTCAAAGGTTATCCAAGACTTTGAGCCATTTAGTGGTTGAAGGTTGAAGGTTGGAAGCTTTCAAAGGTTATCCAAGACTTTGAGCCATTTAGTGGTTGAAGGTTGGAAGCTTTCAAAGGTTATCCAAGACTTTGAGGGTTAATTTGTTGAACACACAAAGCATTAATTGCTTTTCAAAGACTTTGGAGTCTTTGAGAAGTGACTCCAATTTGCTTAGGAATGTGACAATATTTAGGGGATGGATTAGGCTAATTAGAAAGGGTTTAGAAGAATCTAGAAGGGGTTTAGGCATACAAGTGGATTTTGTAGGAAAATGCAAGTGGAAGAAATTTTGGTATTTTCAATTAAAATAAAATCATTTATTTCAATTAAATGGTGTAAGTTGCATTTGGATAAATATTCAAATAAATATTAATTTATTTAAATGAGAAAAATGAAGATAAAACATTAAAATGCTTGAAGACTTTGAGGGAAACCATTAAAGGCTTGAAGACTTTAAGGAAAACCATTAAAGTCTTAAGAAGATTATAGAAGGAAGCCATCAAGTTTGAAGACTTTAAAGCCATCAAGTTTGACTACTTTAAGGGAAACCATTAAAGGTTTCAAGTGGGTGAGGATAAATAGGATTTTAAATAAATAATTTATTTAAAATAGTTGTGCAACTTGCTTTTGTAGGAAAATACAAGTGGGTGGAGGATAAAGGTGATTTAAATAAATGTTAATTTATTTAAAATAATTGTGCAATTTGCATTTGTAGGAAAATGCAAGTGGGTGGAGGATAAAGGTGATTTAAATAAATGATTTATTTATTTAAATGTGAGAGGTGGGATTTTGGGGGATTTAAATAAATATTAATTTATTTAAATGTGAGAGAAGATTTAATTAAATAAATATGATTTATTTATTTAATTAATGGTATGAATTTGGTTAAGTGAATTAAATCAAATAAATTGAATAATTTATTTAATTAATAGGAGAATAGGGTTAAGATGAATTAATTAAATATTAATTTAATTAATTATTAATTGATGGTTAAATAATCAAATAAATACTAAGTATTCATTTAATTAAGTGGACAGATTTATGTGACTACAGTAAGTTTCAAATCCCCAATTTTATACCCAACCAAATGGGCAACATAGTCGCTTTAGCGTCAGCCACATTGTTTGTTCCCTTTGATAATTTTTGTGCTTCCACCACCAAGACATTCCCCAACCAGTCTCTGATTACAAAACCTGCCCCTAAAACACCTGGATTTCCTTTTGATGCTCCATCAAATTTTATTTTGTACCATCTTTTTTGAGGAGCCACCCCTTTCACTGTACATCTTTGGATCCCAACCAGATTGACTCGGTAAGGCCCATGAATAGGCCTAGACTTTATTTTCAACCAACGTTGTTGAATTTGACTATCTTCTTTTGTAAATACAACCTTCTTAATACGAAGCTATGAAGTAGCTGCTCCAACTACCTCCTCAATGACTTTGTTAATTTTGCTACACACCCTATCTATAGATTTTGATTTATCCTGAAAAAATCCTCCTACTTCTTTCTTTCCAAATCTCCCAGACTATCACGGAAGGGCATATCTTCAAAACACATGAAAATGTTGATTTCCTCCTAAAAATTGGCCACCCAAATAAAACATCCTTCAATAATGTAGGTAATGGTCCATAGCACTCTAATATCTACAATACCGTCATCCAATGTTCATTGACTAGCAAAGTCGTATTTCAACAATAAGTAATCAACATTTTCTTCTGCTTTACCACATAAAACACATTTTGTAGGACCCATAAAACCTATTTTTTTCCTCCTCTATCCCTTGAGAATTATACCTCTGATGACCAACCACACAAAGGCTCCTACCTTGGGAAGACATTCTTTCCCCTAACACAAACTCGTCGCTCGCCCCTTCTCTCTCTCAACCATATCAAGAAATTGATAGCCGATTTTTATTGAGTAATTACCATCTTTTGCTACACACCACACCACCTTATTTTCCTTCTCTACTAAAATAATCTTCCTTACCCTAAAGATATCCTTAACTAAATGCCTATGGTGAACATTCCCCAAAACATTCTCCATTGATTTCCAACCCCATTCCATTATTCCATCAACCAATTTTGGTTCCATGTAATCTCTTACTTTCGACCCCTATTGTAAACAAATAATTCTCCTAACCTCAAATGAATTTCGATCTCGTTCTAAAGCCTCCAACCCTTCCCATGATTCCAACCAAAAATCTTCTTTTCTCCCATCCCCAATTTTCCATGTGATATGCTACGTGACTATTCTTTTACATGAAACTGTAAATTTCTATATAGCTGAGCCTCTTGGAGGATTCCTGATAGTTAAAATCCGTTGATCATCTTGGCTATCTAGGCATTTTTCCCTAAAAAATTTAACCCATAGTTTATTCAAATTCTTGTAAATAAACCAAACTACTTTCACACCCATTGCTTCCTTCATTTTTTGCCAATTCCTCAAGCCTACTCCTCCATCATTCTTTGATCTACAAATTTTATCTCATGCCAAGAGTTGTATCTTGTATTCCATCCTTGCACCATTCCAAAAAATCTTCCTCACCTTTCTCTCAATAACTTTTAAAACCTTGAGTGGGATCTTCAAGTACATCATAGAGTATAAAGGGATTGTCAAAATCATGGATTTCAACATTAATATTCGACCAATCGATGTAAGTCACCTACTCTTCCACCCACCCATCCTTTGCAAACAACAATCAGCCAAACCTTTCCATAAAGAAGAAGAAATCACCCCTCCAAAAAGAGGGATTACAAGATATTTCCCCGACAACCTCCAATGTTCATTCCTATAATTTTGGATATTTCCCTTTGTTTTGGGGTTGAGGTGTTAAAAAAGAAAACTTCAGACTTTCGCCAATTGATTATCTAACCATACAAACGACTATAACTATCTAAAGTGCACTTCATTACCCAAGCTTCTCTGAAAGATGCCTCACCTAATAAAAGAGAAAATCATCAACAAATTCTAAGTGGAAATTTTGATCATACCCCTCGAGCTAATTTAATACCATTCCAGGCCCCATCACTCCTCTTTGAAATCAACTGCCCTAAAGTTTCTGACATAATGATAAAAAAAATGGGGAATTTTAATCCCTTTGCTTGAGCCCTCTTGAATATTCAAAAAAACCTCGAGGACTATCATTCACTAAAACAAAATACTGAGGAGTACAAAAACGCCCCTTGACCCACTCAATCCATCTTTGACAATAACCAAACTTCTACAACACTCTAAACAAAAATACCCTTCTAACCTTATCATATGCCTTTCTAATATCCAAATTGACAATCATCCTATCTATACTTGCAGTTGTAACTGAATTAATATCTTCACAAGCTATTATAATTCCTTCAGGCATTATAATTTCTTCTGGGTGAACTCACAAAGCTGGTTCCCACTTTTTGGTACATCCTGATTTTTGCTGAAATCATACATTTTTTGGAAAATATAATTATTTAAGCTTTAAGAGGTCCCATTTGAAGTAATTAATTGAAGAGAGTTAGATCAAAGGCTCTTAGATCAAAATTTCTTGAATAGAACCTCTCTACTTCTAAATCATACTTGCAATGGAGTCTCCTTTGCATCTATCAAATGCTGATAAAAAACCAACTTTACATTAGCTTTTGAGGGGTCAAATGAATTCATTTAGAAGTTTTATTTTCTTGAGGATTTAGTCCTTATTATAAGCTTTCCAAATAGTATAATTTTTAATATATTTAATTTTATTAATATATTTTTATTTTATTTTTTATGAATGTAGGTTTTTCACCGAACATGAACTTCTTTGTTCAATGCATTGAGAAAAATAGCAAACTAATTCAAAAAAAATTTGAAAAATATCTATGCCCTAGGTATTGATGTCTTCTTTTGAAAAAAAAAAAAAAAACTCAATTTTGATATATATAGAGCAAGTTATGTGTTCAAACATACACCTATATCTAAATTATAATTAGTCGGACTTCAAAACTTAATAAAATAAAAAATATTCAACATATCACTATCAAACCAACTGCATGCCCTGGGTATTGATGTTACAAACCAAAATTTAAAAGAGATGAGTTTTTATCATTTATAGAAAAAAATTTATACATTTTGGGATGCACATCACTCTTAAAAAATGTTGTTTCCTATAAAAAACTACTTTTGAGGGAGATGGAAAAATCAATAAGATTTTATTCAAAAAAAATTGAAAAAAATATATTTAGAATCTACAAAAAGGATGTTACAAATCACTAGTTTACATCATCTTCAAATTCTTAACGATTTAAAAGTTATAGGTGTCGGAAAGTGAAGGTTTTTTGCAAAATGTTCATCTAAGTGTCAAAGTTGGTCAAAAAGTGGGAACCAGTATTGTGAGTTCACCCTTCTACAATAGATCTATTGGGCGAAAAGCCACTTTTCTCTTCAGAGATGACTGAGTCTAATGTTCTTTTCAATCTATTGGCTATTACTTTGGACACAATTTTGTAGACTGTGTTACACAATAAGATGGGCTTGAAATAATTAAAGGATACAACCTCATTTTTCTTGGGAATGAGAGAAATAAAGGTGTTGTTCGAATCTTTCAGCATAAATCTACCAATGCAAGATTTGTCTACAACAAGCCTTGAATCTTTGGCAAATAAATCCAAAAACTTTTGAAAAAAAAAACAAGGAATTCATCTGGGCCAGGAGCTTTGTCATCACCCAGAGTAAAGAGGGCCTCTTTCACTTCCTCTAAAGAGACAAACTTCAATAACATATCATTCTAAGCTTGCATAATGCACTTTGGTATTACATTCCATATGCCAACATTATCATCAATATGTGGATTCTCATCTATCAAAAGACTTTGAAAATATCAAATAACCTCCTCTTGGATACCTTTCTAATCCATCACTAACTCGCCACTTTGATTATGAAGTGAGAAATTTTTGTTGTTAGACAATCTTGCCTTCATGAAGTTGTGAAAGAATTTGGTGTTCTTCTCCCCGTCCTACAACCACATTTCACAAGAGTTTTGTTGCTATAAAATTTCCTCCCTTGACATAATTTCATTATATTTTTTATGCAAACACTTTTCCTCATCAAAATCAACCACAAACATACCTACTTGAATAACTCGATTATGAAGATCCTCTAATTTCCTTTCAATTTAATATTTTTTAGTAAAGATGTCCTTGAACTTCTCTTTGTTCTATTTTTTAAACTCTTTTAAATATTGTAATTTCTTGAAGAAAATAAAGCCCTGATTCCCATAATGAATTGGAGCATTCTTCCACCAGGCTTCAATCAGATCTTTGAAATCATCTGCCCTTAGCCACATCATCTCAAACTTGAAGGGGAATCTAGGAGGTACAAAATCATCTTGTATAATAAGAATGATTGGATAGTAGTCAAAGACATGGAAAGGTAAAATATCTACTTCAACAACCCGAGGCTGCTCAACCCAATCACCAACTAAAAAGAAACAATCTAGCTTTTTGTTATCCCAATTTAAGCTTGTGTCTTAATTGCACTCACAGAGTCCTTGGTCTCGTTTCATTTTTAAGTTGTTTTTAAGAAATATGTTTGGAGGGAGTTTTTGTAAAAAAATTACTCACATATACTCCAACCAAGTTGTTCAAACTTGGGTTTGAACTCATTATCAATGAGAAAAGCTTGAGTGATATAAGGAAAAAACTCCAATCATCATTAAGGAAGCCTTAGTTTTATGTCTCACACAACAATGGCCACCAAGGTTTGTTTTGTTTTGTTTTGACAATAGATTTGTTGATGATAACAATAGATTGAGGTTGTATTTCAATCATAAAGAAGACAAAGATCATGAAAGGGATTATGTTCCTTATTTGTTGCAGTGCTAGGGAATGTAATAAGAATAGTCTCAAATTGTTAGAAAGATAGTGTCAGGGATATTCATAGAGGCAATGTGGAAGATATAGTCCAATACAAGGAGAATGCAGAAATATAGCCATAAAAGCTTCACAGTGAACCTGAGCCTAAGACAAATAACATGCAAATGTCAATCGCGGGTGATGGTGAGCAGATTAATAGTATTCATAGCACCAAATATTTGGACAATGATTTTAAATGAATGAATGTGGGGTTCATTCTCAATGATGAAGATCAATTAACAATCTTAACCTTAAGAGCAGCGAATCAAAGCTTGAAGACCATTTTGAGTGTTCATTGGAAAATATCAGAGTCAGGAATTTCGGTATGACTTTTGGTTTTGAAAGTAATCCTCAAGTAGTTAGTAGAAGTCACGTCTTTCACTGATAAGTTACCTTTTCAATTTAGCATTGGTGAGTTTTGGCAATGAAGGGATTTTGGTATGACATTCGAGGTCGGTGAGACAGTCCGAGTAGCTACCAAAAATCATGTCTCACACCGATAAGTCCTATTTCATTGTAGATTCGATGAGTCTTAGCGAAAAGAGGAATTTCAATGTGAGATTCATTTCGATGGGATGTTCCAAGCATATGGCCAAAGGTATGTTTTATGTCGTGAAGATCATGTTGCTAAGATTGTTATGTGGTCTTGGTGACAAGCGATGGGTTTTGCTATGAATTTGAGTTCGACGAGACAAATTAAGGAGATGGTTGAAGGCATGTTTTATGTCGATGGAGATCAAGCAATGAGATCAATGAACAATTCCATCTTAGGAAAACACAAAGGCACAATAAAATACAAAGTAGCAAGGGAGCATAATGGAACACAAGGTTAGAACATTTGGGGTCACAATGATGATGACAAATCTAAGAAGAAAGACAGTCCAAAAGCTTGTAAGTTTGCAAATCAGATAGTAAGCGATGAAATAGCAATCATCGCCACAATCATACTGCAGTACGTAAGAAGAGATATTAGTCATATCCAATAATACTTGCATGATCATTGAAAATGACATAAGCAACATTTTAATAGATAGTCAAAGAGCTTAATAGAGGTGACAAGACAATGAGAATACTATAGCATGCAATGATCAAAACATGGTTCTAAGATAGAGATTCATTGTCCAATAACCACAAAGAGATCATGATGAAAAACCAAAAGAACAATGAGATAGTGGATCAACTCATAGTATGGAAAGCACGTAATAGAGACGACAAAACACCTTGATACTTATAGGGTTAGATGGAACAACAGTCCTAGGGCAAATTTGGAACAGTCATTGCAGTCAATCCACGAAGGATCATAATGATATCGCAAAACCAATACAGTGATCTAAGACCCTATAACAATGAAATACAATCATTTAGACACCCAAGGTCTTCATCCAGTGGTAGGGTTATATTCATATTAGAGGGTTTCAAAGAAGGATTTATTACAGTTATCATATGACCATGTGCAAGAAACAAGTAGAGACCCTACCATCAAAGTCTCAAAGCAGTCAAGACATTCATAGGGTTTGCAGGGTATCCATGAACACCCAAAGGACTATCATATAAGGGTAGTGAATAAGTATAAGGACAATAATAAAAGAGTCTTGAAGCATCACGTGTTATAGTAATGAACAAGTCCATTGATAATTTGCATTAAAGAATTCAAAATATTGTTAATACAATGAGGATCTGATTAATACTGAGAGGGGGGGTGAATTAGTATTAACAAGAACTGAAACTTTCAACTCCAAAATAGACTTATCTCATATCTAAAAACGTTCAACACTTAAACCAAATCTTCATAACAGATATCTCACTTCCCTTATAATATCTATGCGATCATTTCCACTTATGCAAACGTATTAATCAGATTAGCCATCAACTCAATATCATATCAACAAACACTATTACCAACTTATTAACTATTCATAATGCTTCATCAACCAATTAACTATCAACACTAGTAACCACTTAAAGAAATCTAATAAACAAACATAAACTATCTTAACCGGTAATCAGAAATAAAATATGAACATCATAAGAAAAGCATTCCACACATGAACACCATAATTTTTTGATGTGGAAACCCGAATGGGAAAAACCACGGTGGGAGTTGGTACCCACTAAAATTTGTACTCTTTTGAAGTACGCCATGTTAGGAGCTTAGCCCTATTAGGAGCTTACAATACGCCCGGTTAGGAGCATACCCTGTTAGAAGTCACCCGGTTAAGGGATTTGCCTTCACTCCAGCTAGGAGCTTAATGATCTATTAGGATCAACCTCGTGAGAGGATTTACCACCCTTTTTGAGAGCTTCCCTATTAGGGGACTTCAATGATAAAGGTATGTTAGGACCTACCCAGTTAAGGGATTTAAGCTGCTATAACTGTTAGGGAACAACAGTGAAAAGTGATATGTTACTTTGCACTTTCAGCTTGCTAAATCAGATCCAGTTATGCTTCACAGTCTACAACACTCAAACAGATCTCTATCTTCTCTGGGACGGCTTAAATTATTCTCCTAATACCACTGACACATAAAACATCAACTGTGTCGTCCTAAATAGACATCTCAACTAGCTCGGCCAATAAACCTTAATTATATCTTGAAATTACAATATAGATCATATCAGATTTTCATCTAGATCATTACAACAATTTACAATGCAATATCAACTGTTGGTTGATCATAACTCATCACAAAAATTTGATTTGTACCAAAGTCAAAACCTTAAAACACTCTACTAAGCGTTTTGCAGATTCTCGAGAATTCTTCCTTCAATCGCGCCAAAAAAAATATTTAAATCATCTTCGTGGGTTGTGTTGTGTTATCTCCTTCATGTAGTCTCACCGTTAATCACCGTCATATCAAAAAACATTACCGGTTGAGTGATTTCATCACCGGACCTAAAACCCTACTAAAACCCTAGCAAAACTTCATCAGAAATTCAAAACATGCCTTCCAGTAACCATAACAGGATGAGGTTCAAGTTACATACTCAAATCCATCATAAAATCTTATGTTTCAAACCACAAGTCACCAAACATCACTGATTACTTGATTCCATCAAAACTTCTCTGCTTTACCGGTTAAGGTCCTAATTCCCAGTCTTGTTGGTAAACCCTTTCAAACTGTCAAACTCTAACTCCGGTAGACAAAATCACTTAGCCAACAAGTCAAACATCAAAAACTATATGTAAACATCATCAAACATCAGTTGACCCTGGTTGCCATCAATGACAACACAAATAACTGATCGTGACTTCTTTCCTTTACCGATACAATCATCCATTATCATCTAATCTGCATCAGTTATGCCAATCATGCCAGTGACATTCTCCCCCTTTGACATTGATGGCAACACCAATCAGATATACAACCAGAGTGATCATCAGCTGCAACTTGCTTGCCGGTAACACATCATCTACCGATTATCCTCCTTTTGTCTTTTCCCATATCTGATATGTTCTTCTCCCCCTTTCTGATAGACTCATTTCTTCTTCCTTCCTTTTCTTCTCTCCCTTTGACAACAATGCCAAAGGTTGAAATGCATCTCTTGTATTCAATTTTGGTGTTGCCTCTTCCATTATCTCTGCTGACCAAATCAAAACACCAAATTATTGAATCAGAGTACTAAATCAGAATTGTAGCAGCTTATCAGATCAGAGTTGTAAATCAGAACATCTTATCAAACTTGCATCAGAGTTGCTCCCCCTACGTAGTATCTTGCATCTTCATCAATCCTTAGTGAAAAATAAACATGAAATCCACATGATTGATGCATCTCCAGCATCTCAGTTCTTCCGGTGTGTTGGGTCTCAAATCAACAGATTGGATAGGTTCTAAGGAAATGCCAACTCCTATGATCAAACCCTCCAATTGACTTGGCCAACTTATAGAGTGAACCTATTTGGTTACTAACTCTCTCACTTTAGGCTCTGCAGGACCTAGGCGGGTATACCTACTCACTAGTTGTTCCTTCAACTAATGCTTTTTATAGCAGATTCAATGTCTTAATCTGGATTCCTCCTATCTTAGAATGGCATAAGTTTCTAGGACGGAGATATAGCAGATGAGTTCAAGATTGTTGTTGTAGAAGCTACTTGATCTGTATACACTATTGCCAACTTACTCTATGCTTCCTACTCAACTACTCCTATTGCTTTAAAATAAAATGTGATGAATATGGTGATAAGTTGTAATTTATAAATGGCCAGTGCCTTCTTTGCTGTCTGGGCTACAGAGTCTTTATATTTCCTTAGGACTTATTGTGTGAACTTGTGAGACAGTTTTTAAACCCACCCCTTTTATGGGTTTGTCAGTTACTATTTCTTATGAGATCATTTGAATGCCTATATCACAAGTTGCTTGAATGAATTTAACCCTACCTTTAAGGGACCACCCAAGTAAGCACTACAAAGAACAATTATAATTCACAAGCAGAACTTTAATTTCAACCTTATAACATACAACATAAATTTCACTCAAAGAATATGAATAACCTTATCTCCTTTAGATAATATCACAAGCAACTGCCAATAACAAATGAAATAATCCACAACACATATGCAAAGAAAAGATGACTGATTATATTATGTATCCGTCAAAAATTTGTATAACAGGAAGCTTTCAAGCTGTCATATGTTACTGTCTTTTTCCTACGATATCTCATGAATCCTATTACAAGAAACCTCCCTCATATATATATGAGAGCAAATGCTATCTATGAAAAGACGTGTCTTTTCGAAACACTAATTGTCAATCTGAACATTCCTAACAAACTTAAGTAAAAAGAGATTAAGCATCCCTAAATGATGAATGTAATCATCTTCTTTAAAAGTCTTGATCTTGATGCTCTGTTTCTTTAATTCTTCTCCATGTGAAAGGTATTCAAATATCATCTGGCTGATGGTAGGGGCCATATCTTTTTTTCGATCCAATCTTGACAGAGCCCGATCCTTGATGCTTATAAGCTCATTTCGCCATTCCTCCATAGATATTAATTCTCCCTCTTTATAAATCGAGGGCATTCCAATAGGGCTCCCATCATCCAATTCTTGAAGATCTCTTTTTAGCGCATCTTTGTATTTAACATGATTCTCCATATACAAAGTCCCTTCTGTTTTCTCCTCTAGCGTCATCACATCAACATTGCTTATTACTTCATGCAGTCATACTTTTAACCTTTCATGCTCTCTTGATGCCTTTATGGTTCCAGTGTACACCCTCCAATAATGTTCAACATGTATGAGCATGGTGTTGAACCTGTGTTCAATGATATCATTAACCAATTTATCCATCTTTTGTTGAATATTACTCACTTGTTTGGTAGCCTTTTCTGCTTGATATTTCCAATACAGAACATCAGAGACATCATCCAAGCTTTGTCCTGTGGGATATGCAGCATATTCACTTAAAGGAGTTCCTATCTCAAGCTGCAATATTTTTGCTTGTAGCCTCTGATTCTCCTCTTTAGCTCTTTCATATAAACCCTTATAGGTAATGTTTTCCCTGACCAAAAACTCTGTCTGATCCAAATTTAGTTTGGCTACATCCAAGTTTAATCTTGCAGTGACCCTAGGGTTAGTCTTTCCTACCTGATGGATCATAAGGTGTCCAAAGGTTTCTTCAATATCCACAATAATAGGTCTTTTTCCTCTCGGATACAGTGCCCATTGTAGGAGAGCTTTTTGATCAGGATCATATCCTGAGCCTATGAACAATTTATCTATCTCTTGAGGCAATACCTGTTGATTTGGGTCTTGCTTCTTCAAGAATCCATCAAACAGAAGTGCTGAATTTATATCCCAACCTAAAAAGATGATAACACCAGCCTCCTTTAATATTTTCCTCCCCTTCTTAGGGGTCATATATTTCATGAGAGCATCTATCTCATCTTGCAGCCTTCTCATCTGCTCTTCTTTTGATCTCCCAACCATACATCGTCTCACATGAGCCCCCTTGTACTGGAATAAGAATGAAAGGAATTCTCCTGAGGAAGCGAATCCATCATCCACAACAAAGTCTTCATGTTCTGTCATCCATATATCAACTATATCCCTAATATTGAATTCACCAGTTTGCACATCTACCTCTGCTTCAAAACCAGGGGGATAATCTTCTCTAGGGGAATCAACAGGGATGCTACTAGCAGTTGATTTTGGTGACATGTGAGCTAATGGCTTACTATCTTTTCCGGTGTTGACAAAATGGAGGAACTGTGGGGGTACTCTATGCATAATCTCTACCTCATGTTGAAGTAGGTTTTTGGCTATCTCCAAAGGATCTTGGAGGTTTCCAAGTAGGTCTCCATCCACCATCCCCCTTGCTCTTTTCCACTTGAAAGCTTCCCAAGTCATCTCGTTTCTTTCTTTCAAAACCTTGGCCTCTTCCCTTTCAAGGTTCCTGATTAAATTGTCTGGCATTTGAGCCACATGTATTCCAGCTTTTAGTTTTTGTGATGCCCTTGCAGCTCTTATATATCCCTCAGGATCAAAGTTCTCTCTAGGATCACCCAGAGTCATGCCATAATAATCTAACTTATTTTGAAGTAAATGATAACTTTTAGAACTTTTAACAATGAAATCAAAAAACACCAGTAACCCTGGCACAATAGATTGTTTACCAAAATCTGTGAGATGTTTGGCACTTACAGCAGACAGTTGTCTTACAATCTCTAGACCAGCCACCCTGTTTGGCACTGTAATTGGAAGCATGTATGGCTTTCCTTCATACCCGAATACCCTGATTTCTGTATGATTAAGGTGGCAATACCAGTCACCCCAGTTGTGATCGATCTGAGACTCTGGAGAGAAGTCTTTTGGCCTGAGGAATCTTTTGATTTCAGGAGACAAAGTATAATTTCTATGTTGTCTGAAGGCTGCACTAAGTGGTTTTACAAAATATTCCTAAAAGTGTCAATATTGGTTGTTAATAAATCTTTGATCCCATGCAGAAACCCACAACTGGACTGGTTTCTTCAAACCATTTTTATCATAAGCTCTGATGCTAAAATCGTCTGACCAGAAATTGAATTCTTGTCCACAATAAAGAATAATGTGCATTAATAAGGAATACAATGAGAAATGAACATTTACAAGGTCTCCTTTTAACTTTTCCAACCCATGATTTAGGGCTTCTGCAACATAAGTGGCATAGTCAAATGGCCTAGGGTCTTTTGATTGTAGATCAACACATAGAACCATAACCCCAATATCCATGAGAGGATGAGCCTCTAAGCCTAATACTTGGGCTGTAACATAGTATGTATACTTGAAATATGGATGAAATTGGTTGACATCAAAAGGCACCTTGTCATCTTTACTGAAAGGAACTAAGGACTTTCCCACTTTTGGCCGGTGAATGGGTAGTCTCCATGTCCTATAGATGTCCTCTAAATTGAAGAACTCTTGCGACAGTTTCTGTATGTCAATTTTCTCTTCTACATCCCAGTCTAGATCAAACACCATATCAATGTCTGTTTGTTAATTACCACCATAGGATTCCCTCGGTAGTCACATATGGTTTTGGTTTTTGGATCATAACAATCTACTAGGGCTTTCATTAATTTGACATCCACAAATACATTCGGAACTACCAATTTCCCTAAATTTTTCTTCCACAGGTTACTCACGAGCTCAGGAGCATCCCTTCTCTTGTAACCAAATAAGAATAACTCATGTCCTCTGATTTCAGTCCATATGTCTCCTAGATGTTCAAATCTATCTTCCAACCCCTCCTCTTCACTTTTGATTTTTTTGGACCTCACACTAGATGTCGGGCATTGGTCTAGCAGATCCTGAGCTAAAGTTCTACCCTCCTTTTTCTGTCGTTTGGGTTTCTCTTCAGGGTTCAATTCCTTTCCTTTCCTACTCTTTTTAGAAGAAGAAGAGGTTTCCATAATTTCAATCAATGTGAGATATCACACTTACTTGGAGAATTGTCGAGCTCTTCTGACTGTTGTTTACGAATTTCAGCTAGCTCCTTGTAACTTTCCGTCTTTTGGCAACAATCTGGTTCTTATGAAAATTCGATCAATTCAGTTGTAATTGTGTGGGCAACTTGTACAATAGTTAATGTCTCTGTGCTTACAATGGCTACTCAAATGTTTAAACTTAATTGCAGATGTGACATCCTTGACTTGAGCTTTTAATTCCTTTGCGGGAAGTACTGTTCAGCTGAAATGATTATGAATCGAGTTTTCGATGAAACCCTTGTCTTCAGTTGAATGCTTTAATCTTTCATCGAAAGTTCATTTTCCTTGATATCACCTCATCGGTGAATGGCCCTTATCGAAAAACCATCTTCTAGTCTCCCCAAAATCATCCTTTCTTTGATGAAATCCTTTTCGATGAGTTATTGTGAGTTTCATCGAAATCATATTTTGATGAGTTTTATACTTCGGTGAAAGTTCACGCGAGCCCTCCGAAATCTTCTTTTCTTCGATGTCCTTTTATCGATGAAATCCCTCTGTTTTTATCGACATATTGTTATCGATAAGATTTGTTTTTTGATGAATGTTTTTTAAGTTTCCTCGGCAATTTTATTTCCTCGACTTCACCTTTTGGCCTTTCGCTTTTTGATGAAACTGGAATATCGATGAGTGGTTTCTTTCATTTATCGAAAGAGATATTTTGCCGAAGTCATCTTAACTTAGTGTTTTACACTTTATGTTTTATTTTGATGAAACTCATTTTGAGATGCTCGACATGATATTTTTGGCCGATGATCTTTTAGCTTTCACGCCTTTGGGAAGATTTTTAAGATCAAATATATTGTTCAACACGGTGTAGAGGTTTAACCCCTAATTTACCTCTAAGAAACTCAAAGGTAGTCTTCGGTAAGGGTTTAGTAAATATATCGACTAACTAATCTTTACTCTTCACATTTCCCATCTTCACCTACTTCTCTTGAACTCTTTCTCTTAAGAAATGATACTTTAACTCTATGTGCCTGGTTCTAGCATGAAGTACAGGATTCTTAAAAATGTTTATTGCACTTGTATTATCACAATAGATAGTCAATGCTCCAGACACATCTATCTTGAATCCTTCTAGCACATGTCTCATCCATATGGCCTGCATGCAATTCATGGATGCAACAAAATACTTAGCTTCAGCTGTAGATTGAGAAACACGTGATTGTTTCTTGCTTTTCCATGCAACTAGTCTTCCTCCAAGTAGAAAAGCTCCACCGGTTGTGCTTTTCCTATCATCCACGTTACCTACCCAATCTGCATTAGTAAAGACATCCAAAGTGAAATCTCCTTTGCAGGGATACCATAATCCATAGTCTAATGTGCCTTTGAGATACCAAAAAATCCTTTTCAGAGCCATCATGTGACTTTCCTTCGGTTCCTTTTGAAATCTATCTATTATGCCAAAAACATGAGCAATATCCGGTCTGCTATGAACAACATAATTTAGCTTGCCAATCATGGATCTATACTCATTTTCACTAACAATAGGGGAATTATCTTTCTTTGATATTTTGCAGCCTGTTACCATAGGTGTACCTACCAGTTTGCATTCTTCCATACCGAAAGTCTTTAACACTTCTTTGATATACTTGCTTTGGAAAATAAAGATACCATCATCCAGTTGTTGGACCTGTAAACCAATAAAGAACTTTATTTCATTTATTAGAGACATTTCAAATTCCTTTTTCATTTCATCAGCAAAATTCATACTCATATCATCATTTCCTCCAAATATTATGTCATCTACAAATACTTCTGCAATCAACATCTTGTCTCCATAAGTCTTCAAATAAATATTATTGTCCTCACTGGTACATTGAAATCCAATCTTGATCAAATGTGCATGAAGTCTCTCATACCATGCTCTCGGTTCCTACTTAAGGCCGTACAAAGCTTTATGCAATTTACACACCATGTCCTTTTCATCAATTAGGGAAAATCCATCAGGTTGTTCAATGTATTTTTCCTCTTCTCGGATTCCATTCAAAAAGGCTAACTTGAAATCCATTTGGTAGACTTTGAAACCTTTATGAGCAACAAAAGCCAACAACATCCTTACACCTTCTAATATTGCAACTGGTGCAAATGTTTCACCATAATCCTCACCTTCTTCCTGTGCATATCCTTTGTAGACTAACCTTGATTTATTTCTTACAACTTTTCCTTCTTCATTCAATTTATTTCTAAAGACCCATTTTGTTCCAATTACATTCTTGTCCTCTAGCCTAGGAACAAGCAACCATGTATGGTTTTTCTCAATTTAATCTAATTCTTCATTAATTGCATTCACTCAATCATCATCTTTTAGTGCTTCCTTAAATGTCTTGGGTACAATTGAAGATATCAAACAAGAATTTTCTCTAATCTTTCTCCTGGTCTGCACACCTGCATTCTTATCACCAATTATCTGATCTTGTGAGTGATAATTTGACATATCTAGGTATAGTCTGTGTCGGTTATGCATCTTCCTCTTCTGATTCTGCATTCTCTTCCTCACTATCATCGCTTACCGATTGAGCACCTAATTCTGCATTTTTTGGTTCTTCATTGTTCTGTGCTTCCAGTTCAATGATCATACGTCTTTCCTCATTATCATCTTTTTTAGGTTCAGATCTGCTTGTAGCTTCAAACTTATTTGACAAATCATCCACCTTCACATTAGCACTTTCAACAATTTTCTTAGTTCTCTTATTGTAACATTTACATGCCTTACTCTTAGAAGAGTAACCAAGAAAAATTCCTTCATCAGATTTTGCATCAAATTTCTCAATGTAGTTATCCTTCTTAATGAAACATTGACTTCCAAATTTTTTGAAATAACTTACACAAGGAATTTTACCATACCATAGCTCATAATGTATCTTATTGTTACCTTTCTTCATAAGTACCGGGTTTAATGTATATACTGCAATACTTACTGCTTCTCTCCAAAACATCTTAGGTACATTACCCTGTAACAACATTGTTCTAGTAGCATCAATTATTGTTTTGTTCATCCTTTCTGATATGCCATTTTGTTGTGGTGTCCTCAGAGCAAACATTTGTCTCTTGATACCCTGTTCATCACAATACTTAACAAATTCATCATATGTGAATTCTCCTCCTCGGTCTGACTTTAAACATTTTAAGTTCTTACCGGTCTCATTCTCAACTAGAGCTTTAAATGATTTGAACTTACTAAAAGCTTTAGATTTATCCTTTAAGAATGTAACCCACATCATCTTAGAATAGTCATCGGTAAAAAGCATGAAATATCTATCACCAAAATAATTTTTTGTTCTCATAGGGCCACAGAGATCAGTATGTACCAAATCCAAAATATTCTCAGATGTACACTTCTTTCTCTTAAAAGAAATAGAGGTCATCTTACCAATTTGACAATCTTTACAAATCACATTATCTGGTTTAACAATTTGTGGCAATCCTCTTACAACACTTGACTTGCTTACCTTCACCAAGTTATCAAAATTCACATGACAACATCTATTGTGCCATAGCCAGCTATCTTCTATTCTTGCAACCAGATAATTATTGATATTAGCATTCAAATAAAATAAGTTACCTCTAGTTTGCTTCTCGATAGCAATCAGTTCACCATTACCTCCAAGAATTCTGCAGATTCCATCATTAAACTCCAGCAAATATCCTTTATCATTGAGCTTACCAACACTTAAAAGATTATGCTTTAGACCATCAACCCAAAATACATCATCATCATTACTCTTCCCATTTAGAGAGATAGAACCTTTACCTTTCACCATGCAGGGAGAGTTATTTCCAAATATCACAACACCTCCATCAAATTCATTGAGGGTTATGAACTTACTTTTGTCTATGGTCATGTGGTGTGAGCAACCATTGTCTATAATCCACTCATCACTATTCTCCATATGAGATACTAGTGCCTTTTCATCTGACAGTTCCTCCTTTATGGCTACAAACACAATTTCTTCATTATGATCTTCTTCTTCAGACTCCTCATCGGTCACACCTTCATCTACTACAACATAACAAAGTTTCTTTCCCTTTCCTTTGAATATTTTAAACTTTTCTTTCTTATCAATATTATGGTAGTTAGCAGCAATATGACCAATTTTACTACACGAGAAACACTTCAAAGGTAGCTTTCTTTTATACTTACCAGTGCCTCTTGGAAATCTCTTTGTTAAAAATGCCTCAATTTCCATCACTTGATCTTCATAGTCTTCATTTCCCCGGTTACTTCCATGACTTATCCTGCACTCATGATTTTGAAATATATCTTTTCCTTTTCTAGCAGATGAATCAGTAACAGAAGCTTTAAAGGCAGATTCAGTAGATTTTGTCACACTACTGTCAAAACTATTTAACTCAAAAGCTATAAGTTTACCAATCAATGAGTCAACAATTACCTTATCCTTTGAAATAGATCTAAGTTATTGGATTGTGGATACTCTTATAGCATACTGAGGTTGAAGAGTTCTAAGCATCTTACTTACTATTGCATCATCTTCTATTTTACCTCCAGCACTCTTTATGCCACCAACAACTTCTTTGATTCTATGACCATACTGTGCAATATTTTCTCCTTCAAGCATTCTCATGTCATCAAACTTTCCTCTCAAGTTTTCTTCTTTGGCTCTTTTTACATGCTCATCTCCTCCGTAGATTGTGTCTAGCTTTTCCCATACCTCCTGTGTAGTTTCCATTCCTTGAACATCAATATATTCTGAATTAGATAAAGTACTTACAATAGCTTCTAAGGCTTGCATATTCTCTTGTTGCTCTTTGAGTTCATCCGGTGTGAAGGGAGCAAAAGGAGCAACATATCTTGTTTCAACTTACTTCCAATATTGTGCACCAAGACCTTTAATGTAGATCTTCATTCTATCTTTCCAGATCTTGTAGTTCTCCTTGATGAACTTAGGACTCTCTTTCTTCATCACCTTGACTTCCTCATAATATTTTCCTCAAGCAGTTAGGCTTTCTGCACACAAAGAACCAAAGCTCTGATACCAATTGTTAATACAATATGGATCCAGTTAATACTGAGAGGGGGGGGGGTGAATTAGTATTAACAAAAACTAAAAATTTCAACTCCAAAATAGAATTATCTTAGATCTGAAAACATTCAACACTTTAACCAATTCTTCATAACAGATATCTCACTTCTCTTATCAGATCTAGACAATCATTTTCACTTATGAAATCTCATTAATTAGATTAGCCATCAAATCATTATTAGATCAACAAACACTATTACCAACTTATTAACTAATCAAAATGCTTCATCAACCAATTAACCATCAATACCGGTAACCACTTTAAGATCTCTGATAAACAAACATAAATTGTCTTAACCGGTAATCAGAAATAAAATATGAACATCATAAGAAAAGCATTCCACACATGAACACCATAATTTTTTGACGTGGAAACCCAGATGGGAAAAACCACGATGGGAGTTGGTACCCACTAAAATTTGTACTCTTTTGAAGTACGCTCTGCTAAGAGCTTACAATACGCTCGGTTAGGAGTAGACCATGTTAGGAGTCACCCGGTTAAGGGATTTGCCTATCACTTTAGCTAGGAGCTTAATGATCTATTAGGATCAACCTCGTGAGAGGATTTACCACCCTTTTTGAGAGTTGTCCTATTAGGGGACTTAAATGATAAAGGCCTATTAGGACCTACCCGATTAAGGGATTTAAGTTGTTATAACTGTTAGGGAACAACAATGAAAGTGATATGTTACTTTGCACTTTCAGCTTGCTAAATCAGATCCAGTTATGCTTCATAGTCTGTAACACTCAGATAGATCTCTATCTTCTCTGGAACGTCTTAACTCATTCTCCTAATACCACCAACACATAAAACATCAACTGTGTCGTCCTAAATAGACATCTCAACTAGGTGGGCCAATAAACCCTAATTACATCTTGAAATTATAATACAGATCACATCAGATCTTCATCTAGATCATTACAACAATTTACAATGCAATATCAACTGTTGGTTGATCATAACTCATCACAAAAATCTGATTTGTACCAAAGTCAAAACCTTAAAACACTCTACTAAGCATTTTGTGGATTCCCAATAAATTCTTCCTTCAATCGCGCCAAAAATAGTATTCAAATCATCTTCGTGGGTTGTGTCACGTTATCTCCTTTATGTAGTCTCACTGTCAAACGTCGTTATATCAAAAATCATTATTCGTTAAGTGATTTCATCACCTGTCCTAGAACCCTACTAAAACCCTAGCAAAACTTCATCAAGAATTCAAAACATCTTTCGGTAACCATCACAGGATGCGATCCCGGTCACATACTCAAATCCATCATAAAAGCTTATGTTTCTAACCACAAGTCACCAAACATCACCGATTAACCGATTCCATCAAAACTTCTCTGCTTTACCAGTTAAGGTCATAATTCTTAGTCTTGCTGATAAACCCTTTCAAACTGTCAAACTGTAACTCCGGTAGACCAAATCACTTAGCCAACAAGTCAATCATCAAAACCCATTTGTAAACATCATCAAACATCAGTTGACCCTGGTTGCCATCAATGACAACACAAATAATTGATCATGACTTCTTTCCTTTACTGGTACAATCATCCATCATCATCTCATCTACATTAGTTATGCCAATCATGCCAACAAATATATGCATCAAAGAGTGTTTGCGGGGCATAATGATAACATTTTAATTTCAAGTTCAAGTTGATCATCAATACAAGCATAAGATTTTATAGTTAAAACTCAAAAGGGGCGACCAAGAGAGAAATCCCACTTTTTGGGGGAATTTTGAGACAATAACAACAATTCAACACTTGTTTTGAGGGCCCCAAGGGTGACTCGTCAACCAAGGGGACATTTGGAAGCATAGTCAACAAGTTTCCTTCAGTTCTAGCCCCGATTTTGAGGGGTTTTCAAATGAGCTCGCCCAACAAACTGAAATTTCAAATTCAAAGGAAGTTAGCACCTGATTTTGAGGAATAGAAGGAGTCATCAATTCAAAGAGAGCCAGATTTTGAAATTCAAATATTTTTGGAGCCTCATTCTAGTTGTTGGTTCACAAATTTGTCACCTAACTCTATATTCTCACGCCCATAGAGATGACAAATGTAACCACAGTTGAACCAGCCTAACAAATTATTTATTGACTAATTCTCTTCTTATTTTACAAGGTGGCAACTACCTTCTAATGATTTTCAATGAATAAATAAATAAACCGTATGCTTTTAACCAGAAAGCTTTTCAAAGGCATTCACAACAATAACTACTATTTTGGGGGGATTTTTCAGATTCTCAAATAAAGTCACTATGAAACACCATTCACATATAATATTTCATAGTAACTGAAATTTCAAACCATCCACCACTTCAATATAAATTTACCACCTAACATCCATTTCAAAGAATAGAAAAGCATTCACACACCATAATTCAAAGATTACAAATATATGAAAGCTATTAGTAGTTCTTCTATATTGAAATAATAGATAACCGCGTGCATAAAAGTTTTTTTTCTCTTATGAGAAAAACAAAGTTTTCCCAAAAGATCCTAACCAGAAACAAAGTCCAGATATTTAAAACATGAAAGATAACAGTTTCTTGAAGAAAACTGTTATTTTAAAGAAAGTCTTTAGGCCTCTTGGCCAATGATCAAGAAAAGTAATTAAAACATTGAACATGAAACCACCACCACTTATTCCACTCATGGTTCACCATCATTGACAACCTCCACCTCCTTCTCAACACGTACCGCCTCCTGAGATTTGATCCTTTTGCCTGTATTCACGGTACCTGTTCATAGCTGGCTTCATATAGATGGTGTCTCACATACCCTTTACTATCAAAGCTACTTTTGGCTGGGACAAAAAATGAAACTTCTCTAGAAGTGTTCTCACTGCCTTGGAAACACCATTATATTTACAACAAAAGACATTGGTGGACAATGAAAACGAGTATCCCCTCTTTCCCATATTTAAGTATTTCACATATACCACAAACATTTGGCTGTAGACTTCTAGAAACACAATATAATCAGAAGAAAAATGAGGCAATTTCAATGGCTCTCTTTCAAAACCCCCAACTCTAAGGTATGAGAATCAATCTAATTAGGTGTAAAAGATTCCAAATTTCATCACAAGGTCAACAAAGACATGAGAAAACCGTAGTCCAGGGTTTCCTTCTAACTTCCTGACTAGGCCCATTGCGAACACATAATTAACGCGGGAAAAAAACATGTATACCCTTCCACAAGGTTAGCTGAGGAAATTTTCAGTGAACAAGTGCGAAAACAAGAGAAGGGCGACGCAACTCTAAACTTGGCTAGGCAGACTCTTGACTAGCTAGGGCATAAACAAGATATGAGCAAATGTGAAAGACTAAGGACTGGTGAAAATTCCACAATTGCTCATTCAAATAAAAACTGATGATGGAGGCCTAGTTAATGAAACTTTTGGGAGCACATATAGTAAGAATGAAATGACACATCCAAGATTTGAAAAAAATAGTGGAATTATTACCCACAACACGGTGCAAAAGAACAATAATATCTACAACTTCATCTTTCAAATACATTCTTTTAAGCTTGATGGGTAGCTGAGACTTACCTCCCTTTTTTTTTTAACTTCAACCAGTTACTGGCTATACAATTTATACAAAAGTCTCCATGCGCATGGAAATATTCCTCGCTAGCTAAAATAGACATATTCTCAGCAAGAAACACTTTTAGGGTTAATTTGTGCGACTACCTTATTACCTTCCACCCAAATTTTTTGAGTCTCAAGGTTGCATCTCTCAGAGTAGGCGACAACCAAATTTGTGTAGGGAACAACAAATGGGAAGTCAGTTGCAGAGGCCAAACCACATTGAACAATTTTCTCTCATAGCGAAGTTCTTTCTCCTACTTCTAGCTCATGCATAAAGGTTTTAAATTCAAGTGCTTTGTCACCGTGTCCCACACGCCTACCCACTGATTTTGTATTATACTTTTCATGAGCACGAGCTAGATGATACACTTAGAGAATTCAGAAAAATGGAGACCAGATCAAAAATCGTCCGCCACCCCGTTTGTGTACTTAAATGATGTGACATACCTCAAATGCTGCATTTAATTCACCCTTTTAAACAGTCCCTTAATTTGACTTGTTCCTGCTGATAAGGTAAACAACGTTAGTCCATATAAAACCCGACACAAAAGAAACACTCTGAAACCTAGGAAAGATTTGACAAGTCGCTCAATCGGGAAAATGCAAACTAATGAACCTATGGTCGGGACTTGCGAACTTTCTACAACCCGCAACAAAGTGACCAAACACAAGATGAGAAATATCAAGTGATTAGGGACTTTAAGAACTTTCAAACTCCACGACTAACTTAGAAAAGGGATGCGACACACGACATAACTTCGAGAAATCACCAAGCCGGCGACTAAAGGGTGACGATTTTAAAATTTAAAATAAGGGTAACACTAGTATAAGTCCTTCTATCTTCTTTCTCGAGTTCTAGGTTCCTTTGCTGTAGCAGCTACAGGGATACTTTGTAACTCATTTTCTTATGAGTAATATCAGTCATAGTATGAGCAATTTTCTAGACTTGTAATGCAGAAACTCCTTTTTTCTCAATAAAGAAGCTCAATTCCTTCTCATATATCTTCTTGCCAAATTTTTGTATGTGAATATTTTAATGGAAATATTGTGATTTTGTATCAAAATCCTTCATTTTAATAAATTTGTTCAATGTTTGATTAAAGATTAACATGCTAGAGTGTAGGTTAGTGAATGTGTTGTCATTTTTTGGTGTATGAAATTGTGAAAACAACATTGTTTTCCTTTTACAAACATTAGAAAAAAAAACTTAGATCTTTCATGTTAATCATTTATGCAAAGTATGTAATGCCGAGTTGTGAGTATTTATAGCTTCATAGTTGAGTAATTGTGAGCCTAGATAGCAGAATGAGTCATTTTCCATTGGTGTA